>NC_084485.1:80922886-81227088 GCF_030035675.1 Rhineura floridana | reverse complement strand
AATGTTGCCTGTGTAGACTAACATGAGTTGATTCAATATCTGCTTCCAAAAGACTCAACAGAATCAAGATAGGTAACTTGAAGCTCCAGGTAATTGATGCTCTTGGACAATTTGGCTTAACAAGATGCCATCAACTGTTGATTCGTTCAGCTTTAAATGTGAACTGAATTGAATTTCTCCCCAGTCCATACCTCTCTAATAATGTCTATAAAAAAGAATTTATGTGGGTTGGCCAAATAATATGATTTCTTCCCCAGGAGCAACCCAAGGTGGGAATGGACCAAGTCATTTGGCTGACCAGCGTGGTACTTCTGTACGGATGTTACTGGGGCAGTGTGGGGGACTATGCTGCAGGAAAGAATCTCTCATACTCCTCCAGTTGTGTCTGAAAGCAGGCTTCTATGCCAGCCATCTCTAGTGTATAGAATTTATGTGCTCTTTCTAAGGAATTATGGGAAATTAGCCCCCAGCTAAAGCCCGTCCTGCTCTCTGATCACAACCTGCCTCCCAGAGACATGCTCCGCCTTCAGAACAATGGACACATAGGCCCGCCGAGGCTTGAGTCCCGGAGCCTCGCAGCCAGTAGGAGGTCCCACCACCCCTCCCCCGGGAGGAAGGAGAGGCAAGAGAAATGGCTGCATGCTGCACCAGGGGAGTGATAACCTTTTACCTGCTTGTCGCCCTCCTCTATGGTCAATATAATTTTAGTTTTCTGACACTTGCATAGAGTGGGGAGGGCGGCTTACTGGCTTCCCTTGGTGAATTCTGACTTTTATACTGTGTTTATGTATATGTTTATGTATGTGGATACTGTTTATGTATTTTGCTTTGTAAATTAATTTGATATGTTTTTATTGTACCTTGTGTATTCTATTGTAAACCGCTTTGAGATCTTTTAGATAGTAAGTGGTCTATAAATGGAAATAATAATAATAATAATAATTAATAATAATAATAATATATTGTAGTAGGATTGGCACTAGGAAATAATGGTTGGTTACCAAACTCAAGGCACAATTTGTGGACCATTGACCAAACTCATCTTGAATATTGAATCCACTTAACTCAGGGATTTTTTAAATTGTGAAACAGAGATATATATGCAGAACAGAAATCTAAATGACTTTACCCTTCTTGTCCCCACACTCAAAAAATAAACACCCAAATCCTTTCCACCAGTTACCAGTTGTATGTTATGTGTTCAGAGTATGTGGATTCATCTTCCCAGATACAGCCTGAACTTGCCAATTGCCCATGAATTGTCTGGCCTTCCCACTGGGTAGCACAATCTTCCACTTGTGCTTCTTCAGAAAATATAACATTCATTGAGTTTCAAACCTCCTCAGAACAACTCTCTTCTTCAGAGCATATTAATCTACTTGGATTTTCCCCAGATAAATTCAAGACACTTCTTGGGAACAGCAGGCTACAGACCCATAAAAACAAACTGTGACTCAAGCTAATTTTTGTCTTACACTGGATTCTAAGGGACAAAATGATCCTATCTGCACTTTATACTGTATACTTTCCAAAGGCATGTATGCCACATGGTGCCAAACAATATACCAATGCCATTCACTGTTTTATTCATTTGTAAGCTCCTCTGAATACCTACCATGAAAACTCTATGAATATATCCAAAAAAAGATTCACAGAGTCACCATAAGTCGTAAACGACTTGAAGGCAACAACAAATCTATTAGCAGATAATTCATCTGGTACTAATTTTTTCAGTAATCACAAACACAGAGATGACTCAAACCTCTAGACTCTTGTCTTTGCTATCTACTGCAATTTGGGTAATCTGTGCTATTTGGGATCCCCCCCTCGGGGGGGGAGTCTGTCAACTCATAAAAACAGGAACTCCTATATTTCATTTGCCCCCTGGAGATCTCTAGAAAAGAGATTTTCTAATTTCCCTAATATTCTTCCTTATACTAGAAGACTTTCATTATTTAATATTCCATCTTTGTGTAAACTAGTTATCTGCATCACAGGAGAAACTCTGATTCATAATCAGGTTAATTTCTGGAGCAGATATGAAATCATTAGGATCATAAAGTTTTGGATAGTCTATAGTAGGAAATGAATGTATATTCACTGTAAAAAGGACTGCCTGCTCCCATGTGAACCTGCCCACTTTTAAAGAAGATACTCAGAGGTTCTACATCATGCACCTCTGCCTTCAGCATTTAGGCATCGATCGCAGAAAGGGCATTTTCTGTAGTGGTGTCCTAGTTGAGGAATGCCTGCCCCACAGACACATGCTTGTCTTCTCTGTTGACCTTTAGGTGCCATGCTAAGACAAGTTCTGATAGGGTTTGAGTGTGTGGTACATTGTTTTTATTGGCACTACTGTTTTACTAATATGGAATTTTTTTAGAATTTAGAATTTTGGATTTTTAATTTATTTTAATTAATTAATCTCAATTTATTTCTATTAATTAATACTATAGATAAGTGAAAGTATAAAAACTGTTAGCCACAAAAGGCAGGATGTAAGTATTTTAAATAAATAAAGTCTCTGTAAGGAAAGTCAAATTATAGGTATTGTTATAACATTCAAGAAGGCTCTAAATCTAAAATTCATGGGAAGAATAGCTCCAAATCTGGAGGCTGTATTCAGCTAAGAGTAGATCCACTGAAATTAGTGGATGATATTCAATGTCAGTATTAATAGACATGAATAGCTTCATTAATTTCAATGGATCTACTCTGAGTAGGACTAGCATTGAATATCAATCACCCTGGGACAGAGGTCATCTAAGCGCAGATGACCTCTTCATCAGAAAAGTAGCTAAAGCTTCCAGCTATATGCAAAGCAACATTTTCTGATGTGAATGCAAATTTTTATAGTCCTTTTCATATATATAACAGCCACCTTTTCCCTCCATTCTTTTTTTGTCTGGAATTAACCTTTTATTTTTTACAGAAAAAGAAAGATCTACATTGACTCCAGAAAAATATACAGCAATCACAACAATAAAAGAAGAAATGTAACAGGATATACTGATTACAGGTAATGGAGTTTACTAAATCCTTTTACACTTATTGCTGTTGATAATCTGAGACCCTCTCTGTTCCTCCCATATATTAACAAGAAACTAAACAACTAAACTAATAAACTGACTAATTGAACCCTGCAAAGGAAGCCATGGGGTAAGTATTTAAAGAGGTATTAAAGTTGTCAAATGCTGAGAGGGACATAACATTATCAAATTCCATTCATTTCTTAACGTGTATCAGCATCAAGCAAAGACTGATACTGTAATACAGTAAAAGTGATCAAGCATTCCATAGCCATACATGTTGTGCTGGAGGGATCATATTATTAGCTTCATCATTAACAAAACAAATGAAATTATACCATTCTCCTATAAAATAGTCAGTTTTTACTTGCCCCCCTCAATACTCAATTTAGCAGTGATTTTTTCCGCCACAGCCAGTTGCCAGATTTTTTTATGCCAATAATCAGCTGTGGCCCTGATAAGGTCCCTCCGGAACCTAGCTATGGTTAATCAAGCAGCTGAACAGACACCTGACTAATTCTTTGCATTTTAAGTCTGCATTATTTCCATCAATCAGATTAAGTAATGCCAGTTGGGGGGTCATGTCCAATGGCCATTTAACTATAATCTGGGTAAAAACAAATTTCCAAATTCTGTCACCCTGGGGCATGACCACCACATGTGATAATACGTACCCTTCATTTGGCATCCTCTCCAACAAGTTGGAGAAACCATTGCTGTTATTCTAGACAGCAGAGTCGGAGTGGTGTACCACTGGTATGTTAATTTAAGTATTTGTTCTCTACCTTGTGCTGCAGGGGTATCCAAGGCTGGCCTTTCCCCTCCATTCTAAATTAAATTGACCAATGTTGAAATAAGCCAAGAATCCAAAACCTCTCTTTAGTCCACAAAACTGAGTTGGACATTTTACCTAATTTTTATCTCTTTTTCTGGAACTAACATGGACGTATGCCAAATAAGCATAGCTGTTTTATTGTGTAGATACTTTCACCACTAGGCAAAAGTCCAAACTCCAGAAACAGGCAAATTCCCCTCTGAGTGTATTTTGTGCTACTTTTATCGGTTCTGCTGATCCTGGCCCTGTCTCCAATCATGTCATCACTCCTGCAATACACTTCATGATGTACCACAACTGATATAAACTGCAGAGGCATGATCATACTTCAAGTGACTATAAACTTGCCTTTGGATGTTGGATAGAACTTGCTGCCTAAAATAATGGCTCAATAGTTAGGAAATTTAAATCTCAAGAGAGTCATGAATTCATTGAGCCCTCAAGCAAGTGTCAGCACTCTTATCTGTAATATGGGGATAAACATTATTACTGAGATAATGTATATGAAGAGCTATGAGCATTTAGTTTGTATATAGAACTTTTCTTAAGTATCATCATCATCATCATCATCAGAGGGTACACTAATAGCCCAGGCGGCAACATGTAAAGACAGTTCCTTTGGCGCTGTCCGTACCCCCCTAAGAATAGGGATAATTCCACGGCTTTAATAAAAATATTTTATGTGCATTATGTTATTTTATAGTTTATTTCTATGCTGTCTTTTAGCCAAAAAGGCCCCCAAGGCAGCTCACAAAAAAATACAAATACAAAATACAAGTAAGAAAAGAACAGTACAATTCACAAAAAAATAAGACAACAAAAAGCTTAAGATTTTAAAAAAGCAACAACTAAAAGCCAAAAGCAGTCATCTTCCTGGTAAAGGGCAGTCCCCAGAAAGATGTCAGAAAGAATCAAACAATGAAAATTGGTTGAACATGGTTGATGTACGCACTGTATTTTTTCTATGCACTGTATTCTATGCACACAAGCCATGCATATCTGACTTTAGTATTTTATTTTCAGGCAGAAATTCCTGGAATGCTGAATTTCTCAATAGTGATAGCTTCTCAAAAAGGGAAAAGAATAAATTTTATATCAATTTGGTGGATATGTTGCCTATTAGTTTTCATGCAAATTTCCGTCATGCATCCAAGTATTTTGTTTTCAAAGCCATGAGGTCTCAAAGTTTCTTTTTTGGGGGAAGGGGAGAATTGAAACCTAATGAGTCCATGTATACAGAGTATACAAACATAACATATGTCCTAAGAGAAGGATGCTGCAGGCCCAAGCCCTAGATCACAAATTACAATCAAATCACTTAGACAGTGTGAAAGGCCTAGGCAATGTTAGAATGGGAATTTTTCCCCCAGGAACTGCTCAGGTTCTTGAAATTGTTTCCATCTCTATATCCCTGCCCAAGCCTTGTCAGGTCAGAGGGTCAGATTGCCTGCATCCTGCTGAAAACACACTAGGAACTTCCACATCCAGATTTAGTGTGGACCTTGCCTACTCCTTGCTTTCAATCTACTCTATTTCTCCAAATACGAATCCCAGTTGTAGCTACATGAAACTATATTTCAGTTACATCAGCTGAAGCACTTTGATACCTGATGTTAAGCTGGCAATCAGCCAATTAATAAATAAACAGCACCCAATATACAGGCAGGTCCTCTTTCTGTTGCTTTTTGTATACTTTAACTCTTGTGATCCAGTTATTAATCTTGCATCTACCAGATTATATCCTACCATAGATATGGAAGAGACCATTTTTTAAATACTGCAGTAGTGTAACCAGTAGTGTAGTGGCAAATTCAGAGGTGCAGGGTCCCTTCATGATAGTCACACCATGCCCCCTCACAAGCACACACCCTTACATTTTTCTTTGGCAACCTTGCTTTCATATTGTCTCCGAGCCCACACTCCACAAGGAGCCAATTGGCATGAAAGGGGAGGCTGTGTTAGCTGCTGAGAAGAGTCTTCTCAGTGGCTCACTTACCTCCTTTCACTCTGATTGGCTTCAATCTGCATGAAAGGTCAAGGACTCCTTTTAGTGGCTAACATCATCCCTTTTCATGATGATTGGCTCATACATAGGAACCTGGCTGGGACCCTGCTCCCAAAAACATAAGGGGTCTATGGCTCCCCACAACTCTGGAGGACTATACCCCTAAGCATAACCATCTTACTCCTAACACAAGTTTGAAAAACAGATTGTTAAGAGGACAGATGCAAAGAAAGAGGACTTGCTTTGTGTAATACCGTGCTATTGGTTTTATGTATCAGACAATACCCACTTACATTATGTATCCCAATGAAAGTGCAAAGTGCTTCACTAAATGTAATATACCACTACCAGCACAATCCTATGCATGTTTCCTCAGAAATAAGTTCCACTGTATTCAGTAGGACTTAGTCCCAGGTAAATGTGCAGTCTTAACTTTGTCAGATTCTTGGTCTTTTCAGGAGCAGCCTGGTGTCACCAAGAATTATGGTAAAGCTAGAAACAGGAAGTAAGCTGGGTAAGATAAAAGGTTAGTAAGCAGTTGACAATATCTTAGAATAGCAGCATAGGATTTTGTGGAGATGTGAACTAGGGATCGAGTTCGCTGCCCTAGTTCCAATCTGCTTGAATATTTTTTTATCCCTATCTGCCCATTTTTTGTTCCCGCTTGCTTTGGCACTTGCCAATTCGATCCGCTGTGGAGTGTTTCTTTTTGGTTGCGAAAAGAATTGCATAATTTTTAAACATAAATTCTTATGTAAATGATCACAGTGTTCCACGTGGTATATTTTTTCCTACTTATCACACCTACACACTGTTACGAATGCATCAACTTATAGGAAATTACAAAGATGTTGTTGTTACGTGCCTCCAAGTTGACTATGACTTATAGCGACCCTATGAATCAGAGACCTCCAAGAGCATCTGTCATGAACCACCCTGTTCAGATCTTGTAAGTTCAGGTCTGTGGCTTCCTTTATGGAATCAATCCAGGTCTTGTTTGGCCTTCCTCTTTTTCTACTCCCTTCTGTTTTTCCAAGCATTATTGTCTTTTCTAATGAATCATGTCTTCTCATTATGTGTCCAAAGTATGATAACCTCAGCTTCATCATTTTAGCTTCTAGTGACAGTTCTGGTTTAATTTGTTCTGACACCCAATTATTTGTCTTTTTCGCAGTCCATGGTATCTGCAAAGCTCTCCTCCAACACCACATTTCAAATGAGTTGATTTTTTTCTTATCCGCTTTTTTCACTGTCCAACTTTCATATCCATACATAGAGATCGGAAATACCATGGTCTGAATGATCCTGACTTTAGTGTTCAGTGATACATCTTTGCATTTGAGGACCTTTTCTAGTTCTGTCATAGCTGCCCTCCCCAGTCCTAGCCTTCTTCTGATTTCTTGACTATTGTCTCCATTATGGTTAATGACTGTGCCAAGGTATTGATAATCCTTGACAAGTTCAATGTCCTCATTGTCAACTGTAAAGTTACATAAATCTTCTGTTGTCATTACTTTAGTCTTTTTGACGTTCAGCTGTAGTCCTGCTTTTGTGCTTTCCTCTTTAACTTTCATCAGCATTCGTTTCAAATCATTACTGGTTTCTGCTAGTAGTATGGTATCGTCTGCGTATCTTAAATTATTGATATTTCTCCCTCCAATTTTCACACCTCCTTCATCTTGGTCCAATCCCGCTTTCCGTATGATATGTTCTGCATATAGATTAAACAAATAGAGTGATAAAATAACCCATCTCACACCCTTTCCAATGGGGAACCAATCGGTTTCTCCATATTCTGTCCTTACAGTAGTCTCTTGTGCAGAGTATAGGTTGCGCATCAGGACAATCAGATGCTGTGGCACCCCCATTTCTTTTAAAGCATTCCATAGTATTTCATGATCTACACAGTCAAAGGCTTTGGTGTAATCTATAAAGCACAGGGTGATTTTCTTCTGAAATTCCTTGGTCCATTCCATTATCCAACGTATGTTTGTGATATGATCCCTGGTGCCTCTTCCCTTTCTAAATCCAGCTTGGACATCTGGCATTTCTCGCTCCATGTATGGTAAGAGACTTTGTTGTAGAATCTTGAGCATTACTTTGCTTGCATGGGATATTAAGGCAATAGTTCGATAATTACTGCATTCTCTGGGATCCCCTTTCTTTGAAATTGGGATGTATATGGAACGCTTCCAGTCTGTGGGCCATTGTTTAGTTTTCCATATTTCTTGACAGATTTTTGTCAAAATTTGGACAGATTCAGTCTCAGTAGCTTGTAGCAACTCTATTGGTATGCCCTCTATTCCTGGTGATTTGTTTCTTCCAAGTATTTTAAGAGCAGCTTTCATCTCGCATTCTAAAATTTCTGGTTCTTCATCATACAGTTCCTTCGTGAATGAATCTGTCATCCTATCTTCTCTTTTATAGAGTTCTTCAGTGTATTGCTTTAAGCTTCTGTTTATTTCATCTCGGTCAGTCAGTGTGTGTTCCCCTGTGGATTATTCAACATCCCTACACTTGGTTTAAATTTCCCTTTTATTTCTCTGATCTTTTGGAACAGGGCTCTTGTTCTACCCTTTTTGTTGTCCTCTTCTATTTCTATACAGTAACTATTGTAATAGTTCTCTTTGTCCCTACATACTAGTCGCTGTATTGTTGCATTTAGGGTTCTGACTGTGTTTCTATCTCCTTTTGCTTTTGCTTTCCTTCTCTCTTTAACCATTTTAAGAGTTTCTTCAGTCATCCATTGAGGTCTTTCTCTCTTTTTAACTAGAGGTATTGTCTTTTTGCATTCTTCCCTGATAATGTCCCTGACTTCAGTCCATAGTTCTTCTGTTCTCTGTCAACTAAGTTTAAAGCCGCAAACCTGTTCCTTATTTGATCTTTATATGCTTCTGGGATGTTATTTAAATTGTATTTTGGCTTTATGATTGCTTTGTTGTTCTTCTTTAGCTTTACTCTGATTTTCGATACGAGTTCATGACTTGTACCGCAGTCTGCTCCTGGTCTTGTTTTTGCAGAAAGTATGGAACTTCTCCATCTTCTACTACCAATTATATAATCAATTTGATTCCTATATTGACCATCTGGTGATGTCCACGTATACAGTCGCCTTTTTGGTTGCTCAAAAAATGTGTTGGCAAGAAACAAATCATTGGCTTCACAGAATTCAATAAGTCTTTCTCCTGATTCATTTCTGTCACCTAAGCCCCATTTCCCCACAATTCCTAGTTCTTCTCTGTTCCCTACTTTTGCATTCCAGTCCCACATGATTATCATCATATCTTGTTTTGGTGTGTGATCAATTTCTTCCTGTACTTCTGCGTAAAATCTCTCCAATTTCTCTTCTGCATTTGCCGTTGGAGCAGACTTGGATGATGGTTATGTTGATAGGTTTCCCATTTAATCTCACTGATATAACTTGCTCAGACCTTGCGTTGTAGCTCCTAATTGCTCTTGCTACATCACTTCTCACTATTAAAGCAACCCCATTTCTTCTTAATTTCTCATTTCTTGCATAAAATATTTTGTAGTTGCCTGATTGAAAATGTCCCATTCCCGTCCATTTTAGTTCGCTCACACCAAGTATTGTAATGTTGATACGTTCCATTTCTTGCTTGACAATTTCTAACTTTCCCTGGTTCATGCTTCTCACATTCCATGTTCCGATTGTGTGTGTCGTACAACTCCAGACTCTCTTTTCGCATCTGTGCGCATCAGCCTCTGGGCTTCCTTTCGGCTTTGACCCAACTGCGTCATTAGTCACAGCACTACTTGTACTTTGTTCTTCCCCAGTAGCTCGGTGAGTGCCTTCTGACCTGGGGGGTCTCATCTTCCAGCACTATCTCGTGTTGCATTTTGGATACTCTGTTCATAGGGTTTTCGTGGTAAGAGATATTCAGAGGTGGTTTACCATTGCCTTCCTCTGAGTTTGGATGCATCTTAGTCTGGTATTTCAGCTTTGACCATTCCGCCTTGGGTGCCCCTGCTAGGAGTCTAGCCTCTTGGTCTAGACTCCTGACGGCATTGCTCTTAGCTTCTTCAACACTCTCAAACCCCCTCACAATGTTAAGGTGTGCATCCTAGAGGGGGAATTACAAAGTTAATTACATAAAATTTGGGGGGAAATTCAGAAAAAAAATCCATGCCAATTGCAGCTGCACTCCGCCACAAAAAATCCATACTGATTGCTGCCACAGCCCGCCGCAAGAAATCAGTGCCAGTCCGAAAAGATAGCAGACTGTCAAATTCAGTCAGAATTTGGTACTAAATCCAATTTAGTGGATATTCCCCCCCATCCCTAGTGTGAACATCCATTTCACACATAAAACATAAAACAACATGGCATATGTTGAATGTGTCCAGCTATAATTGTATCTTTCATCTGGGGATTTGATGTGATTAGTTTGACTGAACACAGAGATTAACAACGGAAGCTATTAGCATTAAGCACTAAAAGGGAGGAAATGTGTCTTCAGTATAGGAGACGACGGCCCAGAAGTTGAGAAAATTCTATTCCAAGTCATGACTTCACCTCAAGGTAGCCATCACTGCCTTGTGTCACTGTTATTTGCAAATTTCTCAGTTATGACCACAAGTGTCAGTGGAAAGCCTAATAAAAGTCCTTAATAGTATCTGCTTTGGTATATGCTCTCCAGACTAAACAAAGGCCATGATAGGCACTTCTGAGAACATCCATATACAGTACTATAACATTTCCAGAGAAGGAGCATCTTAGAATTGCCAGAGAGCAATTGCAACCAGAACCCAGCTTTCCCAAGTATCAGATATCCTGCACCTGTTCACAGAGCTTGTCTATATTCTTTATACTAAAAAACCCCTCCTTCTTATATCCCAGTGCTGAACAAAATAATAAATTGTATACATTTGCATAGTATACATTTTTCAGTATGTGCTTAGAATCACTTAATAGGTTTTGAGTGCTGAATAAAGAAGGCAAAATTGTGAGTAATGCTCAGGAGGAGGTAAAAAAATCCAATCTCCTCTGTAAGTTCCTTTTTATTTGGCTGGACAGGGGTGCAAATGTGGCACCCACAGGCACAGGTGTTCCCATGAAGACCCATTCTGGCACCCATGGAAGGACCCATGGTATTCAAGCAAAAGGAGGAGGAAGACTTTTTTCTCCCCTTCACTGCACCCAGTTCCTCCTCATTTTGGGCCTACCTACTTCTTGCAATGTAAGCACATCCTTTTTTGCCATTAACTTCTGATTAGATGCCCTCTCTTCCATTTTGGACGTCAATCAGATAAAGGAGGGGCGGCCATTCTGTGAGAAAGAGGTGATGGTTGGAGGCCATTCAGCATTTGAGTGGGCATTCCTTTGCTAGCCTGTCCATCTACCTACTGTTGTCTGTTAGCAACAGCAGCACTGGGCTCAGCAGGCCTCTTTTGGTACGGACGGTGGAGAATGGAGCAGGGATAGAATTCTTTGTTCACCCACTCACATTGCTTTGGTGGCGACAGCAACATCACACTTCATCATGATAAAAGGTTATGGGGAATAAAACAATCTGCCACCCGTTAACCTAGAGTTGGGCTAATCAGCTTGAAAGCTGATATATTTTATTTAGTAATTAGCTGGTTATTTGGGAAGGGGGAGAGAAAATGATTCATGAACCGCTGCAAGTGTCCAGAGGCTCTCTCTAGCAATTCATGCCTTTTTAATTACACCCATATTCAGGAGTCATGCTGGTGGAGTTACAAATCAGGATTCCACAGAAGCTGGAGAGATGATGATGGCAACTGACAGTTAGATGGCTTTAAAAAAGGATTAGACAAATTCATGGAGGGTAAGGCTATCAATGGCTACTAGTCACAAAGCCCATGTTCTACCTCCACTGTCGAAGACAATATGCCTCAGAAAAAAAGTTGCTGGGAATCGAAAGTGCGGAGAGTGCTGTTGTACTTAGGTCCTGTTTGCAGGCTTCCCACCAGTATGTATTGGTCACTGTGAGGACAGGACTAGATGGGTCTTTGGCCTGATCCAGCAAGGCTGGATCCACAATCCATACAATACTTGCAGTTTCAGCTCTTCACCACAAATCTATTTCTTCCATTTTACCATCCCAATTTCCTCTGTCTTCCTCCACCTGTATTTCAACCACTCTCCAACAGCAGTCAGTCCTGTACCATCCCCATAAAATGTCCACCAGCAGAGTGGCCAATTTGCCACGGCTATGCATGTTCTTTCTAGGACCCACACATCCCTTGACCATGGCCAGGAACATCCCATAATCTTCTGTCTGTGTAGTGTGAATGAGACTGGGTCATGTTTCCCAACAAATGTCATAGCTAAGTCTGTCAAAGTGCTAAGTTGAACCTGCACTTTGAATCTGCTGATAATTCAGTGGATTCTCCCCCACCATCCAGTCCTTTTTCAATCCCCTTCTTGGAAAAACTGCTGTTTTTCTGCATTTGCATCAGTACCCTGGTTGTTGAGTATTATATATTATATGTGCATCATTCCTGTGAAGCAGAGTAGATGTGCTGAGGTGGGAACAAGGAGAGAGCCACCTAGCACAGGATTGGGAACCTAGAGATAGGAGTTCAAGCCCCAACAGGAGGAGAGGTAGAACAGCATCCCCACATACCATTTACATGCCTGACAAAAAGTAGTCATTATCAAGGCCAAAAAAGAGGAAGCTCAAACACACACTATTAGCTCCACAGAATAATTCCCTAAGCACTTAGCAACAAAAAAATATGCAGGAATCAGACACATCATGTGGCATTTGTCCTTTTCCCACCTTGCCTGCCTGCCACCTGCAGCCTCAAAAACCAATCATAGATGTCAGAAGCACAGTGGCTAGATGGGATGGTTGCTGAAAGAGAAAAAAGTCACATGTGTGGGTTTGACAACCAGTCACCCCAGCAGGGCTCTTATGGTAACAGGTATAATGCCCCTATAGGACTTGCTCTATGTTAGGAACACTTTCACTCTGAATTACTGTCCATTATGGAACATGTAAGAGTACAGGAGCTTAGCTTTTTCCAGTCTGCTTTCCAAGGGTTTTGGAAGGCCTGAATGGTGTTAGAGATGGAGACGTGCATTTCCAAATGGAGCGCTTCTGTGCCACGGCTGTGCTCACCACTGTTTACTACCTTCTATACAACATGAACCTTTTAACAGCATGGACTATTTGTATTTGAGTTAAGTGTATGTTTAATAGATTTCTTCTACCTTGGTATTAAAACAGTCTGCCAACACTGTGTAAGGACCATCCTGGCAAAACTAGATAAACAACAGCACCATGAAAAACAATATCAATTTGTTTAACCTTTATCATACCAAGGGAGAGCTTTATGCAACTGAAAAGAATCTTTATAGCATTTTAGTTGGTCAATATAAAAAGGTACTGTCTCATTTTTCCTCTTCTATGAACCAACAGAATTTTTATTACTATTTATTTATTTTTCATATCCTGCCCTTCCGCCCAGTAGGAGCCAAGGGCGGCAAACAAAAGCACAAAAAAACACTCTAAAACCATAAAAACAGACTTTAAAATATATTAAAACAAAACTAAAAACATCTTTTAAAAAAGCTTTAAATACATCTTAAAAAGCAATTCCAACACAGATGCAGACTGGGATAAGGTCTCAACTTAAAAGGCTTGTTGGAAAGGGAAGCTCTTCAGGAGGTGCAGAAAAGATAACACAGATGGTGCCTGTCTAATATTTAAGGGGAGGGAATTCCAAAGGGTAGGTGCCACTACACTAAAGGTCCACTGTTTCGAGGAAAGGACCTCCTGATAAGATGGCATCTGCAGGAGGCCCTCACCTGTAGAGCGCAGTGATCAACTGGGTACTGTATATAAGGGGTAAGACGGTCTTTTAGGTATCCTGGTCCCGAGCTACATAGGGGTTTGTACACCAAAACCAGCATTTTAACTTAGCCTGGTAGCTAATAGATAGCAAGTGCAATTCATTCAGCAGCAGGGTGACATGTTAGCGATACCCTGCCCCAGTGAGCAGTCTCCCTGCTGTATTTTGCACCAGCTGCAGCTTCCAGACCAACCTCAAAGGCAGCCCCATACATAGAGTGCATTACAGTAATTGAGCCTGGAGGTTACCAGTGCGTGCACAACAGTGATCAGGTTATCCCGGTCCAGAAACAGCCACAGCTGTCTTTCCAGCCATAGCCAGTAAAAGGCACTCCTAGCCGCTGAGGTCACCTGGGCCTCTAGTGACAAAGATGGATCCAAGAGCACCCTGAGACTACAGGCCTGTTCTTTCAGAGGGAGTATGACCTCATTCAAAGCAGGCACCTGACCAATTATCTGTACTTGGGAACCACCAACCCACAGCGACTCTGTCTTGCTAGGATTCAGAGTCAGTTTACTGGCCCTCATCCAGCCCACCACTGAGTCCAGGCAGCAGTCCAGGGCTTGCACGGCCTCTCCCGATTCTGATGTACAGAAAAATGGAGCTGGGTATCATCAGTGTACTGCTGAAGCTTTGCCCCAAATCTCCTAATGACCACTCCCAAGGGCCTCATATAGATGTTAAACAGCAAAACTATTAACTATTAACAGTAAAACTATTAATCTCCACTAATTTGTCAACCAGAAAAATATAGTATTTTATATTTCCTGGCTCTCCCACTGCCACACACATCAAATAAGAATATAGTTCACTAATTACTTGAGGGAGTATCACTGTTAATTCAATCCTCCCATCAGACCATCTTGCAGAAGGCAGAATGGCACAAGATACCAGTCCTAGAATCACAAAAAGGGGGAGGGAGGGAGCAAGGGTCATACAAAGATTACAATGCAACATAGCCACTAGAAAACTATCAAATCAGACTAGGTCATGAATGGGCACATCTTCCCTCCCTTTTAAGATTTCAAAGGCTTTGGTAAGAGGGGCAAAAGTATTAAGCTGATAATCTCATTTTAACCGAAAGAATTAATAGCTGGAGCAGATACTGCTGGCTCAGTGGAGAGCTAAATTAATCTGCAAGGAAACCTGGAGCCTTTGAATTTAACAGGGGGTTTACAGCAACAGGACTGCTGTCTTGTGGTTTAAAAGGATACTTGCTGAAGCTGAACTGGAGAAAACAGATTATGTTTTATGAAGCTGTCACAGGCACATGATGAAAAAGTGTGAAGAAAGCAACACAGAAACATTACATATACATCTCTTTGAAATGCTCCAGCTTTTAATTTAAAGGTGATACCAAATACACTTGACAGCTTCTAAAATGTAATAATTAAAATAATAACTCACCCTATAGTAGCTTCACCAAAACTACTATTACCTATATTGCCCTGCTATGACAGATATTATGCACCATTCATCTTGTCCAGCACATACGCATCTATCATTAAGAACAAATGTCACTGCTAGAATGGAGCAGCAGCCTTACAGTTCACCTAACTGAGCACCCACCGCTGAAAAACAGGAATTTTGCCTTATCTGGACATGGGGCAGACTAGGATTGTCCCTATTCTTGGCCACAGAAAGGGTATTCCTCCATTTTGGTCTTCTTCTGGAAAGATGGGCTCCCACAAACTTTGCATAAGCAATGTGCTCCAAGCATTTACCAACCTAGCAGTAACTTAGCAAACTTGTTAACATGCAATTAAGAACAGAGGAAGAAAAGTGAAGGGACAGGACAGAGGAACATCCCCAGGTGTCTAACTGTCCTAAATCAGACAATAGAGACGGACTCCAATAACAGATGAACCAGTCTGCCTTCTGCCCATCAAGAACAAGAAATTTACAAAAAAGGCAAAACTTCCAGTTTCATCTTGTGTACGACTTCCCTCAAAAATTCAACCTTCCAGAATACTCTGCAGTACACACCTTTCAGAAGTGGGACCTGTAAATGAGCATGTTATCAGTCTTATAGTGCCTCATTAAATTATGAACTGACACTGAAGTGGCTGCTCTACCGATTTCCTCACCCAGAATTCAAACCCCAACGCTGGTTGAAGTTGCTGCTACTCTGAGGGAATGGGTCATAATACCCTGGAGGGTTCCCTACCCAAGAAATGCAAGCTAATGGGATGCATTCTTTGAGTTGCCTAGATAAGACCATAGTAGGGATCTTTTTACCCTGAAAGGAATTCATGAAGAAAATAAATAGGTTCTCTCTTTGACTAACATTCTGCATCCTAAGAAGAATTTCAGAGCCTTGTATATATCTAATATGTTGCATTTCTTTTCCCAAGAGGGAAGAATTAGAACAGAAAAATAGGAAAAACACACTGAGATCTATGGAAAATGGGTGAAAGCAGGGTTGGGTTGTAGTACCAATCTTATGATGGTAGGAAATGAAACTCTACAGATAGCTATGGTCAAAAGGAAGACAGTCTTTAAGGTGAGCTCTTTCAGTGGAATGGATGCCAGAGGTGTAAAGGGAGTTACCACTAGTTCTTACAAAATGGTGTTAACATTCCAGGTGCACAGGAGAGTGAATACATCAGAACTACTCTTTTTAGGGACTGCTGGATCCCTTGCTCCTCAAATTCAATATAGATACTGATAGAGATGTATTATTTCCAGAAATGTTGAAGCCATGGGGAAAAAATCATTTTTTCCCATTTTTTCAGAAAAAAATGGAATGTTTTGGAAAAATTGAAAAAATGCAATATTAGCAGTTTTTACAGATTGAAAGTCACTTTGTTACTTCAGGAACATAAAATGTAATTATGTACAAGTTGATTTGGCATAAAATTATCGTATTTGGTATATTAAAAGTACATTTTATTCAAACAATTATTACAAATTGAATTTACTTTTTAATTTTTTTTACTTTTTTTGGTAACAAATGGATCTACAAGATCCTGAACTGTAAGGAACACCTGAACTGTAAGGAACCTCTTTTGTTTTGCCAGTTTATGAGGAGCAGGCAAAAAACAACTAAAAAAACAGAAGAAACCATCAACATTAATAACAAAGAAAATTATTTATGTCTCCACTAGTCCTCCACAGTGTCAAGCAGACATAAAGCATCCATTCCTATAAAAAGAACTGAGAAAAATGGGGGGACCAAGATTCAATGAAACATTTTATTCATCATGCTAAACTAAAGCATTCCATAATCCATTTTTTCTTCATTATTTTCAATTTTTCAGAAAAAAACAAAAACAACTTAAAAAGGGGGAAGGGAACAGTTTCCCCCCAAATTTTACCAGTTTATTTCTGGGCCTTCACATTTCTAGATACTGAATCAGAAACGTGGCATCTCAGGAGAATGATGCAGAATCTCTTGTGCAATCCTGATTGTGAAAATTCTAGAACCTCTGAAGCAGAAGCTAGTAGTAGCATATAGACCCTGTTAGATGAGCCTTGCAAGCAGAAAGCACATACTTGGAGTAACCAAAACCTTCAAGTTGTTGCTGGCCACCTTTCAGGCAGCTAACTTCTTTAGTATTTATTTATTTTATTTTATTCGATTTCTATACCGCCTGTAGCAAGCTCTCTGGGCGGTGTACAATCAATACGACATATAATTACATTTCAATTTTTAAAACAATCCTTAAAAACACAATAAACAAGCAGACAAAACACAGCCAACTTAAATAATATCAAATACAGATACAAAGATACAAGATACAAAATTTTAAGATTTAAAAGGTTAAAATGATTTAAAATGATTTAAAATGCCTGGGTAAAGAGGAAGGTTTTCACCCGGCACCGAAAAGATAATAAAGTAGGCGCCAGGCGTACCTCGTCAGGAAGGGTGTTCCATAGTTCGGGGGCTGCTACCGAGAAGGCCCTCTTTCTTGTAATCACCTTCCAGGCGTCTTTTTGAGTAGGCACCCGGAGGAGGGCCTTCGATGTTGACCGTAGTGCCTGGGTAGGTTCATATCGGGAGAGACGTTCCACCAGGTATTGTGGGCCCGTGCCGTGTAAGGCTTTATAGGTTAAAACCAGCACCTTGAATTGGGCCCGGAAACGAATAGGCAGCCAGTGCAGGCCGGCCAGAATTGGTGTCACATGTTGCGACCGCTTGGTCCCAGTTATTAATCTGGCCGCCGCATTCTGCACAAGCTGTAGTTTCCGAACCGTTTTCAAGGGCAGCCCCACGTATAGTGCATTGCAGTAGTCCAACCTTGAGGTTACCACAGCATGGACAACTGAAGCAAGATGTTCCCTGTCCAGATATGGGCGTAGCTGGGCCACCAGCCTAAGTTGGTAAAAAGCACTCCGTGCCACCGAGGCCACATGCGCCTCAAGTGACAAGGACGGGTCCAAAAGGACTCCCAAGCTACGCACCTGCTCCTTCAGGGGGAGTGTAACCTCATCCAGAACAGGTCGAACATCCAACTGGTCAGGGGATCCATTTACTAACAGCATCTCAGTCTTATCTGGATTGAGCTTCAATTTGTTCGCTCTCATCCAGTCCATTATCGCGGCCAAGCACCGGTTTAGGACCTTGACAGCCTCACCTGAAGAAGATGAAAAGGAGAAGTAGAGCTGTGTATCATCAGCATACTGATGAAAACGCACTCTAAAACTCCTGATGATCGTCCCCAGCGGCTTCATATAGATATTAAAGAGCATGGGGGACAGAACTGATCCCTGCGGAACTCCATATTGGAGTGCCCAGGGTATTGAGTAGTGCTCCCTAAGCACAACTTTCTGAAGACAATCTGTCAGATAGGAGCGGAACCACTGTCAAGCAGTGCCTCCAACTCCCAAATCCGCCAGCCTCTCCAGAAGGATACCATGGTCGATGGTATCGAAAGCCGCTGACAGATCAAGAAGAATCAACAGAGTTACACTCCCTCTGTCTTTCTCTCGACACAAATCATCATACAGGGCGACCAAGGATGTCTCCATACCAAAACCGGGCCTGAACCCCGATTGAAATGGATCCAGATAATCGGTCTCATCCAAGAGAGCCTGGAGCTGGGATGCAACCACCCTCTCCAGAACCTTGCCCAGGAATGGCACATTTGCTACCGGCCTATAGTTATTCAAATTATCTGGGTCCAGGGAAGATTTTTTCAGAAGCGGTCTCACTACCGCCGCCTTAAGGCATTGTGGGACCACTCCCTCACCTAGTGAGGCATTAATCACTTCCCTGGCCCAGCCGGCGGTGCCAGCCCTGCTAGCTTTTATTAGCCAAGAGGGGCAAGGATCTAGCACAGAAGTGGTTGCACGCACCTGTCCAAGGACCTTGTCAACGTCCTCAAGCTGTACCAATTGAAACTCATCCAACAAAATATGACCAGGCTGTGCTCCGGAGACCTCAGTTGATTCCACTGCTATAAGTTTGGAGTCTAAGTCCTGGCGAATGCAAGAGATTTTATTCTGGAAATGCTTCGCAAATTCATCACATCGAGCTTTAGAAGATTCCATCTCATCCTTAGTGCCAGAGTGTAGAAGTCCTCTGACAGTTTGAAACAGCTCCGCCGGACTAGAGATCGAGGCTTGAATAGAGGCAGTGATATGTTGTTTCTTTGCTGCACGCACCGCCCCAAAGTACGTCTTGTTATAAGCATTCACCAGTGCAAGGTTGCATTCGTCAGGAGTCCGCCTCCATCTGCACTCAAGCCGTCTCCTATATTGTTTCATCACCCTCAGCTCCAAGGTATACCATGGAGCTGACTGAGCTCTACAACGGAGAGGGCGCACAGGTGCGATCACGTCAGCTGCTCGGGTCATCTCCGCATTCCACAGATCAGCCAGGGTGTCGACGTGAGCGCCAGCCTTATCAGCCGGAAAACTCCCCAGGGCTTTTTGAAAACCATCCGGATCCAGCAGCCTCTGGGGGCGGACCATCTTAATAGGTCCCCCACCCTTGCAGAGGGGAAAGGTCGTTGTGAGTCTAAACCTCAACAAACAGTGATCTGTCCATGACAAAGGTGTAGATGTAAGATTCCCTATACACAGATCACTATCATCATGTCCCGTAATAAAAATCAGGTCCAGAGTGTGACCTGCTACATGAGTTGGGCCTGTGGTATGTTGGGACAGCCCCATGGTTGTCATGGAAACCATGAAGTCCTAAGCCACCCCGGATAGGATGGCCTCGGCATGAATGTTGACATCACCCAAGACCAATAGTCTAGGGGATCTCATCAAAACCTCCAAGACCACCTCCGTCAGCTCAGTCAGGGAGTCTGTTAGGCAGCGGGGTGGGGGGTACACTAACAGAATCCCTAGTCTGTCCCTCTGACCCAACCCAAGGTGCAAACACTCAAGGCACATTTAGTACATTTATATCCCACATTTTCTCCGTCATGGAATTCAAGGTGGCTGGGAATGATTGTTTAGATGGATATGAATAAGAAGCACCTGACACACTGGAATATCTAGACCACCTGTAATGACATGGTTTTCAGGTCTGTGAACCAAGACATCCTCGGCTAGTGATGTGCCATCAGCTCTCCAACTGTTCTTGATCTTCTGTAGCTCTTTCCTAAATATGCACATCTCTTTATCTGAAGATCTGTAAGAGCTGCCTGAGGCTTGGGTATGTGGAAAACCCCTTTGCTTGTCCAGGAGAGTAGCCAATAAAATAAAAACCAGTCCAGATGTGGAGGAGGCTATAGCTACATTACCACCCTCTGGACTTAATCCTCATCCAGGTTGCCTTGTCCTTCATATCTACTGGCCTCCATTCTCACATTTTCCATGAGGCAGACCCAACAATCCCATACCATTCCCTTATATCCAGGGATGGGGACCAGGGGTCCAAGTTGGCTCACTAGGCCATTTCCTTCAAACCATGTCCACAGGTCCATCAGGTGACATCACTGGAATACACTAATGAAA
The DNA here is from genome assembly GCF_030035675.1 of Rhineura floridana. Lineage (NCBI taxonomy): Eukaryota > Metazoa > Chordata > Lepidosauria > Squamata > Rhineuridae > Rhineura > Rhineura floridana. The sequence goes on along the minus strand of NC_084485.1, from coordinate 81,206,465 downwards.
CTGACCACAGCAGGACTGAACCCTCCACTCATCAGCTGGTAAGCAAATGGTTCAATCCTGCTGGGGTTTGCTTCACTGTGTATTCCCTATGGGGAATGGACTGGTAAGCAATCCTTGGCAGCCAGAGGCATCTGGATGAGCACAGAGGCCAATCCTGTTGGTTGCTGCTTCACCTGCATGTTCCCTGTAAGAAAACATGCTGGTGATGCACATGCCTGCAGCCAGCAGGATTGAACCCTCTGCTCATCAGATGATGAACGGAGGGTTCAATCCTGCTTAATGCTGCTTTGCCAGCATGTTCCCTGCAGGGAATGCATTAGAAAAGCAAACCCTTCCCCCAACCCTCACAGGTCAGCTTTGACAGTCCTGCCCATCTATAACTCACCTGCCATCTTAATGACATCAGATGATTGACAGGTAGTGGCCCCATGAAGGTGAGAGGAGATAAAGATCTGGCCCACTATAAGCACCCCTGCTTATAGAAACTAAATACCATTTCCTACTAAAAAAAAGCATATTTTCAAAGTCTATTTAGTTTATCTTAACTGAAGAATTTAGATTCTGAAGACTATGAAATTTTAGTGCAGAATCCTAGAGCCTTTTTTCGTACAATCAGACCACATTTTTCTATTTACTAAATTGTTCTCAAAATTGGACAAAAAAGTGACCACCACCTTCTGATTCTACACATCTGTACATCATTCATTGCTGATGTACAGTGAACTCATACTTTTTGCATGGATAGTCCTGAAGTCCCACTATAAAACCCAACTGCATTCATACTTTGTTGCATTAAAGTGGAGAGTCATATCCCAACACACTTGCACTGAGAAACACTACTGGAACAACTTCAAAATGAGTTATATAAGCTTGGATCCTTTTTAAATGGCAGACTAGCAGTTATCAACATGCTGCAAATGCTTTCTCTGTTCTTTCTACAAAACAATGAACTGGAAAACTGCAAGCAGACAGACCTTGCACACTGCAGCTTGTTTGTGAGCAGAAAATCTTCATTACTTGTCACATTGTGTCCTGTACACCGCAGACATATTCCACAGGACTGGAGACCCTTGTATTAAATGCTGAAAGCCAGACCCTTCTTCCCAAAGAAAGGTCAAAAGCTATTTAGCAATGGAACTCTTAGATGACCAAAGGCTTCCAGTTAAGAAAGATCCTTTCAATGAACAAGGACACAGCAATACTTAAAGTCAAAGATTAGTCAGTGCCTCCCTTTGGCTCGCAAATTCTCTTGTATGCTGTCAGATATATGCATATATTTAAGAAATACCAGCAGCATCATACTACAACATATTTTTATTTTTATCTGAGATCCAAATTTCACTATAAAGAAGTCTGATACACACACACACAAGCTACTTGATGGCAGCAAAATCAAGCGAGGAATCAAGTGATCATGTGGAGAAGGATGTACAATAATAATAAATTAAATAACTATTTTCTGCCTTTTCACGACACCTACAATTAGGTAGCTGAGGCAACTGTCAGACCCCTACTCAGGGTCTGGTTTTGTAAGAGATCTCTCACTGGCCCCAGCACAGGTCTCTCACAATCCCACTACTAGGCGCTACCACCTGACACTCTTTAACACAATACTGCCCTGAGACTGTGCCTTAGTCTCCTCCACAGATTGCTACGTAGTGACTGGGTGCACTTACAGGCCACAACCCCCCGGTATCTTTCTGCCTTTAAAGATTACAGCCCTGGGTTGCTTTGGATACCTGGTGCTGTTACACTATCCCTTCACTGCTGCCACCATTGATACTGTTCCCAGCTTTGGTATTTGATCTGGTCTGTAATATCCCAGCCAAGGATCAGGCATGTTGTTAAACCAAAACTATTTATTTATTAACACAAGGAATAAACCAGATTACTTTAAGTTCAGTCAACATGCATGTGGTTACACATAATAGTTTTCTCTTTATATATCTTAGTCCTAAAACCTGTCTCACTACCCACCTAAACACAAATCCACCTCTCCAAAACCCAGAATCAACAACAACCAACCACTCTCCAACTGTTATTCTCTCATTTGTACCTTCAACCACCCAGACGCTCTGCCAATCACAACTCAGTATTCTTCAACATTCCAACCCATGTACTCCCCCCTCTCACTCACTACATTTACCCTACAAAACTGACACTTACCATAATTACTGTACAACATTTACAGGGGCATCACAGCAGCCCCTTCACTCTGACTAATGGTAGGGTCAGCCTTGTGGGCACAACTGATTATTTATCAGTGCAATTCTAGGCACATTTATCCAGAAATAAGTCCCACCATACACTGCCTCCTACTTGGCTATCTCTGATGATCTGCCACTTGAGACAAATATTTCATGATAGGGCTGGGCCTGGTGATGGACAATCAACTTTGGATAAAACAATTCCTCAACCACAACTTCCAATCGAATAAGATGGGATATATAAGAAAAGGAAATGGGAGAGGAGAAACAATACATGACTATTCAGGCACAGTTCCACATTATTAAAAGTCACAAAGGATGGCAGTCATAATAAGAAATCAAGTAATGTGCATGCATGTAAATTTATATTCAGCAATTTACAAGTACTGATCCTATGTACTCCTGTTCTAGAGCAGTTTTAGACTATGAAAGGTGCTGATTTTACCCACAAATTAGCTAGTGACTTTTAATGACATGATACTATTTGGAGAGGCAATGTTTTAAACCTTTCAAAAATATGTTAAGTGGCATTGATTATGGCTTCATAAAATTTAGCTTGTTTTATTTTACCTACTCTATTTTCTATCTACAATGTCATAGCAAGAGGGAAGAAAGATTAACCTTTCATTCTAAAGAGTTAAACATTTATTTAGTTGTGTGCATCACACACATGCACACAGACATCCCTGATCATTTTTACATCACTAAGAACAGTGCCACATAGCTCCAAGAATCCATGAATTATGATACTATCTCAGTCATCATCAAAGCAGCATCTACCACAAACGGGGAAATATTTTGATAGAAGAACAGGACTGTAATGCACAAACCTGAGGGAACAGGTCACTTACTTTGGGAAGATGGCAGTCATGAGTGCAGATGCATATCCAGGCTTGCAGACACCCTCTGAGATGTTAGCATACTTTGATGCTAACTCTGGAGGCCTGTGAATAAAGAAAAAGAATTAAGATGGTCATATATAGTAAGTGCCAGCCGTGCCACCTTAATCCTTTTACCAATAGCATTTCCTCAAATACTTAAGAGCAGCAAAGGGGGGGGGATCTTAAATCATAATGGGATAGCATCAAACCATCCTAAGGGGCATCTGGCATCTAACATGCTCCCTGCCACTGTAGGACTGTAGGAACCAAGAAAGGAATCCCAGATGCTATTTTAAACTTTAACTTTCCAATAAGAATGAAAGTGAATATTAACAAAGAATCTCTTGTCAGACTATTTTTCTGTTACATGACAGATCTACACGTCTTGTGAAGCTGTTATCTGCAGAGCAAGTCTAACCAATTATCACAATTTTTACCAGCCAGTGTGGGAATGGAGGGAGCTGACATTTCTGTTATCACAGGCACACCATTGTTTCCTGAGTTTACTTTCCAATCACTTAGCCTCTCCCACAATCCATGGGCATGTCTTTATATTCTAATGAAAAGTATTGTGGTTGAGCACCTAATGTGTCTGTTAGCCAGAGGAGAATGAAGTATTTTTTAACAGCCACTTGGTATGTGACACAAACAAGTTGCTTTGCTTTTTTGTGCCCCATTTTGTCACCACCAACTCCATCTTACTATACTGTACTATTAAGGACCAAGCCTCACAAATTTTATGGGTAGGTATTGTTAGATACAACTCAATAACTGCCTTTATTTCCCCATTTTCAAGGTTTTATTGACTAATACAGAAAGAATATTGGCCACACAACAATTGTAACCTGTTACATATGTACCTTATGTAAAATGATTGCTTTTTCAGCAGAGCACTTTGGTTTTAAAAACAAACTGATCCTGTATTATCCATACCACCACTACATAATAAATCATGGGAAACATTTTTTAAGCTTAAAAGTAGTAAGGAAATAGAGCGATCTCACAGGATCACAGTTACTATGGCAACTGCACTTCCATTTCTATGGGCTCCATCTTCTCCTATACAAATATTGGAACCACCATCTTTAATAAAGCTTAAGGGCATCTAAGCAGTCATAGCATAATAACTTCTTTGAAAAGGCAGTGCAAAGCCAGAGTGTAGGTACAGGAAGCAGGGTTATTTAAAAAAAAGGCCACTCTTTGAAGAAGTCTCTCCAAACCTTCAAGTCTTGGCAGAATGCACAGGTTCCCATTATTCTAGACCAGCCTTTCCCAACTAGTGGGCCACCAGATGTCATTGGACCACAATTCCCATCTTTCCTGACCATTGGCAATGCTGGCTGAGGCTGATGGGAGCTGTGGTCCAACAACATCTGGTGGCCCACTAGTTGGGAAAGGCTGTTCAAGACAATACAAAATGGCATGCCTTAGGTAGTGAACTGAACTCAACATTTTTAAATATGTAAAATATTCATAAGCTTTGAGATTTGACCCTTGATACTGCCCCACCTATAAGGAGCATCGCTGTACAACAGAAATTCAGACTTTAGGAAAATTTGTTTCTCTGCCTCGTGTGAGTTGGGCACTAGCAAAAAGCCATCATTAGATACAACTCTTCATGTCACATGCATTCATTGCTTAAGGTCCATACAACTAAGAATATCCTTGTGCTTGTATCTGAGCAGCTAACATCTACAGTGAATAAAAGTCACACCACCACCCTATTATCCATTCAGAATGTCTACACTTACATAAAATATCTAGCACAATACATAAAGATATCTTTCCCCAGCTTGCCCTGAAAGCTGTTAAAAACATTAAATTCAAAATGCCAAAGTGTATTCTTTACTGATCCTAAAAAGAATAATATTCTTGGGTAAATCCTTTCTTGACTAGTGATGACCTGTTGGTGCCATACCAGGATTGTATGCGCATGTATATCATAAAACCCACAATTACCCACAAAGCCGTTGGAGTCACAGACAAACTTGTTAACCTTTTCCAAATGTGACAAAGGTTCCTGTTCCAAAGTGCCACAAGCAAAACTAGGCTTGCAATTCAACAATAGCTTTCAGCTCCATTTGCTCATCAGCACTACTCATAACCCCTTGGTCAGTCTTTTATCAAGCACTGTTTCTCAAGCACTGTTACCCTTTAACTTCATCCAAGAGTATTTATTTTTCTGGTCCTATCAACCACTACAGATCTCAATCTTTTTAAAACTGTCACAAAGACATTCACAGCCAGCTTGAATACTTATGTAACACATACAGCCAACCTGGACCACATCAGAGAAAACACCGCAGAGGAATGAAAAGACTGCTGTCCCACAGCACCCTGACAGATACTCTGTCAGTACTCAGACAGATTCTCACAAAGATCCAAAATCTGGCCATGAATTCTAAACCAGGTACGCTAATATTTTATATTAACATAAAGAAGGAAATAAAAACAAGGTACACTAGCTTCTTATGACATTAACTAAAGCAGTTTTAACACAGTATTACCACTGTCAACCATAAACAGTACAATACAGTACAATAAAACTACAATAACGAACTAAAAATAATTACAACATAGTGATTCTTAACACTTCTATACTTACTCCCTGATACTATTGACTTGTCAACTGATTATACTTCCTTTTTGAATATGAACCTTTGGTACTTTTCACCTACCTAAACCAGAAGATAGCATCTAGAAATGTTACATACCACACTGAATACTTCTGCAGTTTCATCAATCTTGCAGAGTTACCCAGGTGTTAGGACCAGGGACTCTTTCAGCTGTCCTGTTTGAGTGGGATGTTGGCTGCTTTATATGGCTTTAGAGACTCCAGAGAGTGTCTCCCCACAGCCATTTCAGCAGACTGTCCTCTACTACTCCATATTTCCTAAGGCTCACTTTCAGGACAGTCACCTTGTGAGGGCTCATCCACATCTTCGTTGTCACTTCCACAATGGAAATCTGTTCCAGGCCTGGAGGGTAATGGTTGCTCCAGCCAAGTTGGGGGATGGCATCTTGGACAACAGCTGCAAACGTTAAATCTCAGGCTATGTCCAGGATGGCCAAAACTACCCATCATTATTCCAGCTTGGGCCTATGGCCACTTTTTTGTCAGCACTGCTCCTTTCCACTGGGAAATGATAATACATAACTAGTATCAATATCAATATAGGAAGCCAACATTTCTCTCCTTTTCTTCCTACGGTGCTTTTTATTTATTTTTTTTATGCTGTTTTTCCCTCACTGCTTCCAGCAGCTTCAACTCCCATCCCACCATCCCACCTTAAAGCCTTCTGGAGCATGCTCTGCTAGGAGCAGGCTTTGGACCTCAGTATGGAGATTTGGTACCTGCTGTGTTCAGATATTTGGCTTTTGCCATATTTATTGAAGAATTCAGAAATAACACTTATTCACGCACATCTTTTCCTGGGAACAGTTTTCACTTTTTGCCAAATAGAGCTTTTCTGTCTATTTAAACATTGTTTTATTGTATTGTAATTATCCTTTTTTATTTTATAGAAAAGTGCCCAAGTGCTGGATGATATGCTGATTATTTGTTAAAGCAAACATCTGGTAGGTGCCAACACCATTTTTTGGCATGAACCCCTTGGCAAGTTCCTTCTGATGAGGAGGAGGAATGGAACCCAGGGGACAGGCCCAGGGATCAGCAAGAGGGGGCTGTAGGTGTGGATGGGTAGAGCTGTGAGTTGTCAGATGACAGCTGGAGTTCAAAGAAGCAGACTCCTGCAGAAGGGGTTAATAAGACAAGCCTTCATGCCACCTTTCCATCCCTGTCAAGTCAGCCACTGCCCACTCCTCCCTCCGCTCCTCCCTCTGAAGGAGATGAAAGCCAGCTGCAGCCAGCTTGCTCTGTGGAATAGCCCTCCCCATCCCTGTCAAGCTGGCCACCAGCTGCCCCATCTTCTGAAGGGGATGAGAACCGGCTCCAGTTTGAGCACTTGGAAGAGGAAGGGCCAGAGGGGAAGTTGGCAGGCACCAACCCCTTCCATTGCCAAGGACGCGGTGCAAGATGCACGGGAAAGACAATTCCCATGCAAATAAGATGCCTGCCCACATTCTATTTAAGAGGGTCTTGGCGGTGTGACTAACTATTGTGACGTCTGAGCTTGCGTAGTCATGCATGCTGTTGGTTTTGTGAACCACCTGTGTAACCTGTACTTTAGTCTATGTCTTGAAGTCCTTTTAAGTGGTGCAATAAAGCTTTCGAGAAAAAGACTTCCAGAGCCTCCAAGTCTGAATCTGAGAGTGATGGGCAGGACATTTTTAATAAGAATAAAAAGAGTACTTTTACATTTCAATTTCAGTTTACAAACTGCCAGTGTTCCTATGTTGACAGCTGCAAAATTGGCTCCAGCTATACCATGTTTCCTACAGCACAAAGAATGCTAGTCCCTCACCCCACCCCAACAAACCTACCACTATTATGCACCATCCACAAGTCAAGGAAATCACAGCAAATTTAACTCCCACTGCAACGCCATTTCATAGTTCTAGAACTGCCTCTGATTCGAGTGAGTTTCAACACATCCTATTAATTATAAGTCACTGGACTGGTAAAAAATATTTAGACTTGGGTGCAACTATTTGGTGCTCTATACTTGTGACGCTAAGTTAATATCATGAGCTGATTCAAATCAGGAGGCTCAGGCAGGTCACTCAGGTGCTGGTATTTTTTATTTGTTTTTTTTAAATGTCTACCCCACCTTTCAACAACAAAGTCCTCCAAATGACTTATAACAATTTAAAGAGACAATATACAGTAAAACTGCTGCAATAAGATATGGTTAATAACAGAGAGATAAAAGAAACAGGAGCAATACCACAAACCACAATGGTAGGAGAATTAAAACAAACCAAATATCTAGTGAAACAGGAATGTCTTCATTCACTCCTCGCCTGAAGGCCAAAAGAGTGAATTCCATAACCTTAGCACTGCTACTAAGAAGTCCCAGCCAAGCTTCTGAAGTCAAAGAGACATGGAACAAGGCCTCCTGCGATGAACTTAGAAAATATTGTTAAAGATAAAATAACTAAGCATACAGAAGAACAAGCCTTGCTGAAGCAGAACCAGCATGGCTTTTGCAAGGGTAAGTCCTGTCTCACTAACCTATTAAGAGTTCTTTGAGAGCGTCAACAAGCATATAAATACAGGTGATCCAGCTGACATTGTGTACTTGGACTTTCAAAAAGGTTTTGACGAAGTATCTCACCAAAGACTCCTGAGTAAGCTTAGCAGTCATGCAATAAGAGAAGAGGTCCTCTTGTAGATCAGGAAATGGCTAGGAAGCAGAGAGTAGGAATAAATTGACAGTTATTCCAGTGGAGGGATGTAGAAAGTGGAGTCCCCCAAGGATTGGTATTGGGACCTGTGCTTTTTAACTTGTTCATAAATTATCTAGAGATAGGGGGAACAGCGAGGTAGACAAGTTTGCCGATGATACTAAATTATTCAGGGTGGTTAAAACAAAAAGGGATTGTGAAGAGGTCCAAAGAAACCTCTCCAAAACTGAGTGAATGAGCAATAAAATGGCAAATGCAATTCAATGTAAACAAATGTACAGTAATGCACATCAGGGCAAAAACTCTTAATTTCACATGTACACTCATGGGGTCTGAACTGGTGGTGTCTGACCAGGAACAAAACCTTGGGGTCATGGTGGACAGCAAAATGAAGATGTTGACCCAGTGTGTAACAGCTGTAAAAACGTGAATTCCATGCTAGGGATCATTAGGAAAGGAACTGGAAATAAAACAGCGAATATCATAATGTTGTTATACAACTCTATGGGGCAACTACATTTGGAGTACAGTATACAGTTCTGCTTGCCTCACCTCAAAAAGGATATTGTAGAGTTGGAAAAAGGCTATCAAAATGATCAAGGGAATAGATAGACTCCCCTATGAGGGAAGGTTGTAGCATTTGGGGCTTTAGAGAAAAGGTGAATAGAGGTGACATGGTAGACGTATACAAAATTATGCATGGTGTGGAGAAAATGGATAAGATAAAAAATTTTCTCCGTCTTTTATAATACTAGAACTCATGGGCATGTTGGAAGATTCAGGACAGGCAAAATAAAGTATTTCTTCATTCAGCACAATGGAAGAGGCCATGATGGCTGCCAACTTGGGTGGCTTTAAAAGAAGATTAGACAAATCCATGGAAAATAAGGCCATCAATAGCTACTAATCATGATGGTTATGTTCTACCTCCAATTTATTTATTTATTTATTTTATTACATTTATATACCACCCCCTAGCCGAAGCTCTCTGGGTGGTTTACGGCAATTAAAAACAATAAAAACAAACATACAAATTTAAAAACAGATTTTTTTAAAAAAAAAAACAATTTAAAAACACATGCTAAAATGCCTGGGAGAAGAGGAAATTCTTGACCTGGTGCCGAAAAGATAACAGTGTTGGCACCAGGCGCACCTCATCATGTAAATCATTCCATAAGTTGGGGACCACCATTGAGAAGGCCCTCTCCCTTGTTGCCAGACTCCCAGCTTCCCTCCGAGTAGGCACCAGGAAGAGGGCCTTAGATGTTGAGTGTAGTGTATGAGTGGGTTCATGTCGGCAGAGGCATTCCATCAGGTATTCTGGTCCCAAGCCGTGTAAGGCTTTATAGCTTAGAACCAGCACCTTCAATCAAGCTTGGAAACATACAGGCTGCCAATGCAAGCGGGCCAGAATCAGTTTTATATGTTTGAACTGTCTGGTCCCTGTTACCAATCTGGCTGCTGCATTTTGCACAAGCTGCAGTTTCCGAAACATCTTCAAAGGCAGCCCAATGTAGAGCACATGGCAGTAATCTAACGTGGAGTTTACCAGAGCATGGACAACTGAAGCCAGATTATCCCTGTCCAGATAGGGGCGTAGCTGGGCCACCAACCGAAGTTGGTAGAAGGCACTCTGTGCCACCGAGGCTACCTGAGCCTCAAGTGACAGAGATGGTTCTAGGAGAACCCCCAAGCTACAAATCTGCTCCTTCAGGGGGAGTGTGACCCGATCCATAACAGCTTGGACATCCACCATCAGATCAGAAGAACCACCCACTAACAGCATCTCAGTCTTGTCTGGATTGAGCCTCACTTTATGAGACCTCATCCAGTCCATTGTCGCAGCCAGGCACCAGTTCAGCACACTGACAGCCTCACCTGAAGAAGATGAAAAGGAGAAACAGAGCTGTGTGTCATCAGCATACTGATGGCAACGCACTCCAAAGCTCCGGATGACCGCACCAAATGGTTTCATGTAGATGTTGAACAGCATAGGGGACAGAATTGACCCCTGCAGAACCCCATACTGGAGAGTCCAGGGTGCTGAGCAATGTTCCCGAAGCACCACCTTCTGGAGCCAACCCGACAAGTAGGAGCGGAACCACTGCCATGCAGTCCCTCCAACTCCCAACTCAGCCAGTCTTCCCAGAAGGATACCATGGTCGATGGTATCAAAAGCCACTGACAGATCAAGAAGAATCAACACAGTCACACTCCCCCTGTTTCTCTCCCAACAGAGGGCATCATACAGGGCGACCAAGGCTGGGGAGAAGAGGTTCTTTAAATAACTTGGTCCTAAATCATTTAGAGCTTTCTAAATAACAACTAGCACCTTGAATTGTGCCTGGATACAAACAGGATGCCACTGCAGCTTGTGTAAAACTAGAGTAATATATTGCAGGAAGCTGACCCCAGCATTTTGCACCAACTGAACACTTTATATGGGCAGCATCACAAAGAGCACACTGCAGCAATCTAATCTGAATTAGGTTTAGCACATAGGGCACTACGAAGGCATGTGTAAAAGTGGTCAGATCTGCCACAGTATTCATTTATGCCCTCTTAAAAGTTTTTGTCTTCAGCTTCTAGTGGAAAACACTGTATGCAAGACCATCCCAGAAATGAGGAGGTAAAGGAATCTACTTAAGCTTTCATTAATGCTGCATGGGGAAGATATTTAAATAAACACTAGTAATTCAAGCTCCATGGGTTCCTAAGCTTAGGCTGCCTCCATTTTTATGGTCTTCTCACAGTCTGGGTTGAGTTTCATTTGGGTTTGAGAGGGTGAAGCTTATTATTTTTGGCTCTCCTCTTATTTTGGACAAAGGCCTCCATTCTACACACTATATTTCTTACAAGAAAGTCTACAGTCAGAATGTAATGTGTCCTTTCTAATTTATTATTTATTTATTTATTTATTTAAAATATTTCTATCCTGCCCAATAGGGCACTGAGGGCGGCTACAATAAAATTGCACACTTATATAATAAAATACACAATAAAATACAGAATAAAACATTAAAAATTACAGTAAATTAAAATGTATAAAATACTATTAAAATACATAAAATGCAATATGCACATACATACATAAATGTATTATGCATACACATACAAACATAAAACATGTATATATGTGCATACACATATAAGATATCTAATGTAGATACGGGAGCTATAACACAAGTATGTAATAAAACAAAGACAAATCCTCAGAGTCTGCACAATGTCTGGCTACTAGGGAAGCCCTCCCATAGGTCCTTTAAGTTATATCATCTTCCTGAAGGCAACACTGCTACAGACTTGTGAATGTATGTACATAGAGCACCTGATTGTAACATTGCAACTAATGCAGCAGCCAAATAAATACTATATTCCCCCTCCCTACCACCACCTCACAAGTATTGTATCAAATCTCTGCAGTTTTTAGCAAAACTGTCTTTCTGTGCTTCAAAATACATGCTGCAGTAATACTATCATCTGCCATTATTTATGGTGTTGATTAATCACAAACTGTTGATGCAAGGCTACTCTTCTAGTGACAGGCAGCTAGATAAAGGAATGACTGCCAAGTTAAGTTTATATGGGTCAAGACACAGGCCTACAATCTATAGCTTGACATAATTTATACATAGTGCCTAAAATGTCCACCAGAGACATTCAGCTTACAGTCAGCCTGTCAGTATGCATAGCAGCTACTGATTTGATTAAAGCTTTATGTGCAAGTTACCATCTAATTAAAAAAACCTATGAATTGCCCTCTTTTCTGAACCCCATCTTTTCATTCTCAGTGTGAACACAGCTTATTTGACAGCACTTCAGCCTGACAATATTAGCCTTCATGAAATTTCACAACAGTGTTCACTCTTAATATTTCTTTCCCCTTGATATAGTGATGATATATTGGAAGTCTCCTTTTCTCCTTTCAGTTCCCATGAATTCTACAAAATAGTTCCAAGTATCATTACCTAGTTGTGCACATAGCAAGTATGACTAATGTCACAGCAAACAGTACAGGCTGGATGTCAACAATGTAAAAAAGGCAGAGATCACAACAAATAGAAAGTCATAAACAGCCAAATGTGAAATGCCTCATTGTATTTACACCAGTTGAATAACTTCCCAAATATAGATGCATCTTGGCTGTGAGCCAAGGGATATGTATTATTCAAGAGCTAATCTAACAAGAATGTTTGTTTCTTTTATCTTTATTAGTAAAATGACAAAGAATTCCATATCAGAACTCAGTAAGCAGAAACTGAATTCTGTTGCCCTGTTTCACCAAGTCATACATACATGGAGACACCATCACCAATAAAGGCACTGGTACAGAGTTAAATATCATCAGAAGAATTCCACAGGAACAATCACATCTACAAAACAGCCATATAATGAAACCATTTCTGTCAACAGGGTCATCAGCCAGAACCTAATATCCATGCAGCACCATGCCCAGATGTCTTCCACTGTGAACTTCTCCCTGCCCCAGGATTAGCTTGCAGAGAAATTAATTTTAACCCTTTCCCCTGACTTTCTTGCAAATATACTAAAATATTGTTTTCCACATTTGGAATCCTCCATTTTTGCAGCAAGACATTGCTACCTTCACTGGAGACATCCACTGAAACTTCTCTCTATATAAATAAAAATTTATCCTTTATTATTTTTTTAATGAAAATGTACTGAAACTTTAAAATTATCATGCTTATAAAAAGAAAACCTGTCCCCCAAAGATCAAACTGGAATAAAAAAAGAAGAAACAGTGTCTCTTCAATACAATTGCTTCTGCAAACCGCAAGCCCAAATTGTCTGAGATGTCACTAAGACTTACTGGAGGCCAATATTTATGCAACCAACCACATATTTTTGAAGACTAAAATAAAATAATTTAATACTGAATTTGGAGTCCTGTGTTGATGCAATATTAGGATATGCACTGGCTGCCCATTAGCTACCGGGCCAGGTTCAAGGTTCTGGTTTTGGTGTACAAACCCCTATAGAGCTTGGGACCAGGATACCTGAAATATCATCTTACCCCCGCATATGCCCTGTTGATCACTGAGCTCTGCAGGTGAGGGCCTCCTGCAGTCCATTCCACACAACATAGAAAGCAGACCTTTAGTGTTGTGGCACCGAACCTTTGGAATTCCTTCCCCTTAAATATTAGACAAGCACCATCTGTGTTATCTTTTTGGGACCTATTGAAGACCTTTCCCTTTCAACAAGCCTTTTAAGTAGAGACTTTTAAGCATCTGTGTTGGAATTGCTTTTTAAGATGTTTTTAAAGCTTTTTTTTAAAAAAAGACGTTTTTAGAAATGTTTTGTTTTAATATGCTTTTAAAGTCTGTTTTTAAGATGTTTTACAATGTTTTTAGTGTTTTGTTTGCCGCCTTGGCTCCTTCTGGGAGGAAGAGCTGGATATAAATTTAATAAATAAATAAATAAATAATAGTAAGCATCATAGACAGATAGAAAGCTCAAAGAAAAACATGCTATATGCAGTTTTGCTGGATAATAGTGAGGAAAAAATAGAAATCTCCCCACTGGGGAGGGGGGAAGAAACCTGCTTTCTGTGAGAGGGACTTCTTGCATGCACAGAGATGCCTATAAAATGCAGGCTTCTCCCACCCTCCCTACCCCAGCTGATGTGGTGGGGAGAAAGAAGTGCTTTGCCAGCACTATGCTCAGCACTTCCCAAAGCTGGCTGTCAGGTGCTGAAGAGCCCTGCAGAAGGGGTTTTTGACAGGTTGCCTGTCAGAGTTGGCCCCTGGAACCAAAAAGGTTTTCTGCCCTGGTGTAGCATGTAATGTGAACAACCTCCTCCTAGACAGGAATAGACAGGACTGGTTTAGAGGGACCTGGCAGAAGGTAGCTTCCAATGTTCCTAATTAATACAGCTTGTGATCCAGCCCCTCTACCTGAGAAGGACAGAGCACCGGAAGTCAGTGAGAAAGGAGGATCTCAAAGGATAGAAGGGCTGGGAGGAATGAGGTACATTGGTCTGTCTCATTCTTCCTTTAGTGTAGAACTCTTAAAGCATGCTTCACTTTGGGTACATCCACTGATGAAATGGTTCTCATGCAAGTTTGCAGAAGGAGCAAAAAGTAGCTCCATCCACAGACCTAAGTCACTGAAAGCACTCAAGAGGAGATACAGTGTCAGATGCCATTAGCTGACCAGCAAGGAGGAAAGCAGGTCAGGAGGAAGGAGAATAAGGCAAGCAGGCCAGACAATTCTATTCCTCTCTGTTCACTGACCAAACTTGTTTGCTTCCAGTCTTCTACATACAGGAAGGTTGGATCCTGGCCACAATATTTCACTAACCCTATATGATGGGTTAAAATGCAAACCAGTACATACAGATAGGAAACACGCTGAAAACCAATAGGGGAATATTGAGCAACATCAGGGACAACTAAAAGGAAGAATACATGAAGAACTGAAATACAAGATCGCTGGTGTTGTCATACCTTAACCTATCTTCTCAGAAGGTAGAAGATGGCATATATGTGACTGAATGTAATGAAAGCTTCCTCTGCTTGTGGAAGAAGCTTTGTGCCACAAACTAGACAGCATGGCTTATAGCAGCGATGGGGAACCTCTGTCCTGAGGCACTAATTAGTCCCAGCAGGGGTTCTAATTTGGCCTGCGAGGTCACTTTCCCCAAACCACACCCACCTACCCTCAACTTGATAGGTGGCACTTGCAAAGCCCTGTGCAAAGCCTTGATTTCAAACTGCAAGGGCAAAAGAAAATGTTACACCTGACATAATATCAAAATGGTTGGAGGACCTTAGCATCTGGTCTGCCAGGTGGAAACAGCTTCCCACCCCTAGTTTACAGCACCACACTTTTATCTTCTTACTGCTAAAGTCTAACACAGTTTCTGTTCTGGAACTTATCACTGGTTACAGCTTACTTCAATCTAGTCTTCATTTCACACCTGTTTTATACTTCTGCACTGGCTATTAAATAGTAACCTGAAATGAAGCAACAGAAAAAGCACAATATTAAATGCAATTGCTGGCAATTGTTAAATAGGCACTATTTCATTTTTGCACATTTACTGTTGGTGTAAAACAAGCACTCACAAATAAGGAAATCTGAACATCTGAAATCACATGAGCAAATTTAATTACATCATTCCTCTTGTATCTTGTCACTGCCTTTTTCAGATAACTCCATGTGCCCTTACTACAGCTTTCACCAGCCTGGTGCCCTTCAGACACTTTGGTCTACAACTCCTTCTACAGATCAGCTTTCACCTGGCGGCAGCCATTAATGTCAGGCTGCAACAGAGGAGGAAAAAGAAGGGGTGCAAGGCCACAATTAACTTTGCTGAGAAGCCAGGCTCTTTCTTCCATCGGCTGTCACCTGGCAGCAGCCATTACATCAGGCTGCAGCAGAGGGAAAAGAAGGGGTGCAGAACCACTCCATTAATGTAACTTTTTGTGCCTCCTCTCCTTGATTTTTTCCACCCTAGCTAGTCATTAGAACTTGTAACTAATAACCTCAATTAACCCCTCTGGGAGCCTTTTTTGGCTGAAGAGTGGAATAAAATTAATTCAATAAGAATATCACTAGAGCAGTGAGCATGTGAACTAGTCTTTACTGACAACATAATCATTCCAAGGACTTAACATGTGAGACCATAATAGTATACTGACTAATTTACCACACTTCTGGCCTACAGAACTCTAACACAGTTAAGACCTGAATACTGCATAGGTGAATGATTTCAAGTTTCTGCCCTTTGAAACCCATTCAGGGAATGCCACCTGCTGTTTTTTAAATTCAGTTCTCATTTTAAAATTTATGACACACAATGCGAGGTGACAGACCTTCCTCAAGACTAGACAAGAATACACATCAGTTCAGATCGATCTGATGAGCAGGTGGAAGGGGAGATCACATCCCTGTCGTCACAATGGTCTCAGTGAAGAGGTTGAAACCTCTTTGCCCATACCACTGCAATGATGGGGCTCAACAGTGCTACTTGCTGCTCAGCAAAAATGAAATAATAGTAATGGTAATAGTTTAAAATACCTATACCGCTGCCAAACTGGGGGTGGGGTGAGGCTTGGTGACAACCAGAAATCACTTGGGGGACAGGACATGGCTTGCAGGTGGGCCACCCCTGCTATACGCACTTACCTAGGAATAACTCCCATTGAACTCAATTGGTCTTACTTCTGAGTAGATACATAAAGGACTGCACAGTAAATCAGCTATCATGAACAAAATGTGCGATTCTGGATCTTTTATTGACCAACAGTAAAATCTGTGAGCTAAGTAGTAAGAAGCTGCCACCCTACTCTATTAATTTTGTGCCACACTACTGAGCCCTACCCCACAGAGCCAGGATCAGAATTTATTTTGTCACTGAAGAAAACTGATACTGCCAGATCAAGAAAGGGTATTTCCATAGTTCTACTCACAGTTTGGAATCCAGCTTCAGGAGAAACCCGAGTTTGTCATATTCTGAAAGACAAAAGCAGGAGAGTTTAGGTAATTAAAGCAAAACCACTCTTCTTTGTCTGGTGCTCCACCAGAGAGCAGAAGCTCTTTTGTGAAAGGTATAAAAGTTTTTAAGATGGAAATTAGGGTTGCCAGGTGTCCGGTTTTTGCCCGGAGACTCCGGTCTTAGGGGGTCTTCTCCGGGTGACTCACCTTAATATCCGGACTCTTCGCTTTCATTTTAAAAAATATTATGTTTCTAGGTGGTCTAGTTCAAAAGGTATAAACCAAAATGTCTGCTGCCCTCCCCCACAACTTCTGTTACTACTGGCTACTCTAATCCCTGCCCTTTCAGGTAGGGTTACCATCATTTTGTTATTTCAAAAAGAGTACATTTGGCTTTGATAAGTGAAAAGTAAGAGTATGCTGTTGCACCATCTCAAAAAGAGTACATGTACTCTTAAAAGAGTACGGTTGGTAACCCTACTTTCAGGTTTTTAGCCAATAAATGAAGTCAGGGTTGTGATTGACAAGATTTGTTGGCAATAGCTAAACTCACAGTTTTCTTTTCCTGCTTGTCTCACATCAGGAATTCAGTAAATATATAGCTTTCAGCAGCATAAAGAGTACATTCTCTGTAAAGGATCGGGACTTGCTTCTGAGTAAACATGCATAGGATTGCACTACAACAGAAGATCATAGCAAGATCTTGGTAGGCATAAAAGTGTACATGCAGGGTTTTTTTTTTAAGTACCTGCAAAAATGGCATATTATACATTTTATCTTTCAAATAATTTTTGAACAGAAGTTTTAAAAATTGTACACGCTGCATTGTAATACTTTTCTAATTAAGGAGTCAAACAAGTTTAAATTTTACTGGAAGAGGGCAGTTTATTTGTCTTATTCGTAACCTGTTTTGAAAACCTTCCCAGTATGAAGCTTTTCTGGGACTAAAGTTGCAGTGCTAATTCCACATACCTGGGAGCTAACCCCATTGAATTCAGCAGGACTTACTTTTGAGTAGATTTGGTTAGGATTCTGCTGAAAATCAATGGGACTTTTAAGTAAACATAAAAAAGGACTGTGTTGTAAATCTTTCTCTCCCCCTCTGATCTTTTTTTAAGCAGTTAGGCAGGGCTTACTTAGATGTTACTGCTCTTATTTGGCAGGAAACTAATACTTATTTTTTAAAAAAATGTTCTGCAATAGCCAACTGGTTTTGACAATAAACTATTATATGGGGTGCATGTATTTTTACATCTCCAGTGTGTGTATATATGGAATATTTCCAACAACCCTATGAGGTAGGGTTAGAAACCAAGGTAGCTCACAAAAAGAAATAAAGCCATTTAAAATCCAATAACCATAAAACAAGTATTAAACAGTTGCAAAACAGCTTAACGTGGCATGATTCTGAATTCTGGATTGGGTGAGTTAAAAACAGATTTAAAAAATGCGTGGGTAGGCTTGCCTAAACAAAAATGTTTTTAGTAAGTGCCAAAATGAGTATAATGAAAGTGCCTGCCTAATGACAATAGGCAGGAAGTTCCAAAGCATAGGTACTACCACACTGAAGTATCGATTTCTTACAAGAGCAGAACAAGTACTATGTGGCACCCATAACATGGAAAGCACCCCTTGAACTTGGCCTGGTAGCAAATCAGCAACCAGTGCAGATTTCAGAGGAGAGGTATTATGTGCTGATAGGGTCTCACTCATGTTAGCAATCGTGACATAGCATTCTACACTAACTGAAGACCTGGAGTCAGGTTGTGCTGCATGGGGATTTCTATGACCTTGGCTCACTGGCTGCCAAGATTTTCTTAGTTTTGGTTAGGAACCCTGACTGGTTTTGCTGAGTTTTCTGCCTTACTCATAGGAATCTTGTTGTTGTTGGTATGGTATTGCATTTAGGAAACTATCATTGTCTTTTCTTTTTCTTTTTCTGTTTGCATTTCCTTTACCTCTGACCTTACTCCTTTACATCCATAGAAGCAACAACAGTGGTTCCATGCACTCCACTCAACCCGCTTAAACTCACTCATGATGCACCTTGTTATTTGCATGATGGTTTGTTTCTTGCCCAATAGTGCTAAAAGAGAATTCACATACTGGGAAGTGTAGCTTCAATTGCTGTTGTTCCCAATCTACTGTCTGTGAAGGTACACCAAACCATGTGTTTTTTCTCTCTGTCTATTATTACTCATTGGAATTGGGTTGACTGTCAAAGTGAGTTTATAGCAGCCCACAGAGTAGACAGGAAAGAGTAGAGAATCTTCTTAACTCTTACTCATTTCTCAAACCCCTCTCTATAGTGAGGGACCAAGTCTGTAAAGAAGTTTGGAGCAACCACGTCAAAAGGTAGGCACGGCATTCCAGGCAGGGGGTTGCCAATCCTGCGTTGATATGGTTATCGCTGCAGAGGATCCCTAGTCAAGACTTACCAACAGCACCATCCTACCAATATCTACCAAGAAGTAAGTCCTGTTGAGTTCTATGGGACTTAGTCCCTTAGTAAGTGTATTCAGAATTGCAGCCTTCAGGGGCATCCATCTTTACTCCTGAGTGCTTCCATCTAACATCCCCACAACACTAGGCTTTCTTCCTACAACGGCCTTCTGGTGACTGGCCTGGCCTGAGGGCACTTAAAACCTTCTTGCCAGAAGCAAATAGGCTAAATGTTCTTTACCCAGGATCTCTAAGCAGGTAAGAAGGAATGATCCCATCACTTCAGCTTCACCTGGAAACACCCTCATTTAGCTAAGATTTCTATCTTAATTTCCAATCAGATAATTTTTTTTGTTTGAGTATTGAGTGTGGTATGCTCCAAGCAAGTGTGGTTGATGCTGAATGTATCATGCTTAATGACATCACTAGGGCCTGCCCCATGACATCATTAGGGCATGCCCACCTATGACATCACTAGGATTCGCCCCTGAAATCTCAGGGTTTGGGATGATTCTGACCTGGCAGCCCTAATGGAAATCAACAAGTGCTTAAATAATTTCTTAATTTCTAAAGTCAGAAATAGATGGACTATTTTACAGAAAGAGACTAGAAAAAAAGAATAAAGATGCATTTTCCTTTCTATATACACTTCATTTGCAACTTTTCTGAACCATGATATTCACCCTCTTCTAGACTATTTTGTAACTCTTGCCACAATCAAATGCAAAGCCTACATTTACTGGGTGGGGGGCCCTTCAAAATATGTTTACCCAGGAAAACAGCACAAGATGTCCCAAGATTGTTATTTTCGATTGGTTATTTATATATTTCCTCATGCTGTAGTCTGTATAAAGCATAGCCAAGAACTCCATTTAACTATTGCCTTTTCACTAAAAAGGACATTGCGGAAACCTACAACATGAGTATTAACATCTTCCCAATCTGTTCCAAGTGGCGGACTTACAAAGATGTCAGTCCAAATAGCATTCTGGAGTAGCAGCCCAGCTGCCTGCTTCCAGCTGCTTCAAGTGCTGATGTGCAAAATTTACAGGTTGCATTTACAAGTCCTCATCAAGTAAAAAAAAAAAGAATTCCATTACCTCGCCAAAAACACAACATTCTCTTTAAAAGACAAGATTAACAATATTGAGTTTTCCCACTAACAATATCACATTTTGAGAAACTGCAGAACTATGTAGTATTTATTACAACACATACTTAAAAAAAACACTTTTCTTTGTGGGCTTAGACATGTGAAAGTTGTGAGGAAACAACTGAATAAAGCCTTGTCCAACACCAGGTCTGTAACAGGCAAGAAGCAATGTTGTCTAGGCACAGTTTCAGGTAATGTAAATGTAATAAAGAGAATGGAAACTGAATTCCAATGCCTTCAGTTGAAGATTAAGTACTGTAGAATTTGCTACTTCCATCTCCTGAGCAATGAAATTCACAACAATCATCAATCCCCTGGGGTGGGGATCTGCATGGATGGAGATCTCAGCCATTTCCCCCCCAAGAACATACAAAATCTTATACACATCAGTAGAAATTTGATTGCATTTGTTCTGCAAGCTGAATTTTAAGCCTCTTTCAGGCACAAATGAAATGCAACAGAACTCCAGTGAACCTTTACTATTCCACTGTAGCCATACAATCTTTTATTCATTGCTGAACAGCTATATGCTTCCCCTTCAAATAACACTTAGTTGTAGTAAGAAAAGGCAGTTTTTAAAAATGCAAAAAAAAAAATCAATAGAGTAGCAAAAGAAATTTTGCAGATATGCAGTTCTATTTAAGAGGAGAGGAGTACAAACAAACTGTTTGGAAACACCGGGTATAGGAACAATGTTAAAGTTACATATCCTGTATACTTAAACTTTAATATACCTACATATAACACAGCTTCCCTCTTGCTTTGAATTCTAAAAATACTAATAGTTCCCCAGTCACCCAAGAGCAGCGTAAAACAGGATGTCTCTGACCTACACAGAAAGTTAAAACAGAATCATATGGATTCTGTAAAAATGAATTTTGTGTCTACATGATAATATCAATCCAGGTTAATTTTATATGCTCTACTTTGCAGCTGAAAAGGCTATCCAAATTTGGCACTGTCAAAGAGATGCTGCAAATATTTCAAATTTTCCAAAAGCATGTTTTAAAAATCGGATATAAAGATTTTTATTCCATGAATCCAAACCAGAAATTTCACATCATAAGATTTGTTTTTATTTATAAGTAAGAATTAAGAAAGGACAATTCAAAGTAAAACAAGATACTAATGAATGGATCAGCCTTAAAGATTTGAGATTCACAGCTATTCTAGACATCATAGAGAGCTGTGCTTGAAATAAAAGGCACTAGAAGCCTAGAGAGCTTTCACTACACGATGTCGGAAGGCAGAGCTGGGGTCCCAATCCCGGGGAGCTGGATCCCGGAGAGTTGGGAGAAGAGTATTCGGATGGATGGCAGAGGGAAGGGGGAGGAACTTCCCCCCTTTGGAGCGAAGACGAAACAGAGGAACTGCCAGTGATAAGGTCGCTTAGCGACGGGGAGCCTGAGCCCTCCCTGGACATTCTCACGCCTCCCCCTCTTTCAGGCTCAGAGCAAGAGGGGAAAGAGGGAGGGCTGCTCACAGCCGAAAAGCGGGGAGGCAGTTTACCATCAGCCCCTCCCCTATCCCCCATCCTGGAATCGGAAACTTCAGAAGAGGAGGGGGTGATGCTTCCCCCCTCACCGCGCACACGCAGACAGCTGAAAAGACAGGAGAGAAGGGGGGGAAGGCGGGCAGTACCTGAGGGGCAGTTAAGGAGGAGCGAAAGATTGCGCGCCCGTTTGGCCCCTTCTTAAAGAACAGGCAGGAAGAAGTCCCTTGCTCTGTCAACTTTCTCCCAGTGCCGCAGGACCTGTATCCCTGTATTGCTTCATGAGAAAACGCAGTCTTTGTTTGGACATTACCCTAATAAAACACGAATTAACTACAGCCGTTGGTCTGGTTCCTGAGTCACATCCTGGGCCTGACACACGAGAACACTGGGCTCCTGCTGGGAGGGGTGGGATATAAATCAAATAATAAATAAATAAATAAATAAAACACTGACCAATGAATGATTAGAGAACTGCCAAAATTGATTTTACTAAACTAAGAAACATAAAGAGGAACTCAAGCCCATCTGATTCAACTAGGGGGTGTGGAAACATTAAAGTGTGGAAACAAAATAGGCAAGGGGATATCTTTCTGTGTGTTATGTAAGATGTGACGTCCTTCCCCAGCACCACCTGTGAAGCTCTCACTTTGTGGCTACCAGCAGACAGGAACGTCAGGTTTATTCTTACCCTTTACAGCACTAGCACCAATCTCAAAAGATCTCACTGCTAGGCAGCACCACCTGACACTCTGTAACCCTTTTAGCCAATAGACTGTGTCTAGTCTCTGCCTGGCTATTCTGATACCTTGTGTCAATGGGTATAGGTAATTTGTAAACCCCCCTGCAGCCCCTTGACTCTGAAGCATACAGCCCTGGGTTTCTCTGTGGGACTGGATACACTTTCCTCTGATCCGCTGCTGCCACCATTCGATACAAACTGTTCAGCCTTGGTTACTTTGCTATTCCCCCTGGTATGTGTATCCCAGCTGAAGGAATCAGGCTTTTATTTAACCAAGAAATATTTATTAAGAATTAGAAATAACAAGATTACTTAATTACTTTGTTGACAAGCTTATGGTTTCATATATGTTCTGACATGTACTTTACTTCTCATTAATTGCCTCAGAACTCCGACTCACTCTCAACAACAACAACCTCCAACATCCACCACAACCTCTCTTTCACCTCTCTCAACCTCCAACATCCACCACCCTGATTCAACTGTCATTCTTCCATTTATACTTCCAGCTATTCAAACGCTCAGCTAATCATCCAGCATTCTACTGCTCATGTACTCCCCCTCCTCTTTCACTCCACTTACCATATGTCTTCTATATAACCAGCACTTACCATATTTACAATATAAGCAGGACCATCACATAAGACAATGGCTCACAGATAACCCCAGCATTTTAGAAGTACAAAAAAACAATTTTATACCAGAAAACACACTGGGCCTGGAGTCAAAAGAGATAAAAACATATTCTTCTAAGTTGTCAGGAATCCTCAAATGAGAGCTTAGTCACTGCCAACAATTTAATGCTAAAAGTATAACAGCAATAACACAAGCAGACTTACAGCCAAGCATATCAAGCTCAATAAACTATACACTTTTCATGCCAAGTTAAACACTGGCACAAATATGGAACTTTCATCCGAACATCTAGGATCAGTCTAGCTGCTGGACAGTTAAGTGAGAAATGCTTAGTCTAATTGCCGAGCTCCCAACAGACCACCCAGACAACAGAGCAGAAAAAGCAAATACATGTACAACCCATTCACCTTCACATTTTCCAGCTGCATCCACATGTTTACACAGAGAGAAGGAAACTGATTCATTTCTACTGTGCATCCATCAAGAACAAAACCACAAAAACAACTATACTCCATAAGCATCATTATGAAAAAACTATATACAGTACATAAGTCAAATCAAAGGACACAGTTACTACAACTTCAGCACCTACCTGACAGCACTCCTTCTTGCAGAGTCAATTATTTCTGCCCTCATTAAGGAAGAAGAGCTGCACCGCACTTTCATGCTGAGGGGCCATGTGCACATTTATGGCACAGATCTATAAATATGTCTGTACTGGTTACAGGAACATGCCCAACCCAAGTTCTGTGCATAAAGTTCCATCCAATTATTGTATGTGTGCCACTGGGTTTGTTACAGTCTCAGTTTGCAAAGACAATAGAAGTTATGGAGCATAGGTGGGCAATCAGGCTAATTTTAGTAGAGATTATTGTTAATTCATTTCAAGTTTACTAATAACACCACTCAGCAAGGGCACTGAGGAATCTTTTCATTTTTGCACGTTTGGATAATGGTAACAGAAGTGTATAGTACATAGTAAACTTTGGCTACCATAAAACCTTCCTTTGAAGTGCACTGGTATTAACTTTTAGTCTTCTCTGAATCCTGCCTTCTAATGTCTGAGACTAACAGTTCTGTAAAATGGGGTGTGCCCGTGCTTATGTTCATAACAGGTTTCTAGTTTGAGAATCCTGTTTCATGGTTCCAATGTATCCAAGGAGTTAGGGAATTCATGCTGTTGGGCAGAGTTCAGACTGATCTCTCTGATCATTGTTTCTTACTGGAAATGGACTGTTACCATGCTTGCTTGAGACTTATGTCACTATACACATCGGCAGATTACTTCTCCACATCCAGGTAATAAACCCTATGGAATACAAATAACTGGGGGGAAATATAGCTCAAATGTGCTAGGGGAACTGTTTACCACTGCAAGGCTGGCTCTATTCTGCCAGAAGATAGGTTATTGTCTTGTCTAGTAGAACGGGCCCAGAAACTAGTACATTTGCTAAAATACACAAGAGCCTAGCATGAGGTAGTATGGGTTGAATTCTGAATAGTGGAATGCCCTTGTAAGGTCCTCAGGATGGTGGAAACAACAATGAAATAATAACTTTTTCAGAAAATGGGTTTTACTGAAAAAACAAATTAAATGACAATTCAATAGTTAACCATGCAGACTGTCAAAGGTAGGTGAGCGTGGATGAGAAGTGATAGCACAATGAGGCTGTGTGGTGATTGTTTCAGCTTTTTGGGGGAAAGGACCCTCCCATCCCAAATTCAGATGAGTAGGTATTGATGATTGTTTACCCACTTACCATAGTTTGCATGCAACTACTTGGTAGGTCGGTTGTTTGTATAATCCTGAGAACATTATTTATATCTGCCTGCTAATTCTTGTGGATAATATCCAACAGAAAAGGCTTAACAGATGCATGGAAGTTATTCTAGTTATGTCAAGAATGATACTTTATACCCTATTTCTTTATATCTTCCTCACCAAGAAAAATGTCACGTAAACAATCTTCAATTATGAATGTCATTCTTTGCTGCTGAGTATTCAGCAAGTTATGTAATTCAGGCACAGCATTTTCAGTATAATTTTCTTTCCCATGAAAATGCCAGACTAGATTCCTCAGAAACTCCATTTCTGGGCTTACATCCAGAACACTTCTCAGTGGCACTGTGCCAGCTCCAGATCATTTCTGAATAAACCAAGAACTGACACCACTGGTCCAAAAAGAGTAAATATTACAACTATAATGTCAGAGACAAAAGAATTGTAAGGATTGTGAAGATTTTCAAGTTTGTGAAGATTTGTTCTTCTCTGTAGTAAATTCAGGGCAGCCTTCAACACTAAGGAAATTCCAGGAAACCTTTTATACAAAAGTAAACTAAACTAAAAAAGAAAGGGAATATGTATCGTCTTTGCCCTTTCTTTTCTAAAAAGTGAGGTACTTGGACACATGGAGGTCTTTGTTACATAAATTGTGATTTCATTCAGTGCTATGTATCCTTGTATAAATGCAGCTAAACATTCCTAAGTGACTGCTTCACAAAATAGATTTTTTGCTTCAGAAGCTGTATCATATTCCCTAGTAAATGTCAAAGATAATATTAACAAAAAGTAATGTGCACAAGTTCTTGGTGACCTCTGGGGTGAGTCAGCTTGATCTGCAAAAGATAACAAATAATAAATAATAGGACATAGGAATATTTTACTGCAAGAACAGATAAAGAATACTTCTATAGAGATTCCCACCCAGAGATATTCATATCCCATAGCTAATGGAGAAAGGAGGTGGGATGAGACCAATAATACAAAAGAACTGCTGCACTTGACAACCGAAGTACAGCAGGAATTGGCAAACCATCAGCCAACTCCCAGTTAAACTGTCAGGAACATAAAACATGGACTAAGCACTATTACCCAAAGATGAACCAGAGGAAAACGAGGAAAAGTACTGCAGAGTAAATGAGCTTGTACAGTCCATTGAATCTAGTAAATCTTTATGGGCTATTGTGGCAATTATTTATCTTACGCAGACAAAGCTCTACTGCTCCAGGCAGAGATGTCCTCAGGGTAGCACGGACATAGAGCAATCTGGAGCACTCTAGAGACAAATTTTCCCATCATCACAGAACTTAAAATAAAATGTTTTCATAATCCGTGAACAATTAGTCCTTTAAATGAGACTGTATTATTTACAACTATTATCAGGATATACTGGCTATGGTTCTGATTTTGTTCCAACTGGTAGGAACATCCCCTGAGCAGAGTTCTGCTCACAAGCCACTCCTACTGAGGAGAGGCCTCTTACTAACTCCCTCTTTCCCCCTTGTGCTCTCCCAAATCTATTTGGGAGGGCTGGGGTTCTCTAAAGCAGCATGAAAGGCAGTGTAGAGGGCTGCAGGGGGAAATTGGTGAAAAAGGCTTCTCCCTTATCTGGCAACAAGATTCTCCTCTGGATCTTGGACTTGTCCATGAACAAAAGCACTCCCATTCCCAGAATCTCAATTATGTTCCAAACCATCATTTTGATCTAATGAACTAGCTTCCTTCTGCTATCACCATGAGCGCTAAAAGATGTTTCTGACAAATTACCAACCATTCTGGAATTAGCCAATGCAGGGTACACTACAGACCCTTTCACATGAAATACAAAGTAAGGCCTGGGTCACATGTAACACCAAACTATGGTTTAGTATTAAATGCAACAGCCACAGGACTTGTACACTCCTCCCTCCCCCTGCCACCTCCAGTGTAACTGTCTGAGCAGGACAAATTGTGGTTAGTGTTAACTTTGCTTTAGGGAAACAATTTAGCTTCACTGTTTTCAGTTCTGACTTGATTAATACTAACTTTGCTTTAGGGAAACAATTTAGCTTCACTGTTTTCAGTTCTGGCTTGATTAATACTAACCAAAGTTCTCTGTTTGGACAAAACAAGTAACTGTGGTTAGTTGAAAGCTAAATGAAAACTGTCAGTCTGTTCTTTGCAGAGGAGAAGGGGAACATGAATGCCCAAGAAGACTCATCCCCATAGAACTGAACTGTGGTATAGCTTATGTCCAAATACAGCTAAAGGCTAATGATGGTTGGAGAAGAGGGTTTTTTTTTTCAGTCATAGAACTTTCAGTCTAATTCCATCTAGCGAATTTTCTCTGTCTTGAAGACTACCCTGAATTTTCGAAAGAGAAGAAAAATAATCCCCACATTCTAGAAGAATCTAACAAGCTATGGTCCAAGTATATGTAAGACAAGTTGTTGTCTTTACAAGTTTACAAGGGTAAAGTTACTAGAATTCATGCTGAATTTGGTGCCATTAGTATAGTTTGGGAGGAGGTTCCAGTTTCAGTTGTTGGGACTTGATTAGGTATCCAGCCTACCACATGTAGTCTCAACCCTTGCCCATCATAGCTTGTGAGAGAGGGGATGGATGGGTAGGTAAAGCGGGTGGTTAATGCATCATTGTACAAGGGGGCAGTATCAGCTGCCTTAAAGTTGGCAGTGGTGTGTCACTCCCCAAAAGCCCTTCCTGGACCCAGAATACTTGAGAACTACTGCCCACTTCCAAATATCGCCTTTTGGGCAAGCTGCTTAAGAAGGTAGTGGCTGCTCAGCTTCAGGCATGCATGGAAGAAAGAGATCTAGATTAATTTCAATCTGGCTTTAGCCTGGGTTTTGATACTGAAATGTCCTTGGTTGGCCCGTTTGATGACCTGTATTAGCGGCTTTTGATACCATCAACCATGATTTCACCTTGGGCAGGGGTGGGATACTGGATCTGGCCAGGGTGGGGTGGGGTAGGAGCCACCTGTCAATCATCTAATGTCACAATGACATCCGGTGATGATGGTCAGACTTTCAGAGCACCACACAGGGCTTGCAAAGAGTTCTATATGGTGTTTTGAAGTGCTGCTGATCAGCTGAAGCTTGAGGTTACTGCCTGCCAGCTGTGATTTCAACCCTGCTTTCTGCAGGGATCAACTGGAATTCCATTAAGAACTCAGTGTGCAGCTAATCCTGCAGGATTGGAATCACCACCTATCAGCTGTAACCAAGCCCTCAGCTGATCAGTGGCACTTCAGAGTACCAGAATTCTAGCCTGCTTTCTAAATGGATCAGCTGGACGACCAAGTTTTCCACAGGGAACTCTGTTATGCTGCTGATGCAACGGGCTTGGAGTTACTGCACCTATCAGCTAATAGGCAGTGACTTCAAACCCACTGGACTTCCCCATGTCCCACTTTGGGCCATGGTTGGCTGCACTACCAAGTTCTCCATCTCAGCCAGCTTGCTCTGCCATCAAGCCCCTCTTGCCAATGCACAATCAGGAATACACTTTAAGACTCCCAATTGTGCATTGGCAGCTATGTGTCTATTTATCCCACACTGGATGTCACATATAATGTCATGTATTGGACAGGGTGGTCATGGTTTGGGAAAAATGGCCTCATGGACCAAACTGGGACCCATGCCAGGCCCAATAAGGCCCACAGACCAGAGATTCCCCACCTCTGGCTTTGAAGGTTGGGAACTGGCGGCACAGTTCCACTCCATCCTGCAGAACTGGTCCGAAAGAGTAGGAAGGGGTGCCTTCAGCTTCTTGGCAATTATGCTACAGGTCCCTTATGATTTGATTCTGTCCCTATATGAAGCCACAGGGAACAGTCAACAGGTATTTGGGGGCAGCAGTATTTGTTTGACATCTAGCTGTATTTCTTGCTGTCATCTTAATCAGAGGAGACCACAATGCAGGTACTGGACTGATGGCTGGATTCAGTAATGGAGGGGTCACTAACATTTTTGGACCAAATCTCAAATTTTGAGAGAGTGCTAAGGGCACCAGTCACAACATGGCTGCCATAGAGGCCTGGCATAACACAAAATTAGAGAGTAGTCATGGTGAAGGTATTCCCATGACTGTATTTCCCTAATTGAAAAGGATTGTCCTGTTGAATTTCTGCCTGCCATACAGCTGTTAAAGGTACACAAATCCTGTTTTTCCTAATGTCAACCCTAAATCAAAGCCTAGGCTGCCATCCTATACCTACATATAGCCCCATTAAAAACAAAGAAACTTGCTTCTGAGTGGACATATATACATTGTACTGTAAGTTAATTGTACAGTGAATTCTTAATGAGTCCCTCGTCTTTAGCTCCTGCACACAGGAGACGAGCCTAAGCCCCTTCTGCAAAGTTTTCACATTTGCCTTTTGGAGGGGGATTTTTTAAATATTCACCCACATTCATTGTGTAATAGTATTTGCAGAAAATATTTTTTCAGTGTTACAGTGTTGCAAGAACACCTGCACTTGGCTGACTTTCTCTTCTCCTAAAGATACAGGATCAGTCTCAGGCCCTGAACCTGACAACTCTAATGCAGTTCTCCCCTTAACTCCAGAGTAAGCAACTCCAAATGATAGCCACAATTCAATCATAGAACCCTTTCACCAAAGTCTAATATTAGAGGAATTGCAAGGACTGGGAAATGTCCTAAGGAAAGACAAGACATGGCAGCTAAACTCTCTGGGAGGTTTTCTCTTGGACATACTAGATGCTGTTCACTAGTATCAGTCCTTCCCAGGAGCAGGCCCTCCTCCAGAAGCAATCAACTTGTAATACAGAAAGAGGTCACATCAGGGGCAGGTCTGAGAGAGAGAGAACAAGCAATTCAAGAACTGTAAAAGTCCTCTAATTGCAGCAATCTATTTCCCTAATCCCAGAGAGAGAGATGAACGCAGGCTAATGTATTAGTTCATTTGGTTCATTTACACAAGCTTGTTTCTTGGCTGATCTGGTAACAAACAACAGATAGATCATTCATGGTTCTATAACAGCATCCCTCCAGGGCACTAATATTGGTAAGGAGAGCTTTGTGATTCAGGAATCCAGTCCATGAATTCAAGATTTTTTTCTTTTGGTGGCCTTTGTATTATGCAATTTAAGTTTCTAACCACACAAGACTATGGGTAGAAAGCAGCTGATTAGCCATGACATATTCAGTTTCATCAAAGCATGGAAACTTTCATGATGTGGCAGAGAACACTAAACCAGCCAACTGTCAAATTCTCAATACTGTTGTTGAAAGGAGTCGGTACACAGATGACAAATATAATTCTACTACCACACACACAATGAAAGGGTATTGCAGAATGGGACATGATTCTCTTTAAATAGACACTAAGTGCTCTTTTGCAGTTTTATTTTACTATCAACTGTTGGACAATACCGCTTTAGATGCTTGTAAAATCAAATCTATATCCCTATTAATTTTGTTCAAGAATTTCACTCCAAAAGAAAGCTCTTTAAAATTGCTCTCCTCTTCACCGAAGTTTATTCTTCTGTGAAGATTAATCCTCTCTTAGAACTCAGAGCTGGCCTTTCTCAATGATTAGTTTACTAAAACTGAAAAAAAACTCTGCAACTGTTGTTCTTTTTTTGTATGTCATCCAGAAATCTTCCATCAACAAAGTGTGTCTGTTTCAGGAACACTGAATTTTCTAGTAGTCTATTCAAAATACAATGTCACTAGGAAAAGTTATTGAGATCTTGCAATTTGGAATGTTATGGCAATCATAAAACACATACACACACTTCCCAACTATTTGTTTACTATGTGACTTTTTTTAAAAAAAGTTCAAGTACTACTACTACTCCCCCTCCCATCTTCCCAGGCTGTGTCCTCTTGTTATTTCACTTAAGATACAGTCCTTAAAAAAAAAAGAGTAAGTGAACATTAAAATGCTACCTACTTCTGTGGATAGTATCACTCTACAGTTTAGTCACCAGATGGCACTAGTAGAAGGATTTTTCTGTGTCTGTTGTTTTTGCTCTGAGAGAGTCAAAAAGTTCTTGACTAGGTTCCTGGCTGATGTATTCTGTAGGCCAGGGGTGGGCTGAAGATTGATCAGAATACACTGACAGATATAGGGAGGATCTCCAGTAGATCAGCAAGAATTTTTAACTTATAGGTTTAACAGCAACAACAATAAAAGGCTTCCCACCCCCTTCTAAATTAAATTGCGGAAAGAAAGAAGGCTTGAGGGGAAACCAGGAGTGGATTTATATGTTATAGGACCAGTTTTGGTCCTGAAAACAAATTGCTGGGCTGAGCATGTGTTCAGAGGTCTTTAATTATTAAGTTTGCAGAAGACTGGTTGTGCCACCATTTTGTATCTGGCTGTGGTTGGTGGTTCCCAAGGCTCTAATAAAAAACAAAGATCCATCAAGCCTGAAGTCTGCCAGCCCCTGCTCTAAGCCTTCCATAACAACACTTGTTCCAACAGCAATGCCTGCCATTTTATGAATTGTTTTTAAATTATGTGTCCTCCCCATCTCCACTGCTGAAATGCACATCTACAATGATCGGTTTGTTTTTATTAGAAAAAAATAAGAGAGCAAACAGGCTATCCCTCTGCAACTAGGCTACTTTACCCTAATCCATTATATGTGGGCAGATTACTACCCTCACTTCATTATGACTAGCAAAAAGGGTAGTGGTTGGATCTTTAAATATCTGGATAAAATCTAAATTGAATTCCCTTCTGCACAGTGGAAATAATCTCACAAGAAAATAGCTCAGCACATACAGAGGGTAGAATCTGAAGATGTGCTGATGCTTTTAAAGTTCAAAACAAAAGGCATCCCTTCCTGTCCCCAGAGGCTGTACGCAGACTCCTGTGAAGAGGGCCCAGGCCTATACTGGAGTAGAAATGCAAAAGTCAGCAGAAGGTAAGAAAAAGTACAGCCAATGGTCATACAAAATAGCCTGGTTAGGGAAGGTGCAAATGTAATACACAGGCTTATGCTGTCAGACAGGTTCACAACTTCAGGGACATGTGGCACCACAATATCCTGTAGGTTGGAGGAGGACATTGGAAAAATGAATTGAGGCATTAAACCAGAACAGTGAGCAAAGCTCCAACCTGAAACTTCAAAGTGAGAAGCAAGGCTAGAAGGACAGAAGTGTTCCAAATTCCTCACTACCACAACTGAGGCTTCAGGTGTTGGAGGGCCTACTTCTAATGCATTATAAAGTGCATAGACAATAAGGGTAGAGACGCTACTGTTCTGCCGGTTCCAATGCCTCTCCACCTCTCTTCTGAAAACGGGGGCACATGACGCTAGTCAAACCCCGCCTTTTTTACTGTAAAACCTGGTGGGATCTGCTTGAGTTATTTTTTAAAAAAAATCACTTCCAAGGGACTTCACAAGTGATTGGCAGATCAACCCGTTCCTCCTCCATGTGTGGCCAACTAAAACGCTTTACTGTAGGCAACTCATGTGCTCGCAGCCTAAGACTCCACATGAGAACACACACACACACACACACACACACACACACACACACACACACACACACATGGCTTCTGCGCCTGAGTGCTATGCGCACCAATCCCAGCACCTAACCCCAGGAATACCAACCCCCCTCACAGGCTTTGCCAAACTCCCCTTCCCCTTAGATCAAGCCAAGCTTCCCCTGTACCTGGCCACAGGTCACCAAGCCTCCTCCCCCCCTTTAGACTTTCTCCCGTGAGGAGGCAACTGACTGAGGTGAGCTGCACAGGAACAGGTACCCCCGCCTGTCCTGACTGTTTCTCCATGGCTTGCCCAGCTGCTGGGGCCCCAGTCACTCACCTGTCATGCCTGCTACCAGCCATGGCCCTGCAGCATCATCCCCACCTCCTTGCTCGCCCCTCTCCCCGCTCGCCCCCTGCCGCACCTAGCCCACCTGCCACCACGGATGGCTGTTGTCCTACTGCATGATGGCAGCCTAAGAAAAATATAGATATAGGAAGATATATAGCCACAAAACCCTTCCTGCAGACAATATATACCAAAGGTCAACATTTAGGCATTATATAGGACAGCCTTCCACAATCTGGTACCCTCCAGAAGGTTTGGACTACATCTTCCAACAGTCCACGTCAGAACAGGTGATGTTCAGGGATGATGGGAGTTGTTCAAAACATGTGGAGGTCACCAGGTTGTGAGAAGGCTGATAAGAGTATGGAACTCTCTCAAGGCCCTCACACATCACATTGCACTGTTCAGATTGGGGCAAGCATGCAGCATCCTGCACTTGGGTAAACAGAATAAATATTAATTGATTCAAGTTATTCCTAAACTGCTTTTACATCAAAGCTTTCAAAACAGCTGATAAAAATCTACATAAGAAGAATAAGCCAGTAAAAACAGTAAAATAAAACTGAGTTAAGCAAAACAGCACTAGAATTTAAATAGCACTTAAAAACTAATTAAATACCTGGACAAATTAAAAGGTTGTGGTACTCAAAACATATTAGGATAGGCTCCGGGTGAGCAGTCAAGGCAAGAGATTCCAGAATCAGGGCAGCACCACTGTAAAGGACCTTCCCCTGATTGCTGTCTGCATAATCTCTGATGGTAGGGCTACGGCCTCCAACACGTGGGCCAGTTCATGTGGAAACAGGTAGTCCTTCAAGTAGCAATGTATCTTCTTGGGATGAAAATGCACAATCAGATCACCTATTTTAGTTTACTTTTTAAAAGACAGAAGACATTATATAATGCAGTAGTGATTTTCTATTTAAAACTTCTAGTGCTATGAATGTTGAAGGGAATTCATAAAATTACAGAGGATTCTGAGTTCAGTTGTTTAGAATCTAAGAATCAATTGGAAGGTAAAAACAAAAACAAAAGGATAGGATAAAAATCAGGTGTAAACATGAAATACAACCAAATTCAGAGTTATTATATATTCATATAATTGGAAAACTGCAGAGCTGGAAGTTAATATCAAAGTCATCCAAGCCCAGTCCCACGGAGCAGAGATAGCATATGTCCACTCCCAAATCACCCATTACAGGTTTCCAACCCTTGAAACATGTCCAGAACTATAATTTCTTCAGTTTATGTATCATTTAATTTTTGTTTTGTTTTCTCCCCAACCTGAAGCAGTACCTACTAGGAATAGTTGGGCGTGGAATAGCAACAGGTTCTCTCTTAGCTTTGCCTGTTCCCAGGGCTGCAGCAAGATGTGATGGGAGAGATGACAGAGGCACAAGAGATGTGGATTTTCTCTCCCTCCTTCCTGTTTCAACAAGGAAAGCTATCCCTCAGTCCAGCAAGAGACCACACAACCCAAACTTATCACACAGCTTCTTTTTAAATCGTAGCTAGAGCCTGAAGCACAATAAAGCCAAAGCTCTTAATACTAAATAAGTTTAACATGCAGCAGATTAATGAACTGGGACCATTTCCAAGCTTCTTCTCCATAGCTGGCTACTTTAATATCAAGACAGAATAATGGAATTTTGTTGAGGCAGGCAGAGGAACTAATTCTTTTATTTTTCATTGTCTGTTAGCACCACATAATGTTCACCAGTCATACAGACACTATTGCAAGAGCATTTGAACAGTACTAAGTTGGACCCCTCCGTTTTCTCTTTAAAACTTAAGGATATTTTCCTTCTTCAAGCAAAGCTGGGCAATCTGTGAGCAAGACCAGCTTTTAGGAACACAATCTCAAGAATGAAGTAAGAAGAACAAGAAGCAGCCTGTGCTTTTTACAAAACCAAGTCTGAGGTTAGTAACTCAGCATCCTTTGCACAAGGGCTTTGCTGTTAGTGCTAGGCAGCAAGCTGTGCTTGATTATTGTGCAGGCAGGAGCCTGTGACCATGTTGGAAGGCAGCAAACATTCTTCCCAAAGTACAATCAGAAATCCTGAAATTAAGCTTATAATGAGCGTGGGAGGAACTGGACTAGTTTTTTAAAGGGAAGGTGAACAGAGCATCTTTTATTAGGGGCATTACACCTCTTTATGGCTGTAACAAAATCTGGACAATGAGAAATTTCCCATCCCTCCTCTTCCAGGAACCCACACTGCAGAGTATTTACATGTTCCCTTAACAGAACATCAGCACTTGTGTTGTGTGGTTATGAGCCAGAACACTGATCCATCCTAGTGACAGCACACTGCAGATACGGTCTATGCACTGCTGGATCATGTGTGTCTAAACGTGGCCCAAGTGGCTCAAATTAGTCAAATTATAGGATTCAGTCATAATCCAGAAGCAAAAAGAAGTTTCTCGATGGCGTTCTAATTTCATATATCTCCACAAAAACATTTAAAAATTTACACAGTTCCATAATCCCTCCTGAACCAATTTCTCGCATGCATTTCTTCCCATGCATGGATAAGTGACCTGTTTAACTGAATGCCCTCTTTTGAAAGAACATTTTTCTCCAATTAGTGTATAATGCACTCTATGGTGTGTGTGTGTGGGGGGGTGAGGTGTGCATGTGTATGTATATGTTAGTTGTGGCTAAACCCTCTGCCTAGAGGAATCTTGTAATCATCATCATTAATTAAATCTGTATCCTGCCTTTCCACTAAATGGTACGCAAAGTGGGACAGCATATGGGGCCTGAGGAATACCATTTTAGCAATCAACAGTCTACCAGTGTTTGAGAAAAGAGGGCAGGTAGCAAGGAACACAAAAGCTAAAATGGGGAACCTGCAGCACGCTAGATTTTGTTGAACAACAATTGTCATCACCCCTGACCATTGGCCATGCTGGCTGGGGCTGATGGGAGTTGAATTCCAGAAATACCTGGAGGCAACAGGTTCCCTGTCTCTGCAATAAAGTCTCATAATGTGGAACACATCAGCCTGCTTCTATTGTGTCCACCATCTAGAACAGCCTTTCCCAACTAGTGGGCCACCAGATGTTTTTGGACCACAATTCTCATCTTTCCTGACCATTGGCAATGCTGGCTGAGGCTGATGGGAGTTGTGGTCCAACAACATCTGGTGGCCCACTAGTTGGGAAAGGCTGATCTAGAACATATGTTTAATCAAATTCACAACTGAAACAATAAAAATGCAATACAAACAAATAAGTTCCCACCCTAAGTGGTTTTGAGTTACCATGTTACACTAAATAATTTTTAGTAATTCCTTGTTAAGACATGTGTTCATCTAGTACAGCCTTTTCAAACTAGTGGGCCACCAGATGTTGTTGGACCACAACTCCCATCAGCCTCAGCCAGCATTGCCAATGGTCAGGAAAGATGGGAATTGTGGTCCAACAACATCTGGTGGCCCACCAGTTGGGATCTAGTAGATTTCTTTCAAAGGCTACCTTGAGGGGTAATCCTGAACTAGGCCTGACAGCCTCTTCTCTGCCTCCCAACATGGCTGTCAAATATAAATAAAATGGCAGGTTGTTTTACGGGAGAGGGGAGGGGAAGGGAGGGGAAAGGAATGTTGTACCTGAGCCTACTGAACGTCCAACGGAGTCAGAGGAAAGAACCACTGAATCTGTAACACAAGAGTACAAGTTCATTTTCCCCTTGTCATATAAATCCATTACTTGTTTATAAGAGGCTCCTATTTCCTCTTCCTCAATAAAATCAGTGTACTGGCTACACATTCAGCAGCGAAATTCTAACCATGGCATTTTTCTGCTACATGTGCAGCTGATCAATCACGCTGGAGTGAAGCATAAAAATACTTTTGGCCTAGAATTATATTCCTTCCAGGAAAGGGGTAAGTTGTCCTACCAGAACACTCGGCCCACAGGAGAAAGGCAGTAGGGAGCAAGCTCCCCACTGGCTTTGAGAAGGTACTAACATTTCAGCTAGACTTTGAAAGTACTGCAGTGGTTTTTGTTTCTTAATTATCATGGAGGCAAAGACTGAAAGAGGCCAGCTGACAAATACGGAATTCAGTTGATAAAATGCCAGTTTATTCATAATTTCCTGTCTCCAAAATAGGGCTACTAAGCGTAAACAACATGGTGAAGCCTGAAAACAGAAGGAACAGAAAACAATACTGGAGAAGTCTTTGATCAAGCAGTTTATAAATGTTCTAAATGAAATAAAGGATTGAAGGAAGATTCAGCTCCTCAATGGTGTATGTATGGGGGGGGGATTCACAGTTGACAAAAATATTATTCACTTCCTTCGTCTCCCTGACCACATGCCAGCAACTTTCACTCCTCCAGCTCTACCATCCCCAGCTGTCCAAAAGCCTCCTGGTCCCTCAGAAGACCTATTAATGCCTGGAGCTGCCTCCCAAGTTGCCTTCTCTTCCTTCAAATCCCTTCTCACTTTTTCCATGATGCCTTTGACACAAATTCTAATATCCAACAATAAATAAGCCTACATACATGTAACGGAAATTATCATATTTTGTTTACCCCAACTTCCATTTCTCTTCTTATCTTCTGCTGTCTCCCTTGTGTTTGTTTAGAGATTGTAAAGCCATTGGGGCAGGGACCAGTCATCTCATTCTTTAGAAAAGCATTGTGTTTATGGATGGTGCATCATAACAACCACTTAAATTGCTGAATATCAGCAATAAATAAAACGTAATAAATATGGTGAATAAACTTTAGAGAAAAAATGGTAATCCAGTGGGTTTTATCATTATTAAACAACGCAGTATATTTCTGCCCCTTCATCTGCAACCACACTGCAAGTGGAATACTGTATTAAAGCAATAATTCTGTTCGGCTTAACATGTTCCAAACCTGGCATGTCTTTTTCAGAACATCTACAGATGTGAATTATCATAATGCTTCCTATTCCTAGGTTTTCCTAAACAGAAATGAAATTTACCACTTAATAACACTTTAACTGTTTGTGTATTATTAAGTTTGATATTTTCTTCTAGAAAAAAAATTGTTACATTTGTATCCCATTTTTCCTCCAACAAAGTTAAGAAATCACAAATGGTTGTCCCCCATTTTATCCTCACAACCACCCTGTGAGGTAGGTTAACCAGAAAGAGAATGACTGGACTAAGGTGACTCTGTAAGCTATGTGACTGAATGGAAATCTGAAGGAAGAAAAGTTTCTTATCCCTTCTCCCCCTGACCCCCAGCCACTTGTGACTCCCTGAACAATGTGGGATGAGTGGTGGTGACCTGCTGAGGGAGGAGGATATCACCAAATTTTAGGTGATTCTCCCTTCCCACAGCAGTCTCTTGCCCCATTATTGAGAAGGGCCCCTCAAGCCTACAGAGAGATTCAGTTTGTGTGTGTGTGTGTGCATGCGTGTGTGTGTGCGTGTGCAGTTGGCTGCAATGGGAAATAGGGGACGGGAAACCTCTGTGAATTTCCTTAAGTTAAAATATTTTGGGATCCAAGCCAATGTCTTGTAAGAATGATTTCCCACTTTCTTTTCCCTTGCAGTCTCCCTCAACCCATTACAAACCAAAGGAAATAATAATCTTGTGTGTCCAAAGAAATAAAGTTTTCAGCAGAACCATGTTTCGCAATAAGCCATCTTTATTCTGAAAGTATAGAATTTTATATACAGATTGTATGCTGTATTGAATAGAGTCCAGAAAAATCACAAAACAAACCATTGGTCCCACAAGAATAATAAATAAAAGTGTGATGCAGTTTTTGCATTACATACCACAGGAATAGTATTCTCCAGAATCCAAACCAAACATAGTGAGGCATCAACACTAATCTGGCAGCTCCTTTAAAGAAATGCAGGCAGTGGTCACCAGTGAAGAGAAAAGTTTTTTCAAAACTGACATATTCACCAAAAATTGGAGAGTTTTAAAAACCTTTTGATATGAGTAATTCATACTGGATGCTGGCTGGGAACAAAATGTATCACTGCCTGTTCTTGAGTACCTGAGAATTTTTGAGCACCTGGATATTTCTCATAGGCTACTATCATGCAGTAATGTACAAATATGGTATATCAATTACCTCCAAAACATTCACCAAGATTACCAGCGAAAACCATGTTTCTCATCGTTGATCACCATTGTCCAGATATGCAGAATACCACAAAGTTGCCTGTAACTAAGTCACTGATGCAGAAAGAGTTAGCAAAATTCAATTAACTAAATATGTGATTATTTTACAGATCAGCCTAACTAGCCTGGTTTTTAACATCAGTGCAGTTTCCAATTTGCTTTTCCCTACCATATAATCAGGACGACTATAGATTCAGAAAACAGTATTGCGAAATCCCAACCTGAAACAGACTGAAAGGGATCCAGAAAATCAGACAAGCAGAGACTACAGATATGTTTAGGACCGATTTTGCAGTTAATGTAGAAGTCTAGTTGATATAGATGCAAGCAATTTTATCTGCAAAGTGCTTTGCAAACAGGTCACAGCAGATCGCAAAGGATCAGACCATAAAAGGAACTGAGAGAATGGCTCTAGAAATAGTCTTCATAAAAATTTAGGAAGGAAGCCAGATCATAAATCACATGTCTGTATACTAATGCCCAGAGTATGGGAAACAAACAGGACGAACCTGAACTCTCAATACAGGAGAGTAAATACGACTTGATACGTATAACTGAAATTTTGTGGGTTGACTCCCATGACTGGAATACAGCAATTGAAGGATATAACTTGTTCAAAAAGAATAGAAGGAATAGAAAGGGAGGCGGAGTCGCTCTATATGTTAAAAATATATATCCCTGCACAGAAATACAGGAGGAAGAGCTTGATAGCTCCACCAAGAGTATCTGGATTAAAATTAATGGGGCAAGGAATAAAAAGAACATGGTAGTTGGAATCTACTACTGACCATCAAATCCAGGAGAAGATGAGGATGAAACTTTTGAGAAGCAAATTGCCAATGTTTCAAGGAGGAATGACATAATAGTAATGGGAGCCTTCAATTAGCCCGATATTTGATAGGAGACAAATTCTGCCAAACACGGCCTCTCCAAGAAATTCCTGACTGTGTTGCTGATAACTTTCTCCTACAGAAAGTGAAAGAAGCAGCTAGAGGATCAGCTCTCCTTGACTTTATTCTAACCAACAGAGATGATTTGGTGGATAAATTGGCAGTTACAGGATCTCTGGGGGAAAGTGACCATACTATATTTGAGTTCTTGATTTTAAAAGAAGCAAAAGCTGGAAGTAGTCATATGCGTACACTGGACTTCAGGAAAGCCAATTTTAATAAACTCAGAACAATGTTAAGTAAGATTCCATGGCAAGCGATCCTAATGAGAAAAGGAGTCCAAGATGGGTGGGAGTTTCTAAGAGAGGAAATTCTAAAAGTAGAATGGCAAACAATTCCACCAAGGAAAACAGGGGGAAGACAGCAGCAGAAGCCAGTGTAGCTTCACAGAAAGGTTAGAAATGACCTGAAAAGGACACATACAGGAAATGGAAGGAAGGCCAGACCACAAAGGAAGAGTACAGACAGGTAGCATGGTATTGCAGGGATGGTGTCACGAAGGCTAAAGCTGAGAATGAGCTGAGCTGAGGTTAGCGAGAGATGCCAAAAGCAACAAAAAAGCTTTCTTCAGGTGCATCCATAGTACAGTAGGACCCCACTCATGCGGCAGGTTATGTTCCAGACCCCCTCCTAAAAGCGAAACCTGCTTAAAAGCAGAACTCCGTCAATAAAATGGCCCTACCGTAAAAGACAGAGAAAAGAAATGGTGGTACAGCTACTCAATGAAGATGGCAAAATGAGAATAGATGACAAAGAAAAGGCAGAAGTGCTGAATTCCTACTTTGTCTCAGTCTTCTTCCAAAAGAGGGTCTATGACCCTCCTGGGAAACGTGCAGTTGAAGGAGCAGGATGGCAGCTTGAGGTTGATAGACAAATGGTCAAGGAATGCCTAATCACTTTGAACGAGTTCAAATCTCCAGGGCCCGATGAACTGTGTCCTAGAGTGTTGAAGGAACTGACTGAAGAACCCTCAGAACAACTGTGTATTATCTTCATGAAATTGTGGAGGATGGGCAAAGTGCCGGAAGGCTGGAGGAGGGCTAGTGCTGTCCCTATCTTCAAAAAGGGCAAAGGGGAGGAACCTGGGAACTGCAGACAAGTCAGCCTGACATCAATCCCTGGGAAAACTCTAGAGCAGATTATAAAGCAATCAATCTAAGCAACTTGAAAACAATGCAGTGATTACTAGAAGCCAACATGGATTTAGCAAGGACAAATTCTGCCAGACTAATCTTATCTCATTTTTGATTGGGTAACCTCCCTGGGAGAATGTGGGAATGTTGTGGACATAACATATCTCGAGTTCAGCAAAGCTTTTGACATAGTCACCCATGATATTCTGATTAGCAAGCTAGCTAAATGTGGGCTAGATGAAACAACTATCATGTGGATCCACAGTTGGCTACAGAATCGTACTCAAAGAGTGCTTATCAATGGTTCCTTTTCAAACTGGGGGGGGTAACGAGTGGGGTACCACAGGGCTCGGTCCTGGGTCCAGTGCTCTTCAACATTTTTATTAATGACTTGGATGAGGAGGTGCAGGGAATGCTTAGCAAATTTGCAGATGATATAAAATTGGGAGGGATAGCTAATACCTGGGAAGACAGAAACAAAATTCAAAGGGATCTTGATAGGCTGGAGCATTGGGCTGAAAACAACAGAATGAAATTTAACAGGGATAAGTGCAAAGTTCTACACCTAGGAAGAAGAAACCAAATGCACAGTTGTAAGATGGGGGATACTTGGCTCAGCAATACTCCATGCGAGAAAGATCTTGGGATTGTTGTTGATCACAAGGTGAATATGAGTCAACAATGTGGTGTGGCTGCAAAAAAGGCAAATGCTATTTTAGGCTGCATTAACACAAGTATAGTTTCCAAATTGTGTGAAGCATTAGTTCCTCTCTATTCAGCAATGGTTAGGTCTCATCTTGAGTACTGCATCCAGTTCTGGACCCCGCACTTTAAGAAGAATGCAGACAAACTGGAATAGGTTCCGAGGAGGGCAATAAGAATGATGAGGGGACTGGAAACAAAACTCTATGAGGAAAGACTGAAAGAACTCAGCATGTTTAACCTTGAGAAGGGAAGACTGAGAGGAGATATGATAGCATTCTTCAAGTACTTGAAAGGTTGCCATACAGAGGAGGGCCGGAATCTCTGTTCAACAGAACATGGAATAATGGACTCAAGCTGCAGAAAGCCACATTTCGACTGAACTTCAGGAAAAACATCCTAGCTGTTAGAGCGGTACGACAATGGAACCAATTACTTAAGGGGGTGGTGGACTCCAACACTGGACACATTCAAGAGCAGCTGGAGCCACCTGTCTGGTATGCCTTAATTTGGATTCCTGCATTGAGCAGGGAGTCAGTGGCCTTATAGGCCCCTTCCAAATCTACGATTCTATGATCCAGTGTTCCCTGCACCAGCTGGCACTGTGCATGTTGCAATGGTGGTAGAAAAATTATATTTCTTTACTGCTGATACTGCTATGGAGAAGCAGTAAAATGGGCTCTAGCTAGCCTATGTTCATTCAAGATTTGTCACTAGTTTTTCTCCTTTTATCCTCTAGCTGCTATAATTGCTGTCATTACCACCAATTTCTCAAGAAACAAATGAGTCAAACAGGCTTGTGCAAGTTGGAATGGGCATTTTGGAGTGCTCATACCAACTGCCCAGACATTTCCAATTCCACAGTCAGGACAGCATTTTTAAGAGTGCTGGATGAAGTCCTTCACCTTATAGCAGGAACTGTAGCTTGTAGCACACACAAAGACAGAAGCATAATTAGTATGCAAAACTATGTTCCAATTTGTACCTTTGCTTCCCCAGGTACTGCATTCACACATCTGATTTACAGCTGAAGTGCCAACCTTGATTACAGGAATCACCTGTGCTAGCATACTCCAAGGCTCATAAGAAATACCTGTTCTAAAAAGGGGGAAACTTAAAACATTTGGAAATATATAATATAGCATTACAAAACAAAAAAGTGTGCTGCAGTGGGCAGTCTGCATGTAACACTAAGCTAACCCATGGCTTAGTGAGAATGAGCAAAATGTGAGTTCCTGGAGTAAAGATCATAGCCTCTACACTCCTTCCCTGGTCCTGCTGTTGCTGTGGAACCCAGGACAAAGCCATGGTTTGGCTTAGTGTTACATTCCAAACACAGGCTTCTGGTTTCTCTACTCCAGACAAATCATGAGTGGTAAATGAAAAACAAATCTTGACTACAGCTTGTGGTTTGTCTGTAGTGAGATAAACCATGAGCTCAGGTTCAAATGTAACATCAAGCCAAACCATGGCTTAACCTCGGGTAATGCAGCAGCAGCAGGACCAGAAGAGAAGCACAGCAGCTATGATATTTGCTCTGGAAACTGGCACATTGGCGCATTCATACTATGCCATGGCTTGGCTGAGCGTTACATGTCAAGTGGGTGGTATCATGCAAACTGCTTGGGATCTCTTGATCCTATCTCAAAAATAAGTTGTAATTTCCAATGAAAAGCAAGATCACAGGACAAAATTCCAGCTAGTAGCTTCTACTAATAACGACAGTTTCCCCAACCTTGCATGTTATTCACAAATCCAATGAACATCTATCATGCATATGCGGTTCTATACATAAATCCCACTTGACACTGACATTAACTTGATTGTAGCTGTTCCTGGAAGCAATCTCTCTCTCTCTCTCTCTCTCTCTCTCTCTCTCTCTCTCTCTCACACACACACACACACACACACACACACACACACACACAAATCTGTGAATAAATTATTTCAAAGGCATGGTTAACACATGATGTGTTGCTTCCTGGAACAGTGCCCTGCTATTTCATGTAGTCAATGCTGAGTCTAGTGCCAGATCCCCTTCTCCATTCCAAGTTGGATTCCATTCACAGAAATACTAAGACTGAAGCATATACACACATAGCTTTTTAACTGTATTACACCAAACCAAGCATCATTAGAAGAAGTACAAAACAAAGCTTTAATTCACAAATGTGAATATTAGGAAGAATTATATTAGTTGACTTCTAGTTATTTATTTATTTATTTATTGCATTTATTTACCACCCCATAGCCAAAGCTTTCTTATACATTATTGCACAAATGTATTGATTAGAAAAACTCTCCTCATTCACACAAAACCAGTTCTGCATGTCGCTTGTTCAAGAACAACCTGAAATAGAAGTCTAGTTTATGATGTTTCTTTCCAAATAACCTGCTAGCAGTTTTTACAAAAAAAATAATGAAATGCAAACACCTAACTAGCAACAGTTAGTTCTTAAACACAATGAGAGAAACAGAATATTGAGATTGCTGCTAGTCAATATTTCACCTACTTTCCCAATCAGAAATTTTGTTATCTCAAAATGTATTTGTCAAAATCACATGCAACAATGTATCATGTATGTTGTGTTTGTCAGAAAGGTATTGGACCACAAACATGCTTTTTACCCATTCACCAACACTCCACTT
This sequence comes from Rhineura floridana, assembly GCF_030035675.1. Lineage (NCBI taxonomy): Eukaryota > Metazoa > Chordata > Lepidosauria > Squamata > Rhineuridae > Rhineura > Rhineura floridana. Next base: position 81,161,994 of record NC_084485.1, on the reverse strand, counting down.
ATAAAGGATATACATAATATGTGTATTAGAGCATAGTAAAAAAAATATGTGCAGCAATCTGTCAAGAGTCAGTTCCGTCCACTCCACTGGTCACTGCCACCTTATATAACCACTACCAATTAAAGGTGCATGGGAATACCCCATACACCTCACCATATATGTATTATCCCCTTTCCTCACCCACACCAAGAGAAGTGAGCTATAAGAAACTGCTCTACCTGCTAATAACTAACAAGGAAGGCTTATTCTTCTTGCTCCCAGTCTTACAGCCAGTTGGTTGGGTTACCCACTATATATGTTAAGAGGACCCAACCATTCAGTGGATTGCTCCCATCAGTTCCAGGGCCCTTGTTCTGATTTATATCTGAAGAAGAGATATGTGAAACTCTTTAGTCAGGGGTAGAGAACCAGTGGCTCTCTGGATGCTGCTAGATTACAACTCCCATTATCCCTGACTATTGGTGATGCTGGCTGGGGCGGATGGGAGTCAGAATCTAACAACATCTGCAGAGTTGGAGAATCTGCACCTTGTCTAAAGGTTACTAAGCTGCTAACATAATAATGTATATCCTCAACTATTGGAGTTCCTGTCTTGTTTTGGTGCTTCTCACTTGTCTGGGCTAGAAGCCTCCTACATCAGCCACTCAGGCCTTTTTGGCAGTCACCAGTACCTCCTCCAGAGTTATTAACACATTTCTGAACCTTTGTTCAAAATGCTTTAAAGCAGCGATTCCCAACGTGGGCGGTAGCGCCCCCCTGGGGGGCGTTACAGCCTTTCAGGGGGGCATTGGCATGACTGCAAACTTTAGGGGGGCGTTTGGGTTCATTAGGGGGGCGTTGACATTTGGCGGTCTGATGCGACAGTTGAAGCATTTAAGTTTAATTTTATTTAATACACAAATCATCAATTTTTAAACTGTTTTGTCCCCAGTTAGAATGTATTTAATAGTCTCAGTTCATGGAAATAACACTATAAGTGTGTGCTCTTTAGTAAAGAAATTCTGAATAGCGTCCAGTGTCATATCAAGGAATGGGGATATTAGCCACGCCCCGGCACTAGGTAATGTTCCGATGCTGTCTTGAGGGATATTGGAACCAATCACAAGAGAGTGTTTGATAAGCTGGGAGTATTGGTGGAGGGCGCATTCTTCCAACGGATGAGTGCCGTGTGCAAACGGGTGACACAGACAGTCAGTTATTCGCTGGTTTTCTTCAGGAATGGGACACACTCGCTACCTGTTGTTTCTGTGATGTTTAAATGAACTTGTTTAATGAAACAATGCAGATAAACTGAATGTTTGTTGTTAAGTATATTAAGTATAATAGGAAGCATTGGCATATACTTAATCTGAGGGGGGCATTGGGCACAAAAAGATTTTGCAAAGGGGCGTTGGGTCGAAAAAGATTGGGTAACGCTGCTTTAAAGAGAACAGAACACTGCCAATAGTACTGAAACACATGCTACACAATTAGTTCTTTGCTTTGTCATCCAGTAGAACTGTTCCTTTACAGTATTCCCTTTCATTTCACCTATAGACTCAGAATTCTGTTGAACTATCCTATAAGAGTTAGAAATAACTGGTACGTACATGTCTCTCCCTGCACTGAATATATATTATACAGGCTCTTCTTAGTCAAACACAGAAATAGCATATCACTACAGACTACACAGAAATTCTCCTCTAGATGGCTTAGTACAAATGGATTCCCAAAAGCACCAACATACTCTGCTGCTTCCAAGACAACACATCCTCACTGCAAAGGAATGTCTGTATGAATGACACAGAAAGGGACAGATAAACCAGCCTTCCACAACATGATGCAACTCCAGATGTTTGGGACTACAAACCCCATCAATCCCAGGCAGAGCCAGCTACAGCTAATAGGAGTTGTAGTCTAAAATGTATGGAGGGCACCAGGTTGGGAAAGATTATCTTAGGCTAATGCAACCTTGACTTGGCCTCTTTCCATCATTCCCTCAATAGACTTAATTTCTATTGCTATATATTTGCTGACATTTCATCTTCCAGTGTGGACATCAAAAGGTAGCAACACTACTATAGCATTTTCCTACCTTTGTTGAGGAAGGGCCCCTGCAAAACAAACAACATTTCACTGAATGTGCACAGGGCTAACATCGGGAGTATCCAACTTGCAGGAACTAGTGAGACCAGTGTTGTGCACATGTATTCCATGGAAACATAGAAGCAGAACGGGCACAAAGATATCTGATCAACTCTAGTCCTCTTCCAGAAGACACTTATCACAGGCATCCTTATCTCATACAGACTCATAAAACCAGATCAAAGTGTCTATCAATCAGAGTGGGCACACCCAAAAAAATGCCTGTAACATAAATAGCTTCAAATGGATTAAGCAACCTCTTTCATTCTAGAGATTGTACATTAATCTTAATTCATGCAAGTTGTTAATCAAAGATTTAGTGTACATTTCATATTTTATACTATCTTTATAATATAGAGTATTTTAATTACATGTACTTTCTGTGCATACTTTCATTTTAACTTGATATATATCTACAATTCAGTAAATCTGCATTGTCCACTTTTCTCCCTTGGTCAATCTAGTTACTATGGCAACACAGCTACTATGGCAAGACTATGGCAAGACAGCTAGACAGGATGGGTGGGGCATGGCCTGATCTGGATGGGGTTACACTCCCTCTGAAGAAGCAGGTATGTAGCTTAGGGGCACTTCTAGATCTTTTACTGTCATTTGAGGCTCAAATGGCCCCAGAGGTGCTGAGTGCCTTTCATTAGCTTCAACTGGTGGCCCAGCTGCACCCCTATCTGGACAGGGACAACCTAACTTCAGTTGTCTACACTCTAGTAATTCTAGGTTGGATTACTGCAATGCATTATATGTGGGGCTGCCTTTCAAGATGGTTCGTAAACTGCAGCTGGTGCAGAATTTGGCAGCCAGATGGTTAACTGGCATAGGATAGTCGGAACATATAACACCTATTCTGGCATGACTGCACTGGCTCCAAATTAGTTTCCGGACTCAGTTCAAAGTGCTGGTTTTGACCTATAAAGTCTTATGCAGCTCAGGACCCCAAAACTTCAAGGACTGCCCCTCCCCACATAAACCAACTTGGACCCTGTGTTCTTCATCTGAGGCCCTTCTCAATATGCCCCCTGCAGGGGAGGTGCAGACAGTGGCAACATGATAATGGGCCTTTTCAGTGGTGGCTCCCTGCTTGTGGAACACTCCCCAGGAAGGTACACCTCCATCATTATCTATTTTTAGGTGCCTTCCTAAAGGTGCAGGCATGCAGATACTCTAATCACTTACACAGGTATGCTCCAAAGTTGATATAATTCCAATTGTTCTATTTCACAGTATACACAAACTATTACAAAAATTTAAGCAACAGCGCCACGCTATGGGCACACACAAATAGAATCACAACTTTCCAAGTATTCCAATAGCCATATTATTGGAACTGTTACAGAATTTGGGATTGTGGAAGGGTCAATTTATAAACTGCAGCGACAACTCTACAAATATGTAAAGACGGCAGCCCTTTTGAGACAACATTATTGGGAAATGTACCCTGCCAGTAAACTTGTTGGCGAGCAAACCCTGCAAGATCCTCCCTCACACATAAAGCTGTATACACAGAGAATCTGTTCAAATAGTTTATGAGGGTACGGACGCTGACAAAATCTTGTTTCTGTCACTCACTCACTCTTACTCACTCACTCTCACTCACTCACACACACACACACACCTGACTGTAAAAAACATTTCAAATAAATTCGGCATTTTCTACTTTAATGAACTACTTCCTTAAAATGAGATTGCTTTACAAAGTCTTGCTCTGTGTGTGTTTTGCTAAATTACCTCCATAGACCACAAATGTTGGAGGGACTCCTGTGAGGCCTGACTGAGAAACATATGTGCCTTCATATATTCCTAAAGCAATTATTTTTAAAATGCATGAAGAGATGATAGCCATAAAGTTGAGTTGAGTTTATTTACAGTCAAATTGACCCTTCAGTACAAAATAATATTACAGTATAAACAAGTATAGATGGGATCATTTTGATTTAACAGCAGAAAAATATATAATCAAGTAAAAACAGTATACAGAAAGAAAACATTAAAACTAAATTATTGCACCTTTATTTTCCTACGTTTAATAGCAGCAGCACTAAATTTGGCAACAGCAAGTGTCACCTCCGGTTTATAATCACCTAATAAATAATCTAGGTAGAAAGAATCCGTTTTAGCTGGAAAAGACGACAAAATAGGCGCAATTAATTCATATCTTATATCATGATAAAATATACAACGAAGAAGAACATGTTCATTCGATTCAATTTCTCCATCAGCACAGGGCAGATTCTCTCAGAATATGGGGGTTTATTATATCTGCCAGACAATACAGCAGATGGGAGTATGTTTAATCTAATTAGGGTAAAAGCCCTTCTATAGTTGGGGAGTTCCAGAGTCGAGAGGTATGACATTAAGGTGAAAAACTTTGGATTACAAGGAGTAAGTGATGCTGGAAATCGATGTCTCTAAGTCGTTGTTTGATTATCACACGAGCAGAATCATAACCCAGATGGAAAATATAAGGCAGAGAAAAACCTAGGTTTAATAGTTTATCGTGGATCATTTTTTCCCAAGGAGAACAAAATGTATCTGAAAGTACATGCGGAGCCAGACCTATGGGACTAAAAATCAATTTCAGCCATAATAATATTCTCAATTTCCATACACAAGACTCAATAGATTGAAGACCACATTCTAATCTCAATATGTAATTTGGGACACAAGTAGGAACTCCTAATACTGATCTTAAAAAGGAGTTTTGAATGGCTTCTAGTTTGGTAAAGTTAGTATATGTACTAGTTTGGGCCCCATATAAGAGTTGTGGGAGAATTTTAGCAATGAATACTTTTATGGCGTGAGAGATAATTTGGCCCCCTTTGGTATAAAAGAAAGATAGTAAGGCCTTTGTTGTACGTCTGGTAGTTAGCAGGGAGGAAATATGCATCTGATAGGAACCTGATGCTTGTAATACAATACCAAGGTATCTGATAGTTTTCACTTGCTCAATCGGCAGTTTATCGATCCTCCAAATGTGTTTTGTCTTTTTTTTAGTAAAGACAAGAACTTTGGTTTTTTGTCGATTAACTGTTAGTTCTTCTTCAAAACAGAAGGATGTCAGAGCTGCCAAAAGTCTTTTAAGGCCAATGGGTGTCTGCGAAAGGAGCAGTATATCATCTGCATATAACAGGCAGGATCTCGGGATAGATAATAAGATTGGAGGGTGCGATGGTATAGATGTGAGTTTGGCCACTAAAGGATTTATATAGATGTTGAATAATAGGGGTGCAAGAATGCACCCCTGTTTGACACCCTTGAAAGCTGAAATTCGTTTTGTTAAGTGGCCTTGATTATTACATCGAATCTGCAGGGAAGTGTTATGATATAAGCCCTGTATCAAGGTTAAAAGACGCCTATCAATTCCCAAAATTTGCTTTTGAGCCAAAGTCTTGATCTGGATATAGAATCAAAGGCCGCTCTTAGATCTACAAAGGTCGTATATAGAGCATGGCCGTTGGTTTTACTATATTTGGTGATAAGGTGCTGAAGAACCAGGACATGGTCAGACGATGATCGTCCTATTCGGAAGCCAGCTTGTTCAGGTGCTAACAAATCAGTTTGGTTGACCCAGTCTAATAATTTCCTATAGAGGTAAGTGGTGTATAACTTACTTATTATATTAAGCAAACTTATCGGTCTATAGTTTGCTGGGTTCAACCGAGATCCTTTCTTATATATTGGAATTATTATAGCAGCGCCCCATCCTTGTGGTATAACCATGGAAGAGTTAATATTGGTAAATAGCGCAGCCAAGGTGGGGGCCCACCACTTTGCATTTGCTTTAAAGACCTCTGGAGGGATATTGTCTGGCCCTGGTGCCTTGTTTGATTTAAGGGTGGCTATAAGATCTAAGACTTCGGCCGAGGTAACAGGTGACCAAACAGGGAATTCTATAGAAGGGTCTACTAGGGGATCATCCATAATATAATTTCCCTGATATAGAGTAGTATAATAGTTTTCCCAAATGGCTGGTGCAATGGCACATTCTAGTTGGAAATTAGATTTAGGCCACTGTTGGGCTATTATGTGCCAGAACATAGTCGAATCCTTTAGTTCAGAAGCCTGGAGGAGATTTTGCCACGTTTGTCTTAGGGCAATAATCTTCTTCCGTTTGATTAACTGTTTAAACATTTTCCTAGCTGCCCTAAATTTTTCTAGATGTTCATGAGATCTATGCAAGTTAAATGCTTGATGTAAGGATTTGACTTGTGTTCTTGCCTCATAACATTCAGAATCAAACCAAAGGTTCACCTTATGGGTAGGCCTTCTCATTATCTCCCTAGGATCTTGTCTTATCAAATCTTGGATTTTATTTATTAGATGATATAAGTGATGGTAATTTACGGAACTATAAGTGGCTGTTATAATTTGGTTTTTAATGGTCTGTAATTCAAAGGAATTTAGACCTTCAGCGATCTTTTCCTGAAGTTTAGGGATCCACTTAATCCGCGCTGGACGTACCTCAACATCCGTCACAGCGAATGTTCGTTGTTCTAAAAAAGGGGATTTATTTGTACCATGGACAATAGAAGTTATCGGAAAATGATCGCTTTCAGGACGTGCCAAGACTCTGCAGCATTTAATTTGAGCAAAAAGTTGCAGCAAGACAAAGATCATATCTATAACAGATACTCCCCTGGCCCCTAAATAGGTTAACTCTCCCTCAAGGTCACCTCTTGTACGGCCATTTAGGAGGGATAGGTTTAGTTTTGCAGACATAAGCATTAGACATAGACCCGCATAATTCATACCTCTGTCCCTAGATTGTCTTAAAGGGATACTTGGTGGATCATCTATCAACGGAGGTTCTAGGTGATATTTGGAATATAGGTCATTATCTGATGCGCCCATTCTGGCGTTGAAATCCCCCGCTAGGATTAAAATGGCTTCAGGAAAAGAGTCTGTCAAGTTTGACAGATAAGACTCTAACTTCTTAAATTGTTTTTTGGTAGAGTTTTTTCCTTTGCTAGGGGGAATATAAACATTTACTATGATGTAAACAAAAGCTGTAAATTTTAACAATACTGCAACAGCTAAATAAAGTTGCAGAGTTGCAAGTGCAGTAAATGACAAATCTGGTACAATTAAACGATTAAATCATAAATTTCTATATAAAAATGCTGCAACTCCACTAGAAAAGTGGTTTTTTTAATCGCACAAAGCTGATGTGGCCCTCAAGAAATCTGGTCTTCTCCAGTTTCAAATCAAATTTACTATATATATATTTACTATATACACAAAGAGAGACACCGTTAGATTGCTGAAAACTATGCTAGTATGTCACTTGCCTTGGAACAGAAAGCATACTTTGAAGGGTCAAAGGAACAGATTTTGGCAAGCTCAGGTAAACTGCTTCACCAATAAAAGATGGCAGTCATCCAAGTTGACCCTGATGGCTCTAAAGAAACCATGAAAACTAAAAGCTGGCTCATATTGTGCAGTTTTTTCAAAGTTTCTTCCAAGTTCTGAATCCACAAACAAAAATGTAAAACTCAGAATTCTACAACTCCCCCCCCCCTCAAAATCTAAGATCTGTCAGCTGGCAAAATGCATCTCTTACCGTTCTCGTATTATGTTCTTTCCACATATAGACAGGCCACCCCTACATCTGCAAACACACACATGCGTACATATGTGAAAACTCATTATTGCACCCAGGGAGAGGAATCTTGCAGACTATTTTTCAGGCTCCTATAGAGCCTGACCCATTCCCTCCATCCTTGCTTGAAATAATACCTATGTAAATAGAGAGGATTCACTGAGGTATTGGTTACAAAGGAACAAGAATTTTGATTCTTTCTCAGTGTGTGTCCAGAACGCCCAAAAGATGATCAACCAATTCAGTTGGGAAGATCTAGGCTTTCAAGGACCCTTACGAATGAAGTAAAGAACCAGTTTATAACTATATTGTGTCATTCAACAGGAGATTTTCTAATTCCTTGAAACACCCATGACAATTACTCCAAGTCAGGTTTATGTAAATTGTTTCTAACTAGTGTTATTTGAAATGTAAGCAGTAGTTACAATTTTTGTAGCAAGAGAATATAAGGATTCTTTGAACAGTATCCTTTTGCAAATTAATAAATATGCAGATTTGCATGCTGTAAATCTGTATCACAAATACCTTCTACATATGCCCAAAGAGAGGAGATGAAATCATTAAAGCTCTCGGTCAAGTACAAGGGCAGATCAAACACAAACTTCTTAAAATAGCAATATTTATCCCAAATGTAATCGCCCATTATGAATGAAGCAGGATTTCCCTTAAACTATGGCTGTGCCAGGCATCCCTCAAATGAACATTCTTCCCATAAAGGCTGCAATGCTGCTTGGTTTCTCAGAAAGGAAGTGTATGGCCAAAAACCTCCCAAAACATTAAAAGTCCTGGCCTGGCTGCTTAAAGAATTGCCAGCAATTTCATTAATGACAGCTCTACACAGATACAGCTTGCCTGTATCAATTCCACCGACAACATGAACAAGTGGCAGGCAAGGTTGAAGCACAAGAAAGAATAGAGAGAGAGAAAACAGGTGACATAAACTAAACTATCTTGTGACTAAGAGGTCTCCCAGACACCCTTTCTCTATGAAGTGGCAGTGCCCCATTTCTCTCTTCATTACAAGGGCTCGAACAAGACATTTATTCAATGAAAGCTGACACTGAACAGACGCAGTGAATGCCTCTGGTTTTCTACAATTGCCCTCGTGGACATAGGCCTTGGCTGGCTGACTCACAATGGCTGTAACTTTGGGCTGAGAGTCCAAAGATGTTTCTTTGCCTTACATGATCATTGACCCAAGTTAGGAGTGAACACGCTTTGCAGAAAAACAAGGCATAAAATAAAAAGACCAAAAGCAACATAATTTATTTTTAAACTAAAAATTACAGACAAAGTAGGCTTGTGCTTCCATAAACTCTGTGACCTACAGTGTAATAAATAATAAAGTAAAAGCAGTCCCAACAAATCAAGCTACTTGTATTTTAGGAACAGAATAGGAAAGGTTCAGGGCCAATGGAGCTGTCCTCCTCTGCTCAGGGGTCATTTGCCAGAGATACTTGGTTTGAAAGCCTCCAAACTGAAAAACTGAGAAAGCCCACTGCAGCTCTGACAAGGGGCCAAAAAACTCAAATAAAATAAAATTCCCACAAATGGGATCATGATCTCAGAGCAGAAAAGGATCTGCTTCATGGGAAAAGCTTGGACATTTTAAATAAGCCAGAGACCAGGCTCTGTGAGTTACCAGTAAGCTCCTATAAGCAAAAAGCAGTATGGTCATGAAACTATTAAAACAAGAGCAGATGACAAGGAAACAGACTATTCCAGCTCTAGACAAATAGAGCTGGAACGTTTTCAAAAAGAAAAACATTCCTTGCACCACACAGAGTATGAAAACCAAACCACAACAAGGTCTCTCAAACTAGCACTTAGGAAAGACACGATTTAGTGAGAACAACATCCTATGGCTTCTAGAAGTGTAAATGCAGAGAAATATTTTATCTGATCATAAAACATGAAAATTATTACCAAATATCTAGAAACTCTGTCATAAATCACCAAGGCTCTTCTAAAGCAGCTGTTCATATTCCTTTATATACCCCAATAAGGAGAGGAAAGTGCCAGCTTTACTTAATAGTAACCACCAATTAGCCAATATATTAATAGGGCGTTCTGCTCCAGCAGACATCTGTAGCAAGATGATGCTTGTGGGCAATCTGAGCAGGAGAGCTCAGCAGGAAAGAAGTCTGACCCACTTATTTGGAGGTCACCGTTTTTGTGTGTGTTTGTATGTATGTATGTCTAACATCTTCATGGTATAGCTTTCAATGTATACTAAAGACACACCTCTTTACCCTGGTGTTTGACAGTTAAGGTATTTTGTTTTATGGGACCCACCTGTTTTGCTGAATGCATACTGTTCTGATCCATTTTGAATGGCTTTATGCATTTTATCACTGCAATGGTTTTAATCATTTTTATAATTATATATGCTAGTGTAGTAACCTGCCCTAGGAATTTATGGTGAAGGGTAGCTAAGAAATCTTATAAATAAACAATGTGTGTGTGTATGTGTGTGTGCACATGCATGCATGCATGCACACACACACACACACACACACACACACACACGCATGCACACACACACCACAAATGACCTAAGAGTCGTTTGAAGGCAGAGGTCACAGGAGATGCTCAAGAAAACAATGAAATAAACCTACAAGAATTGAGCATTCTGTATTATTTATGTGGCCATACACCCTTACAGAGCATCTCTTGTGATTCTGGATAAATAAAGCTCCTATTTCTCCAGCCAATCCTGTCACTAAACATCTCATGAATAACACCTCACAAATAAGAATTTCACATTTTAAATTCACTTTAGCCATGAATTCTTGCTCAAAGCCTGGAAAGAGGAAGACCTGAGCAAATATCTGTCATTTCCTCCTAACCATTTCTTGGAATATTTCCACCCACCTGTCACGTCAGGCATACAGGAAAGGTATCATGCACTCATAGGACTGAAAAGCTTTACAGCTATGTCAGTTTACTGGGCTATTTCTAGTACCAGAGTTCCTCATAAATGGCAATAGTTATTTTATTAATCTTCTTATTATGAGGCAGCTGTCTTCCCTCTTCAGTTCAATTCTCCTTGACAAGTCTCTGTAGTTAAAAGATTTACAAAAGAGACCATTTTCTGCAACATATCTCTTTTGGGGGCATGTACTGCTGTTCACTGACAGTAATGCTGGACAGAATGTAGTTCTAAACTTAAAAAAAACAGTAGGGGAGGAAGGAAAGAAACAACAGAGAATTCTGCTATGTGGGGGAGTATACAATACAAGTTGACCATTAAGATAAAACAGAGTATTGAATAAATGTTTCCAAATTATTCCAACAGAATATGTCAGTTTGCAGAAATATAAATGTACATGCATATTCATTGTCCTTTCCAGTATTTTAAAATAATGAAACAAACAGAATTAACTAAGGCTGCAATCCTACACTTGCTTACTGGGGAGTAAGCCCCATTAAACTGTATGGGACTCACTTTTGGTCAAACATGTAGAGGATTGTTCGTCTCTCAAAACAAAAAGATGCCAGACAGGTTGTATCTGAACCTTTGGTGATGCAACCCTGAGCAAAGAGGCTTGTCACTGGGAAATTCACTCTCTTGATTGGAGCATTTTTTGAACTTACACAAATGAAATGAGGGATAGGCACTGCACAATTTCACTTGCTTATTAGACCTCCACTGAAGTGGACAGGAGGTATGTTAGTGACATAAAAAGACAGTAAGAAACCTCACCTTTCACTCATCTGTGTTAATTTCAAGCTCTCTTCAAATAATACAACCATGTTTACTCTGTGCAAAAATGGTTGTCTGCACCAAAAAAAATCTGCCACATCTTTGATTAGAATTAAGTAAATTTTCATATTTTTGCATTTGGCCTGCTTTATTCTGCTTCTATGATTTAAGTGTTAAAATATAACAGAATTTTTAGTGAGACTTAGGGCAGAGAAACAGAAAGTAAGGGATCTTAGGGACAGCAAGAATAGAAAAGCAGGGGGATGGTAACCACTGGAGAAGGACACTGAGCTCTGCAGGGCATTTGTCACGGTGGGTTCATTATGGTGGAAGGAGATTTTGCATGAGGCATTGCAATGTATTTCAACTTAGGGAACTGCTTTATTTTTTGTCTCAGAAAAATGCTGAAATTCTTTGTATGAGTTATACGAGTTAGACAATTGCTTTATTTTATTTTGATTCAGAAGAAAGCTGAAAGACTACTTACATGGTCATCTTTGAGACAGAACTGACATCAGGAAGCATGCTTTTTCCTCAGTTTTAATATGAGCAAGTGGTTTTATTAACTACATGGTAAAAATCACACACAAGTTAGCAGCATCCTGAACATCACTTTGGTTTCCCATGATTTTCAATATGTGGTTTTTACCACAATACCATAACAGCAATTTAAAACATTACAGTGGGGAGGGGGATGATGTGAACCAGCTGTGAAATTCTCTGGAAGCCAAATGCCATGGTAGATACCCAGTTCTACCCTTCTGCAACAAAGCCATGGACATGAGGAATACATCAATTTTAAGCTCTACTTAAAGAAGAGCCCTATGAAGCTCAAGGGCTTGGCTTTAATGGGGGTGTTTTTTCTTCCCTGTTTTGTGTCTCAATTACTGGGATCAAAATAAGAACAAGAGCTCTGACTTTCATGACAATTGTAATTGACCAGTATATACAGATGCAGAGAACCCCAATGTTGCTGCATCACTGTACAGCGTGACATAGAATGCAAAATGCTTCTAAGGCAATGACTGATAGATGCAAATGCAGAAGTAGTGACAAAAAATCTACATCCATTCGCTGCCTACTTATACACTAATATTACCAGGCTCTGTAGAGGCAATATTGACATACTTACTGGGGTGTAACAGAGTTCTTCAAAGCAGGGGTGGCTGACCTGTGGCCCTCCAACTCTCATCAGCTAGCATGGCCAATGGTAAGGGGTGCTGGAAGTTGTATACCAGTGACATTTGGAGGGTCACAGGTTAGCTATCCCTGTTTAAGGGCTTAAGTTAGGTTGTATACCCATGCAGAAAAGAGTTAGGGCAAAGCCTTCCCCCCAACTTTCCAAAACAGAAGAAAGTTCCACAATTATTTATTTATTATTTATTTTTAAAACTTATATACCGCCCGACTAGCAATAGCTCTCTGGGCGGTGAACATAGATACAATAAAATACAATATAATACAAAACATCAGTCTAAAATCAAATTTCACAATCTAAAAACAGCAAAGGCTAAAATCAAATTACAAACATTACAATCATTAACAAAAAATTAAAATGCCTCGGAGTAGAGAAAGGTTTTAACCTGGCGCCGAAAGGATGATAGTGTCGGCGCCAGGCGAACCTCCTCGGGGAGACTATTCCATAGTTTGGGGGCCACCACTGAGAAGGCCCTTGATCTTGTCACTGCCCTCCGGGCCTCCCTATGAGTCGGGACCCGGAGGAGGGCCTTCGTAGCAGACCGTAGTGTACAAGCCGGTTCATAGCGGGAGAGGCGTTCCGACAGATATTGAGGTCCCGCGCCGTATAAGGCTTTATAGGTTAATACCAACACTTTGAATTTGGCCTGGAAGCGTATTGGAAGCCAGTGCAAGCGGGCCAAAACAGGTGTTATATGGTCAGACCGCTTCGTTCTTGTTAGCAGTCTGGCCGCCGCATTTTGCACTAGCTGTAGCTTCCGAACCGTCTTCAGAGGTAGCCCTACGTAGAGCGCATTACAGTAATCCAAACGTGAGGTTACCAGAGCATGTACTACTGATGTAAGATCCTCCTTACTCAGGTAGGGACGTAGCTGGGCTACCAATCGAAGTTGGTAGAACGCATTCCGTGCCACAGAGGCTACATGAGCCTCAAGTGACAGGGAAGAGTCTAGAACGACTCCCAGACTACGAACCTGTTCCTTTAGGGGGAGTGTAACCCCATCCAGGACAGGATATGTATCCACCATCTGATTGGAAAAACCATCCACCAACAGCATCTCAGTCTTATCAGGATTGAGTCTCAGTTTGTTAGTTCTCATCCAGTCCATTGTCGCGTCCAGGCAACGGTTCAGCACATTGACCGCCTCACCTGAGGAAGATGAAAAGGAGAAGTAGAGCTGCGTGTCATCAGCGTACTGGTGACAACGCACTCCAAAACTCCTGATGACCGCACCCAACAGCTTCATATAGATGTTAAAAAGCATGGGAGACAAAACCGAACCCTGCGGGACCCCACATTGGAGTACCCACGGTGTCGAGCAATGTTCCCCAAGCACTATCTTCTGGAGACGGCCTGCCAAGTAGGAGCGGAACCACTGCCATGCAGTGCCTCCAACTCCCAACTCCGCAAGCCTCTCCAGAAGGATACCATGGTCGATGGTATCAAAAGCCGCTGAGAGGTCAAGGAGAATCAACAGAGTTACACTCCCTCTGTCTCTCTCCTGACATAGATCATCAAACAGGGCGACCAAGGCCGTCTCAGTGCCGAAACCGGGCCTGAAACCCAATTGAAATGGATCTAGATAATCGGTTTCATCCAATAGCGCCTGGAGCTGGTCAGCAACCACTCATTCCAAGATCTTGCTGAGATATGGAACATTTGCCACTGGTCTGTAGCTGCTGAAATCCTCTGGGTCCAGGGAAGGCTTTTTCAGGAGTGGTCTCACTGCTGCCTCCTTCAGACAGCCAGGGACCACTCCCTCTCGCAAGGAGGCATTTATCACTTCCCTGGCCCAGCCAACTGTTCCCTCCTTGCCACTTTTTATTAGCCAAGAGGGGCAAGGATCTAGTACCGAAGTGGTTGCACGTACCTGTCCAAGCACCTTGTCCACGTCCTCGAACTGAACCGACTGAAACTCATCCAACAAAACATGATAAGACTGTGCACAAGACACCTCACTAGGGTTAACTGCTATAAAATGAGAGTCTAGGTCCCGACGAATGCGTAAGATCTTATGCTGGAAGTGCTCAGCAAACTCATTGCAGCGGGCCACCGAAGTATCTACAGTGTCCGAAGGCCTAGATGGAGTAGCCCTCGGACAAATCTAAAAAGCTCCGCTGGGCAGGAGAGAGATGCCTTAATAGTGGCGGCGAAATATTGTTTTTTCGCCGCCCTCACCGCTCCTATATACTGCTTGGTGAAAGCACAAACCAGCGTATAGTTGCATTCATCAGGAGTTCGTCTCCATCTCCACTCAAGCCACCTCCTATCTTGCTTCATCGCCCTCAACTCTGGAGTATACCAAGGAGCTGAATGAGCTCTGCAAAGGAGAGGGCGCACAGGAGGATCGTGTCGACAGCCCGGGCCATCTCTGCATTCCA
Source organism: Rhineura floridana (assembly GCF_030035675.1). NCBI lineage: Eukaryota > Metazoa > Chordata > Lepidosauria > Squamata > Rhineuridae > Rhineura > Rhineura floridana. Next base: position 81,146,971 of record NC_084485.1, on the reverse strand, counting down.
CAGATTAACCAGGGCTTCAACAGGAGCGCCGGTCCTATCAGCCGGAAAATCCCCCAGAGCCCTTTGAAAACCTTCAGGATTCATTAGTCTCCGGGGGCGGACCAATTTAATAGGTCCCCCACCCTTGCGGAGGGAAAAGGTCGCTGAAAGTCTAAACTTCAGCAAGCAGTGATCTGTCCATGACAAAGGGAGAGATGTAAAACTCCCCACATCCAGATCACCATCCCCATGTCCAGTAACAAAAATAAGGTCGAGTGTATGCCCCGATATATGTGTTGGGCCACTAACATATTGGGACAGCCCCATGGTTGTCATGGAGTCCATGAAGTCCTGAGCCGCCCCAGACAAAGTAGCCTCGGCATGAATGTTGACATCCCCCAGTACTAATAGTCTAGGGGATCTCAACAATACCTCCGAGACCACTTCCGTCAACTCAGTTAAGGAAGGCACTGGGCAGCAAGGTGGGCAGTACACCAAAAGGATTCCTAGTCTGTCCCTCTGGCCCAACACAAGGTGCAAACATTCCAGACCAGTAGTTGTATGGACATGGTGCTTGGTGAGTGAGATGGAACTCTTATAGACGACAGCAACCCCACCTCCCCGACCCTCAGATCTACCATGATGCTGAACCAAATACCCCGGTGGGCAGATCTGGGAGAGACTAACTCCTCCCTGTTCGCCCACCCAGGTCTCGGTTATGCATGCCAGATCGGCTGCCTCGTCCATAATCAAATTATGGACGAGGGGTTTTTTATTATGAACCGATCTGGCATTAAAAAGCAGCAGCTGGAGATCTGAGAGTTGGCTGAGAGGACAACCAACAACCCTGCGGGTATGAGAAGGACCGGAACAAGGCACAGCCACAACATGTCTGGGCCGCGTTCCCCTTACCTGGCACGTCCTTCTCATAACACCATACCTCCCTCTGCCCGTCACTACGGCAATTGGGGCCCCCTCATGTCTCCCCGCTAGATGGAAAGATCTCTTCCCCAGGCACATTATAAACTATAAATACAAAAAGAAAAATACCAAAAACTCAAATACATAAAATACACACTCACTCACAACAATATGGCAAATAACCATAGTTCTAACTTAAGTTCATTGAAATGAGCATCTGGGATATTTCAACACACTCATTTGAAGCAAACCTTCAGTGTTCCAAAATATGGAAGAGCGGAGAGTCAAAATGTTGAGAGTACATAGGAAGCTGCCTTATACTGAGCCAGACCACTGGTCCATCTAGCTCAGCATTGTCCACACAGACTGGCAGCAGCTCTCCAGGGTTTCAGACAGGGAGTCTCTCCCAGCCCTACCTGGAGATGCTGGGGATTGAACCTGGGACCTTCCGCACACAAGGCAGATGCTCTACCACTGAGCTACGGCCCTTCTTCAGTAGAAGTTGCAAAACAGCTGAGGAGATGAAAGTGGGCTTAGAGACAACAGAAAGTAACATGTCACTGGATGGAAGATCCAAGGGGAGGACCTCAAAGCAACCATTAGGAGGGAAAGGCAACAAAATACAAGCTACCTAGTTACACAATAAAGACAACGAGAAAGAGAAGTGGAGACAAGCAAGATACAGTCCTAACAGGCAAACACAGTATATCAAATGATTTGTCAAGATCCACTGCCCCCTTTAATTACCATCCTCATGAGAGCACTTTATGTTCCTTGAAAGGGGAGCATCCTTTAGACAACTAGAAAGCTGTGCCACACTATTTACAAGATAGCTTTATAGAACCACATGGGAGTCTACTTCTAAGCTAGCAGAAAGGAATGGGAAGGCTCCAGCAACTTTATAACAAGGGCCGCAGCAGCCAACTAATTAGAATTTCTTCAAGCCCCACTCCCAAATGCTCTACACAATTTTCACAGATATCACCTTGTCATCACCAATTCCAAATGCATGAAAATAGTCTACAGCAACAGTGCCCTCTACTGGAATAAAGAATAAACAGCAGAGTGTTTGCTCAACTAAAGGTATGAAACGTTAATTTCTCATACGGTACATTCTCCAACACGGATACCTCAAGGATAACATTAGCAGGCTTTAATCTCTTGGAATGAGGTGACATCACTACAATAAACACAGATTATAGGATGTCTATGTAGATGCATACCTAATCTGGAACACATTTATGCAACTGGCACTCAGAAAACCAGCTAAATTTATAGTGTTAGGTCCTGAGTTGCCTTTCCAAAAATGAAGGGCTTCTTCTGTTCACAGAAGGGACTACAGTCCAGCAAAGGCTCCCAATGGAGGATAGAAGGGAGGGGAGGCTATTTTTATAAACTCCCCTTTCCTTTGTAGCCCCCCAAGCCACCTCCCACACTGTTTCAGAGAATCTCTCTAACTCTCTGGTTTTACATTGCATTTGTTGCACCTTTAGATCTAGGCCTACAACTAGGCTGTGAAGTTATTCACCTTTGCCAGCTGCCTCTAACCAATGTAAACTTCATGATAAATTATATTTTCCCCATGCTGAATCATCTTTATAGGCCAAGAAACAAAAAGAAAAACTAATTGTGCAAAGAAACTGTTCTTAAAACCTCCATGAGAAGACATAAAATTATTCCATTTTTTTATGTGCCAACTCTGGGTTATATTTAACTAAACCATTGTGTTTGCACAGAATTACTTTCACAAGCAAAATGAAACTTCCCCTCCCTCTCCTTACCCTTGGACATCCTCAAATCGGCTCTGGTTGTTCCCTTAGGAACAGATTTGAGGTGGGGGCAGAGGGAAGGAGAAGGCGGGAAAGTTCCATTGTGCTCATGGAAGTTGTTCCATGTGCACAATTATTTGGTTGGATATAACCCTTACTTATCGTCCTTCTCTACTCTCCAAAAACATCTTCACTCAGTTGAAATTCAGGGCCATGTTGTACATTAAACAATAGGGAATGTGTTTGCTATCCTATGTACTTGTGGCAAGGAACTGTGGCTAACTCTTCTACTTCCTAGCACATGGACCTGTATAATACATGCTGTGGTAAACACATATTTGTTCCATAAATATGACGTTTTTACGTATGCGTGTAAAAGAATTTTCAATGTACACACGTGCACAGTGGTTTTGAGGTCATGGAGCATGAGCCAAGCAGCAACTGCTTAAGATTTTACAATTATTTTCAAATTTTATGAACTTTCAAAAACAAATTTTCTGAAAATCAATGGGCATCTTTAATCAGGAAAGTCACAGCTGAGTGTTCACCTTAGTAGATAATAAATTCTGCACCCATAATCAAGTAGGCAGTTTTAAAACATGTTCAAACAAACTCCTGTACTATTCACACAGAGATGAGGAAAAGTGAAGGAACATGGAGTACAGATTTCTGTTTAAAGGATCCATGTTTCTGAAATGCTTGTTTCTGCCAACTGCCATTATAGAATATATTCCTTCCCAGGATACATTCATCCATGACAAAAAACAAAAAAACAAACCACATTGCTACTAGAAACAGGCCCATGATAACTCAGGAATAGGCCCATGACTTCTCAAAAAATGACATCAAATATGTGAACAGGATAGAAGTAGGCCCACACTCTTGCCAGCCACCCATTACTGTTTTAAAAATCTCCACTGAGGAACTGAGCCAATGTTGCCACCTGTCTACTCGCTATGTTGCTTTTTGCTTCCTCCAACCATAGCTGCACCAAGTACAGCATCTACACAGCTTGTGAATTCTATAATCAGAAGAAGGAAGATGGCAGCAAGAGGCAGCAACATCAGCACTGAACTCAGTGCTGCAACAGAGAAAGACAAACCGAACTGAGAATACCAACTAGAGCTCTGTGGTGACAGTGGAAGGAACTGCAACTCAGATAGGGGGAGCGGAGTGGGAAGAGCAAGAGAAAAAAGTATTCAAAAAGAGCAAAATAAAGTTCCTATCCCATGCCTCCTCTCATGCTGAGATGAGGCAGAGCGGTATGTGTGTGTGTGTGTGTGTGAGAGAGAGAGAGAGAGAGAGAGAGAGAGACAGACAGACAGACAGACAGACAGACAGAGATGATTACGGGGGGAGGCTATGTGGGAGGAGGGTGTGTATATTTGTGTGTGTGCAAGTGTGAGGTCCCTGACCCAGCACCTCAGATGGCTCTCAGAGCTAAAAAGACTGCCTATTCAGCTTTACACTCACGTGAATTCAGGCTTCAATATATGTATTAATAAATATAATTTATTTTGACAGAAATGCTTGCTTTTGAGAACAATTCTGAGAAAGAACAAGGTGACAGACAGAGTTGGCCATTTGACAAGTCAAAAATATTTCATCAACTAAATAATTAAACATTACTCAAATAACAGTCAAGTATTATTAAAGCATCAATTTGATTAGAAAAACAAAAAAGATACATTAATCCTTACTAGGCTTACTACTTCCACTAATTATGAAAACTAGTTTGTAAACCGAAAACAACAAAATGAAATTTAACAGGGATAAGTGCAAAGTTCTACACCTAGGAAAAAGAAACCAAATGCACAGTTATAAGATGGGTGATACTTGGCTTGGCAATACTGTGTGCAAGAAGGATCTTGGAACTGTTGTTGATCGCAAGCTGAGTATGAGCCAACAGTGTGTGATGTGGCTGCAAAAAAGGCAAATGCTATTTTAGGCTGCATTAACAGAAGTATAGTTTCAAAATCATGTGAAGTACTAGTTCCCCTCTATTCAGCACTGGTCAGGTTTCATCTTGAGTACTGCGTCCAGCTCTGGACACTGCACTTTAAGAAGAATGCAGACAAACTGAAACAGGTTCAGAGGAGGGCAATGAGGAAGATCAGGGGACTAGAAACAAAGTCCTTTGAGGAGAGACTGAAAGAACTGGGCAAGTTTAGCCTTTAGAAGAGAAGACCGAGGGAAGATATGATAGCATTCTCCCAAGTACTTGAAAGACTGTCACATAGGAGAGAACCAGGAACTCTTCTCAATCATCCCAGAGTGCAGGACACGGAATAATATCATGACTTCAAGGAATATTTGACTGATAAATGAATCAGTATGCCAGTCATATATGATAAAAAGCCTCAGTAATCCCAGTACAATATTTAAAATAAGGAAACAGCAAAAACTGGGGAGCTGCACAAGGCAGCCCCATGCTTACTGCACTGGAAGGAAGCCCTGCCCAAGTTGACCATCAGTTCACAAGATTGCTCAAAACCTTATTTCAACCAAAAAGTTTCATTTAAGAATAAAGCAAAATTTTAACCTCAACGCACTAAATTTTCACCAGATACCAGACTCTTTGCTGTGAAGCATGCAGACTTCTATACAACCCTGTCTACTGTATTTATTTAATTTATTTAGCACCATCATTGTAGTACTTTGCAGAAAACAAATGGGCAGGACCCAAGGAGCTTACAATCTAAAATTCGATAGAGGGAAAACAATTGAGCAAGAGGAGAGAAGTGGTAGCAGGGGTAAAACAGAGAAGCAACACGTGGTGGTTGTAGTTGCAAATGTATAGCCTTAGTTTCAGGCTCAGTTACAGTAGGAGCTAGAGAGATGTGCCAAAGGCTTCACAGAAAGGTGGATTTTGAGTAGGGATTTAAAGGAAGGGAAAAGGTAGCATCATGTAGGTATTCTGGAAAGCACTTTCAAACATCAGAACAGGATAACATTAGCCTACTTCAGGAAAAGCCAGCATGGTGCCCTCCAGATGCTGAGGACTCCCATCCCATCGCTCCTGACCATTGGTCAGCCTGGGCTGATGAGAGTTGCAGTCTGAAACCATATAGGGCACAGAAGAGACCAGAACTAAATCTGGGTTTTACTGCAGAAACAGAAACTATGGATTTAGTTCCCAGTCACAATTTAGACTCTCTTTTCACTTTATCTCACTTTCATTCATTTGTCCCAGCACAATATGCTCTCTTACAAAAAAAAAGGGAGAAAGATTGATTAACAGAAAGGCAATCTGAATCACTTCTAAAAAACCACATATGCACACATGTTTTGTACTGGATGCCTTGGACACTGTAAAACAAGAACACCACTGGATGTTCCCAAGTACTGCAAGACAACAGGCCAACATCCCCTTCCCAAAAAACCAGCAAACTACCACAGTGATGAGGAACCTGTGGCCCTCCAAATGTTGCTGGACTACAACTCCCATCATTCCTGACCACTGGCTATGTTGGTTGGAACTGATGGGAGCTGAAGTCCAACAGCATCTGGACAGCCACAGGTTCTCCATTCCTGTACTACAGGATATGGGAAATAGCACAGGAAGCAAGAGGAAGCCTACTAGAAATGCTCACTGCAACAGTCCCATTAGGGTCTAATAAAGAAAATTGTCAGAAGCATTAAAAAAAGAAAAGAAATATATTTGTCTTTGTCAAGAAAAATCCCTATATCCAATGGAATTGTTAACACAGAGACAGACACCATCCAGATGAAGGCTAATTACAGCTGGAATATACGAACAGGCTAGGCAGTAAGAAGCTTGGGTTCAAAATGGCTGGATAATAGCTGAGCTAAGACACACATTAGATTAAGGATTCTGGTAAACCCTAACAGCTGGACATAGACGGAAGGACCAGGATTTCAACACACGGTGTGCAATGCTTCATACACATGGAAGCTTTTCAGGTTTGATCCTGCCCCCTTCAGCAGCAGCCACCTGAACACACACCCCAAACATCAAGAGAGGGAGCAGTGCCACATTAGATATGTAAAGGCCCAAGAGCAGGGAAAAGAGAAGTGGGAAACATTTTTCCTCATGTCTGCACCCTTCTCTACCAACAGAAGAAAACATAATCAAGCATATACACAGATGATTTTGGTATTACTATAACCATCAGGGAGATCAAGACCTTCAGGCTCTGAGCCAATCTGGACTGTTTGTGCAACATATGATAGTGCTCTTCCAAGTTACAAAAATACAAACTCCCAATCGAACAAAAAAACCCCAAAATCCTCCCATAATTATTTTTTTCATTTCTTGTATACCTACTTGGCATCACTAGCTGTATTAGGGACATCAGGAAGATTAAAATTTTATGGAAATATTTGAATATGCAGGATGAAAGGCAGTATTCTCCATCAATGCAATCGTATGCATGTTAAATTGGATGTAAATGCCAGAGATCGCATTCAGACACAAGGTATGGCTTGTTTAACCATGCTGTCCACCAGCTGCGCGCATGCAGTTCGAGCTCTCCTACTGGACTCCTCCCTTAGTCAAGTGGGGAAACAAACCATGGAGCAGCTGGCTTAGCATTATGTTCAAACCAGCACTTCTGGTTTGTTTCTCTCCAAACAAGCCACAATCTGAAGCTCTTGGCTTCCTGATTGTGGTTTGTTTGGAAGAATTGAGCTTATTTGTAAGTATGCATAGGCTTGCAGGCTATGGCCAATTGAAATCTGTGTTTAGGCTCAAATAAATTTTTCCAGGCTTTGGTTGCCAAGGCCTCTCCTCTTACCTTTCGTTACCAATCAGGCATTTATGCCTAAGGAATAGTAAATAAACTCTCTAGTGAATACAGGAACTGAAGTTATTCAGTTGGGACAGCAGTTCAAAATCATGCCAATAACTGTTTTAATACTGAATGAGTCCATATGACAAATATTTATTTGTTTAGTTAAGTCTGCATGAGGCAAAAAACCTTAAGTGCATTTGAGGATGACTCAGAAGGGGAAAACTGGAACCAAATGCTTAATTTGTAAAGTACTTACAACATTGATTGGAAAGAGAAAGACAGAATAAAACAACCCGGGGGGGAGGGGACATCTTTCTTTTTTTATTTAAAACTAATTGTTTCTTGGAGAAATGCTCCCAAGAAGTATAGCTCCAGAGTGCACGAATGAGAGGCCCAGCTTGCATAGCTCTGTATGTATGGACATAGATGTTTTAAACACTCAGTTGCCCTTCTGCAGCCCTCAATTGCTTGTATATTTCAGGAAACATAATGTGTGACCGCTCACTGAGTGCACTCAGAAGAGGATGTCCTTCATGTGGTCAGGATAATATGGGAACTGGATATCAATGAACTGAGTATTAATCAATACGTTTATTGCTAAGTACAAAGTCTATTGCAGCACTGAACAATACAAAACATTAAGACATTAAAATACTTTCACACATCAAAAATCACAACTAAAATTAATAAATAAGATATATGACTAGCTTTGAAATATATTGAGCTTTACTTATAACAAGAAGCAAAATAACATTTCATTATGGTCTCATATCTCCAAATCTCTATGACACTTTAGAGATAGAATCCAAGAACTGCAAATGCAGAGACCCTCCAGATCACATACTGATTTGTTGTTTGTAACAGAAAGCCCAGTTTCTTTTTTACACCCCAATATTTCATTTTCTTTAAGAAAGGCTCTAAGTAACTTTCTCTAATGTCTGTATATAACTGACACTCAAGTATGTACTGAGCCAAGGCCTCCAGAACTGGGTCTCCACAAACACACCACCGATCTTGTACAGGTAGTAGAACTACACAACCAGTAACATGTGGCTGTAACACACATGGGTTGATTCTCCAAATAAATCTGCAAAGGGTCTAACCAAGCCAGATTTAAACCAAGTCCATCAAGTCCTGGTCAATAATCAAAGTAGAATCACATTAAATTTAAAAAGTCATCTATACTTAGAAACCTTTGTTTATTGCAATTGCAGAATAAATGGAAAATATGTAACAAGGAGCCATTCATACCACCAATGAACAACATAACAGTGTAATTCCCAAAGCTGAATTGAACATATCCTACTTTAAGCAGTTTCTTGAAGTTTCTCCATGAAACATTTTAATTCTCATTCCTTGAAATACATTTTGTAAATTTGCAAAACCGTCCTGTGATATCCTCTTTTTTGTGCAAATTTTAAGAAATGACTTAATTCTGGTACATGCACAATCTTGACTCCTAGCGCTACTGAATACAGATTCAGAACCACCATATTCAACAACTGAACTGTAAGAAAGATAATACAGAAATAAGTAATACAGCTTGGAACAGAAGGTGTGCAAATCAGTGCGGGTGTCAAATGCTTGACATCGCTTGCATGACAGACTGCAGAATACTATGCACTGAAGGGGATGACCCTTCATCTCACCATAATTGGGGATGTAAACTTCCACACAACATCTAATATCACTGGGCTTCTGCAGTGTCCTTTAAAGACTGATGATCTTTGGATATTCAGTACTCTGGAAAATGAAATGGTGGTAATATCACAGATAATTTAAAACATTCTCTTGAAGCTGTCTACAATAAACATAATAATCTACAAAGTGGTCTTGTGCTGCGTGCAGACTTCCCACAGCCATCTGGCTGACCACTGTGAGAATAGGATGTTGGACTAGATGGGCCACTAGCTGATCCAGCAGGCTCTATTTATGTCCTTAAACCTGAGGCAACATTGTAGATAAATGGACAAATTTCATCTAAATTTCCCTTTTACAGGGGTAACATCAGGCTTCTCCTCTGTCAGTTTTGTTGCTCTTAAGAACAGGATTTTACTAATTGGACCAGTTTGGCCAGTCTTTCGTGGCATCATAAACATCGTGGCTTATGAAGCTGGGAATGAGAATCAGACCTAAGTGTTCCTGCGTCATTTCACCTCACCCCTCATGTGCCAGCTTTGGATCTTCATTCCTGGCTTGCACTAAGCCAGAATTTCTCACTATGTCTAAAACAGGAAACTCTGCTTAATATCAGTTATTATTTGCATTTGTTTGCCAATTTGTTCGTCACTTCATACAAAAAAGTCTGAAAGCAACTGAACAAGACAAAATACAAACAAAATTAATTAAAAACCAAATAAAAAGATCATCATACAAAACAAATATTTCCTAAAAGTGCTCATCCAACAATACAACAAAAGGGACAAATCCTACTCCACCCAACAGATGAGCACCGCAGTAGAAAATAAAATAATACATGAGTATGATTCTCAAAAACCTAACCACTAAAAGCCTGGGTAAATAAACCCATCTTAGTCTGGTGCCTAAAAACTGACCTGGAGAAAGCATTTATAAAAAAAAAGGGGGGGGGACACTGAAAAGCTGTTCTTGTGTTGGCACCCTCCATAGCTCCCTGGATGAGGTACATAGAAGGGTCTCTCATGAAGACCACAGCATCCAGGCTGATTCATGTGGCGAGCCACAGTCCCTGAATTATTGGGTTCTTGAGCCACGTAAGGCTTTATAGTTCAAATCCAGCACATTGACCTGAGCCTGGAAACTAATCAGTAGTGATGACCATAGAATCATAGAGTTAGAAGGGGCCTATAAGGCCATCGAGTCCAACCCCCTGCTCCTCCAGGTTTGGAGAGCCCACCACCTCCCTGGGTAATTGGTTCCATTGTCGTACTGCTCTAGCAGTTAGGAAGTTTTTCCTGATGTTGATTAAAAATCTGGCTTCCTGCAACTTGAGCCCATTATTCCATGTCGTGCACTCTGGGACAATCAAGACGAGATCCTGGCGCTCCTTTGTGTGGCAATCTTTCAACTACTTGGAACAGTGCAATCATATCTCCCCCTCAATCTTCTCTTCTCAAGGGTAAACATGCTGAGTTCTTTCAGTCTCTCCTCATACGGCTATGTTTCTAGTCCCCTGATCATCCTCGTTGCCCTCCTCTGAACCTGTTCCAGTTTGTCTGCTTCCTTCTTAAAGTGTGGTGTCCAGAACTGGATGCAGTACTCAAGATGAGGACTAACCAGTGCCGCATAGAGGGGAAATAGTACTTCACATGATTTGGAAACTATACTTCTGATAATGCAGCCTAAAATAGCATTTGCCTTTTTTGCAGCCACATCACAGTGTTGGCTCATATTCAGTTTCTGAATCCCAAGATCCTTCAACAATAATCCCAAGATCCTTCTCGCATTTATTTATTTATTTATTTATTTATTTATTAAATTTATTAGTCGCTCATCTGGCTGGTTGTCCAGCCACTCTGGGCGACGTACAAGATAAAAGATGTGGTATTGCTGAGCCCAGGATCACCCATCTTATAACTGTGCATTTGGTTTCTTCTTCCTAGGTGTAGAACTTTGCACTTATCCCTGTTAAATTTCTTACTGTTGTTTTCAGCCCAGTGCTCCAGCCTATCAAGAACCCTTTGAATTTTGTTTCTGTCTTCCAAAGTATTAGCTGTCCCTCACAATTTTGTATCATCTGCAGATTTGCTAAGCATTCCCTGTACCTCCTCATCCAAGCCATAAATAAAAATGTTGAAGAGCACTGGGCCCAGAACTGAGCCCTGCGGTACCCCACTTGTTACCTCCCCCCAGTTTGAGAAGGAGCCACTGATAAGCACTCTTTGAGTACGATTCTGTAGCCAACTGTGGATCCACATGATAGTTCTTCTATTCAGCCCACATTTAGCTAGCTTGCTAATCAGAATATCATCGGTCACTAAGTCAAAAGCTTTGCTGAACTCGAGATATGTTATGTCCACAGCATTCCCACATTCTCCCAGGGAGGTTACCCGATCAAAAAATAAGATTAGTCTGGCAGAATTTGTCCTTGCTAAATCCATGTTGGCTTCTAGTAATCACTGCATTGGTTTTGAGGTGCTTACAGATTGATTGCTTTATAATCTGCTCTAGAATTTTCCCAGGGATTGATGTCAGGCTGACTTGTCTGCAGTTCCCCGGTTCCTCCTTTTTGCCCTTTTTGAAGATAGGGACAGCATTAGCCCTCCTCCAGTCTTCCGGCACTTTGCCCATCTTCCACAATTTCATGAAGATAATAGACCGTGGTTCTGAGGGATCTTCAGTCAGTTCCTTCAACACTCTAGGACACAGTTCATCGGGCCCTGGAGATTTGAACTCGTTCAAAGTGATTAGGCATTCCTTGACCATTTGTCTATCAACTTCAAGCTGCCATCCTGCCCCTTCAACTGCCGTTTCCCAGGAGGGTCATAGACCCTCTTTTGGAAGAAGACTGAGACAAAGTAGGAATTCAGCACTTCTGCCTTTTCTTTGTCATCTATTCTCATTTTGCCATCTTCATCGAGTAGCTGTACCACAATTTCTTTTCTCTGTCTTTTACAGTAGGGCCATTTTATTGACGGAGTTCTGCTTTTAGGCAGGTTTCGCTTTTAGGAGGGGGTCTGGAACATAACCTGCCGTATGAGTGGGGCCCTACTGTACTATGGATGCACCTGAAGGTCTGGCCTTCCTTCCATTTCCTGTATGTGTCCTTTTCAGGTCATTTCTAACCTTTCTGTGAAGCCACACTGGCTTCTTCTGCTGTCTTCCCTGTTTTCCTTGGTGGAATTGTTTGCCATTCTACTTTTAGAATTTCCTCTCTTAGAAACTCCCACCCATCTTGGACTCCTTTTCTCATTAGGATCGCTTGCCACGGAATCTTACTTACCATTGTTCTGAGTTTATTAAAATTGGCTTTAGATAAGGGCTGTAACTATGCTAGCCTTTGCTGATAAGAAGTTAATTAAAAGTATGTATGCTATATTGTGGGGTTTTTACTTTTTAAAAAACTTAAATTTAAAATTTTTAAAAAACTTTCATCCTTACAATTTTTAACCTTTACTCTGGTTATTTTAACTTGGTCTGAGCTCGATGTGATTCCTATCTGGTATACCACAGCTTTCTGATATTTATTATTTATACTCACCTTTGTGCTGCATTTGCTAGCTTTGCTAGCTCTAATAACAGAAAACGAGGAGTTTTGTAAATACAGTGATTTGAGCAGAAGAAGAAAAGAAACAAGAGATAAGGTATCCTTCCAGCTGCAAGTAACCCGACATTGCAAGCAACCATGAGCAGTGAGTAGGGTAAATTGGGGTGGATGCATTTAAACTGCTTAAAACAGTCTAAACACTTTAAACAGCTCAAACTTCTATTCAGGGAAGCCAGTGTCGGAAACTGCATTAAAAGATATGGTGCTCACCAGAAAAGGCTATAGGACTCAAGGGATTGTCCCCTTGAAGGGTATGTCCCTTTAAACAAACCTAAAAAACAAACACAAATCACTCTTTTTCCCCCCTAACACAGAAGATGTAAATGAGATTGTACAGCCACAAGAGTGGCTGTATACTATAGTCAGCATGGATTTTTTCGCATTCTGCAATGTTAAATTGAAAATACCCACCATGCCATTCTGATGCTTCCCATAAGCTCATTTCAAAACAAAACATTACAAAACGTATAGTCCTGAACTTAGAAACGCTTGCTAAACAAAATTTTCATGGCAATATACAAAACAGTCAGAGAGAATCGAGAGTTCAAAGTGTAAAGAGAGAAATAAAACAGACGCCTTTTGGACTTTTTTCTGTCAGAGTTCTCATAGACATTGTCTGATTGTTAGGAATTTGTTAGGAAAGTGTTAGGAAAGTGTGATTTGTTGTATTTTCATTGAAAGTTGTTACTGTTGCTTTTTTATAATGTTATTACCTTGTTATTTAATTTTTGTAAATTGTACTGTTCTTATTGATATGTATTTCTATATTTGTGTTTATTTTTTGTAAGCTGCCTTCAGGGGCTTTTGGCCAAAAGGTGGGATAGAAATAAACAACAACAATAATAAAAACAACAACAACAACTGCTGTAGGTGTGAGACTGTGCTGGGACCATCAAGGGGCACGTTTTTCCACCTGCCTTGCCCCACCCCTCTGCCTGGACCTTATAAGAAGGAGCTGCAGACCGTGACATACTGCCGCAGGGGTGAGACTGTGCTTGGACCATCAAGGGGCAAGATTTTCCATCTGCTTTGTCCACTCACCCCTGCTCTTAGTGACATTTTTCTGGGGACTGTCCTTTACCAGGAAGATAATGCTTTTGGTTAGCTGTTGTTGCTTTTTAGAAATGCTAGGATTTTGTTAGCTTGATTTTTTGTAAATTGTATTGTTTTTATTTGTATTTTGTATTTGTGCTTTTCTATTTGTGTGTAAGCCGCCTTGGGGGCTTTTTTGGCCAAAAGGCAGCCTAGAAATAAACCATAACATAACATAGCATAACATATTTGTTTAATTAAAAATCAGCCATGTTCACAGTGTACCTGTAATCCTATTACTAACCTTGCCCCCATACTCTGACCTTCATCTTCTGCTGTTTAAAAGTTTAAAAAATGCCTGGCTGGTTTTTAATTAATTTAAGAAATTTACCTTTAAACTATTAATGATAAGGCTGGGGATGCTCAGTAAGAACCAACTATCAGTGTTCTAAAAGCCAGACTCACAGCTGCTAGGCTTATCTAATCAGGGGGCCACATCCATGCCAGACCTTTATTTCACTTTAGACAGTCATGGCTTCCCCCAAAGAATCCTGGGAAGTGCAGTTTGTGAAGGGTGCTGAGAGGAGACTCCTATTTCCCTGACAGAGCTCCAGTGGCCAGAGTGGTTTAACAGTCAGCAGCTCTGACTGGCGCTCTGTGAGGAGAACAGGGTATCTCCTAGCAACTCTCATCACCCTTCACTAACTACACTTCCCAGGATTCTTTGGGAGACGCCATGACTGTCTAAAGTGAAATAAAGGTCTGGTGTGGATATGTCCAGTGACAGCTTTGGTTTAAATTTGGGTGGGAGACTACATGTGCCTGCTGTAGAACAAAAAGGTGGGGGAAACACTGAAAAAGAATGATATTGTTCACAATGTTTTGTTTTTGGAAAGGAAATGGGCATCCCCTCTGCCCAGTGCCCATCCATCCAATCTCCTCCCTTCCCCCTCCCATACCTGCCCCTCCTCCTCCTCCTCTCACTGCCACTCCCCCAGGTCAATTTCACCTATCCTAAGCATGACTGCACAGGAGTAAATCCCACTAAACTCAAAAAGCATGCAAATGATCAAACCTGCCCTCCCCTCCTCCTCCTCCTATCCCCTTCCTCTTGCCCCTTCCCCTCCCCATCCCCTTCAAATCCCCTCCTTCCCCCTCCTCCTCCACCTTCATATGACACTGACCAATAAAAAGGCTTTGAAATTAATAAAAAATAAATATGACACAGATTTCTAGGATTATTATTATTATTATTTATTAAATTTATATACCGCCCGACTAGCAATAGCTCTCTGGGAGGTGAACATAAAATAGCATAAAAATACAATGAATAACAAAATAATACTAAAATACAATCAACAATCCAATACAATAAACATTTTTAAAAGTAAATCAGTGTAACTTAAAATGCTTCAGAGAATAGGAAGGTTTTGACCTGGCGCCGGAAGGAGAGCAGAGTCGGCGCCAGGCGTACTTCCTCGGGGAGACTGTTCCATAGTTCGGGGGCCACCACTGAGAAGGCCCTAGATCTTGTCATCACCCTCCAGGCCTCCCTGTGAGTTGGAACCCGGAGGAGGGCCTTCGTAGCAGAACGTAGTGCACGGGCCGGTTCATATCGGAAGAGGCGTTCCGCAAGGTATCGTGGTCCCGCACCGTATAAGGCTTTATAGGTTAATACCAACACTTTAAATCTAGCCCGGAAACATATTGGCAACCAGTGCAAGCTGGCCAGAACAGGTGTTATATGCTCGGACCGCTTGGTCCTTGTCAGCAATCTGGCCGCCGCATTTTGAACTAGTTGTAGCTTCCGAACTGTCTTCAAAGGTAGCCCTACGTAAAGCGCATTACAGTAATCCAAACGTGAGATTACCAGAGCATGTACCACTGATGTAAGGTCCTCTTTACTCAAATAGGGACGTAGCTGGGCTACCAACCGAAGTTGGTAAAACGCATTCCTAACCACCGAGGCTACTTGAGCCTCAAGTGAGAGGGAAGAGTCTAAAAAGACTCCCAGACTACGAACCCGGTCCTTTAGGGGGAGTGTAAACCCATCCAGGACAGGGTATATATCCACCATTCGATCAGAGAACCCGTCCACCAACAGCATCTCAGTCTTGTCTGGATTGAGCTTCAGTTTGTTAACTCTCATCCAGTCCATTGTCGCGGCCAGGCAACAGTTCAGCAAATTGACAGCCTCACCTGAAGAAGATGAAAAGGAGAAGTAGAGCTGCGTGTCATCAGCATACTGATGACAACGCACTCCAAAACTCCTGATGACCTCTCCCAACGGCTTCATGTAGATATTAAAAAGCAGGGGGGACAAAACTGACCCCTGCGGGACCCCATATTGGAGAGCCCGCGGTGTCGAGCAATGTTCCCCAAGCACTACCTTCTGGAGACGACCCGCCAAGTAGGAGCAGAACCACTGCCAAGCAGTACCTCCAACTTCCAACTCCGCGAGCCTCTCCAGAAGGATACCATGGTCGATGGTATCAAAAGCCGCTGAGAGATCAAGGAGAATCAACAAAGTTACACTCCCTCTGTCTCTTTCCCGACATAGGTCATCGTATAGGGCGACCAAGGCTGTCTCGGTGCCAAAACCGGGCCTAAAACCCGATTGAAATGGATCTAGATAATCAGTTTCATCCAATAGCGCCTGGAGCTGGCCAGCAACCACCCGTTCCAAGACCTTGCCCAGGAATGGAACATTCGCCACTGGCCTGTAGCTGTTAAAATTGTCTGGGTCCAAAGAAGGCTTTTTCAGGAGTGGTCTCACCACTGCCTCTTTCAGACAGCCTGGGATCACTCCCTCTCGTAAAGAGGCATTTATCACTTCCTTGGCCCAGCTACCTGTTCCATTCCTGCTAGTTTTTATCAGCCAGGAGGGGCAAGGATCCAGTACCGAAGTGGTTGCACGTACCTGTCCAAGCACCTTGTCCACGTCCTCGAGTTGAACCAACTGAAGCTCATCCAACAAAACAGGACAAGACTGTGCTCCGGACATCTCACTAGGATCTACTGCTATAACTTGAGAGTCTAGGTCCTGGCGGATACATGAGATCTTGTTCTGGAAGTGATCGGCAAACTGATTACAGCGGGCCTCCGATGATTCCACCGTGTCCGGAGGGTTTGAATGGAGAAGCCGCGGACAACTCGAAAGAGCTCCGCTGGGCGGCAAAGAGATGATTTAATAGTGGCAGCAAAATGATGTTTTTTAGCTGCCCTCACTGCTCCTACATAGAGCTTAGTCGAAGCACTAACCAGGGCATAATTGTATCCGTCGGGAGTTCGTCTCCATTTCCGCTCAAGCCGCCTCCTATCTTGCTTCATCGCTCTCAGCTCCGGAGTATACCATGGAGCTGTATGAGCTCTACACAGGAGAGGGCGTGCAGGAGCGATCGTGTTTACAGCCCGGGTCATCTCCGTATTCCACAGAGCGACCAGGGCTTCAGCAGGAGCGCCAGTCCTATCAGCCGGAAAATCCCCCAGAGCCCTTTGAAAACCTTCAGGATCCATTAGTCTCCGGGGGCGGACCATTTTAATAGGTCCCCCACCCTTGCAGAGGGAAGAGGTTACTGAAAGTCTAAACTTCAGCAAGCAGTGGTCTGTCCATGACAAAGGGAGTGTTGTAAAACTCCCCACATCCAGATCACTTTCCCCATGCTCAGTAGCAAAAACAAGGTCTAGAGTGTGCCCCGATACATGTGTTGGACCACTAACATATTGAGACAGCCCCATGGCTGTCATGGAAGCCATGAAGTCCTGAGCCGCGCCAGACAAAGTGGTCTCGGCATGAAATCCCCCAGTACTATTAGTCTGGGGGACCTCAACAATATATCCGAGACCACTTCCGCCAGCTCAGTTAGGGAAGCCATTGGGCAGCAAGGTGGGCGGTACACCAAAAGGATTCCCAGCCTGTCCCTCTGGCCCAACACAAGGTGCAAACACTCCAGGCCAGTAACTGAATGAACATGGTGCTTGGTGAGTGAGATGGAACTCTTATAGACGACAGCAACCCCACCTCCCCGACCCTCAGATCTACCATGATGCTGAACCAAGTACCCCAGTGGGCAGAGCTGAGAGAGACCAACTCCTCCCTGCTCACCCACCTAGGTCTCGGTTATACATGCCAGATCGGCTGCCTCATCCACAATCAAATCGTGGACGAGGGAGGTTTTATTATATACCGATCTGGCATTTAATAACAGCAACTGGAGATCTGAGAGTTGGCTGATAGGACTACCAACAACCTTGCGGGTGTGGGAAGGACCGGAACAAGGCACAGCCACAACATGTCTGGACCGCGTTCCCCTTACCTGGCACGTCCTTCTCACAGCGCCATACCTTCCTTTGCCTGTCACTACGGTAATTGGGGCCCCCTCAAGTCTCCCTGCCTGATGGATAAAACTCTCTCCGAAGCACATAATACAACTAAAATATACAACAATTAAACGTATAAAAACAGCCATATATACAGCCATATATACAGGATGAATAATGAGAGAAATATACTTTTCTAGGTTAGATTCTCTGTAGAAACAGGAGTAACACAGAAAAGAAGCAAAGTAAGAAGAACATGCCTCCAGCACCGACAGGGATGCCGCTCAACAAGATCAGCCTCAGAAGACCTTCTCTGGATCCCACCTGTCAAAACAGCTAGACTGGTGAAGACTCGAGAGAGGGCCTTCTCAATTGTGGCCCCCACCCTATGGGAACTCTCTCCCAAATCATCTACGCCATGCCCCATCTATAATGAGCTTCCGCCGAACCCTGAAGACCTGGTTTTTTAGACAGGCTTTTGGAATGGGCTAGTTTTACTGTGTTTTTAAATTTTTAACTGTTTTATATACTGTTTTATCGTGTACGTCGCCCAGAGTGGCTGGTTATCCAGCCAGATGGGCGACTAACAAATCTCATAATAAATAATAAATAAATAAATAAAAACACCAACAAACTTACAAAAAGGTAATTCTCCATCTTTGGAGATGGCAGGTGTTGCCACCACTCACCATATGCTCAGAGGCACATATTAACAAATTCTTCCAAGCTACACAGGAAGTGGATTGGACTGTGAAAGACCAACCCAAATTATGTTTGCATTTTGACAAATTTGTAGGGCAGTATAATATCTCAGAGAGGAGGTCAGGTCTCCTGCTCCCCTGGTGCATTCACTATAGCTGCCCAATTTCCCTGCTTTTTAAAGTTTGATAGAAGTATCTGTTGTATGTTCTTAGGTACGTTCTTAAACTGCAAGGTTTTTTGCCTGTTAGTGAATTGAATATATACCCTTGCACTCCCCAAATTCCATCTTAGATTGGACTCTGGACTGTAAAGGAAACACTCGAGATCATAGTGAAATCTTATCCTATGCAGAGCTGGCATTTGCTGAGCACAAGGCACCCTTAGGGTTAACATAGTCATCTACAAAGTGCAATCAGTTAAATGACCAAGTAAATGATCTAATGCTTAAGCAAATTGAGGAGCTGGCCATCAATGAAGAAAAAATAAATCAAAATGAACCCTCAACTCAAATTGAGTCACCACATGGTGATTGTTTACCAACTGAGGGTTGGATTTATTTGCTGATGAAAGAGATTGAACATTTTAAATCCTTTTTATCTGTGAGCAACAGTCTTTTAAAAATATTGATGGAAACACATAAAGGAATGAAGAGTGGAGGGGAAGGTTTTATAAAGGATTTGAGCAATACATGTAACTCCAAGTCTCAAACAAAAAAGCTAACTGTGCTGAACAGAAAAGCATATTGGAGAGAGTCTAAGGCGAAAAGGTCCAGCAATTCAAAGAAGGGGGTTAATAACTTAAAGAGGAGCAAAAATATTAAAAATATAAAGCTGACATACTGTAAGAAAATGGACTTTGAAAAACTTTTCAAACTATTAGAAAAAGTCCTAAGCAAAAAGTTGAACAAAACACCGGGAAAAGTCCTAAACAGAAAGCTGAGCAAAACATCAGGGAGGGAATTAAGAGTAAGGAACTTGTGGAAGTCAATGATAAATTCACTTTTGAAAGTAAATTCGGCCCCTCCATACAGCACGCTATACCAATGCAATCTCAGGACCATGTGTGGAATACTGATATGCAAGATCCTCGGACATATATCCTGTCGTCAAGAAATTCATTTCAGAAGCAGACCAAAACTGGCAAAAATTGGAATTTAGTTTTGAATTGCCAAAAGTTAATTTTAAACAACTACCCCAAACTTAAGGGGTTACTAACTCAGCATGAATGTAAATTGCATCTTCTGGTAATTCTGGAGACAGTCCTCCCGGGTCTATTTATTTCAGCCAATATAGTACACGTGGAGTATCTATTTTATAACTACATTCATTATCGTGCAGTAGCTACTTTTAGAGAATAGAGTTCATCCAATGTTGTGTTTGCCTCTAGAGATGCCTTCACTGAGAGCAATATCTTAATCTCAACATTTTTTGAGAACCTAGCTCTCCCCCCCCCCAGCGCTGGATACATACAGTACTGCAAAATAAGCTCAGAAAGCTGCTCTGCTGTAGAGACTGGTCACTCTAAAAATCTAATCAATTTTGATGCTTTAAATGAAATGACTAACAATAATAAAGTCCCACACACTTGTGAGCACAACAAGAGTGAAGATGCTTGGGTTCATGCAGCACGGCAACCCCTCTTTGAGGAAAAAGTTCTTGTTAATGAAGAAAAATGTTTTTGGACTTCTTTTGTGCGTTGCCTCCAGAGGCTCAAGATGAAATCATGGTGGAACTAGACTTTTTTAAATCATATTTTGTAAATAAGCAGATGAGGAAAAATTGTTGCCCAAACAAAGCAAGGGAACACTGTGAACCAGTGCAACTGCTAGAAAAACCCTAAAAGGAGTGAGGAAGCTGCCTTACGGCCCGTAGAGGTGCAGAAATGCACCTCAAGTATTCAAGTTACTGCAGAACTCAATCTACCACCAAAGGACAGTCCTATTAGGAATGATTTAATCATCACAATACTAAATACAAATCCTCAGAATAACAACCCTACCACTTGTAAAGGCAATGGTAAACCACCTCTGAATACCTCTTACCACAAAAACCCTATGAATAGACTATCCAAAATGCAACAAGAGATAGTGATGGAAGATGAGACCCCCAGGTCAGATGGCACTCAGCGAGCTACTGGGGAAGAAAAATGAATAAGTACAAGTAGTGCTGTGACTAATGACACAACTGGGTCAAAGCCGAATGGAAGCCCAGAGGCTGATGCAGACAGATGCGAAAGGAGAGTCTGGAGCTGTACGACGTACACAATAGGAACATGGAACGTGAGAAGCATGAACCAGGGAAAGTTAGAAATTATCAAGAAATAAATGTAACGCATCAACATTACAATACTTGGTGTGAGTGAATTAAAATGGATGGGAATGGGACATTTTCAATCAGGCAACTACAAAATATTTTATGTAGGAAATGAGAAATTAAGAAGAAACGGGGGTTGCTTTAATAGTGTGGTGTCCTGCCCAGAGTGTGAGTCACGAGACGGAGACAAGGATGAAATTAATTCTTGTTTTATTAGATTAACTGAAACATCAAAGGCAGCGCGCTTCATAGACTTAGCTAAGCTAACTCACTACTGTCCCTAACTAAGCTACCTAAGCATACTCTGCAGCGTGTGAAGAAAGTTCACTCAGCACCCAGGTGAGGGGGGCACTGGCTTAAGTAGGAAAGGTTTTTGCCCATAATCTCTGACTCCTTCGAAGACCCTCCCTCTGACCGAAGTGCTTCTCACAACATCTCGCGCAGGGCGACAGGGAGCGTGCCTCTGCCGGCTCATCTGACAGTACAGGCTCAATAGGTGCCAGCTCGGCTTCAGGAGACGGGGAAGCATTTGAAGTGTCAGGAGGGGAGCTCAGGGGGAATGGAGTTGGCACACGTGCCAGGACATTCCCAACGGCTCTGTTGGGGTATCTGGAGGTGGAGCAAAATCTTCTTCGGCGGGAGAACTGTTCGTGGGAACTGGCACAGTGTCAACCACACACACCTCTCATTGTCCTCGAAAGTCTCAACACCCTCTGATTCTTCCACTTGCCCTAGCTGAGGGAGCTGAAGCTCATCCAGCCCCCCTCCTTGATCCCCCTGAGGGAGCTGGAGCTCGACATGAGGTGATGTAGCAAAAGCAATTAAGAGCTATAACGCAAGGTCTGAGCAAGTGACATCAATGAGATTTAACAGGAAACTTATAAATATAACCATCATCCAACTCTATGCTCCAACAGCAAACACAGAAGAGGAATTCGAGAGATTTTACACAGAAGTACAGGAAGAAATTGATTACACACCAAAACAAATGTTCTGATAGCCATGGGGGACTGGAATGCAAAAGTAGGGAACAGAGAAGAACTAGAAATTGTGGGGAAATGGGGCTTTGGAGATAAAAATGAAGCAGGAAAAAGACTTATTGAATTCTGTGAAGCTAATAATTTGTTTCTTACAAACACATTTTTTGAGCAACCAAAAAGATGACTGTACACATGGACATCACCAAATGGTCAATATAGGAATGATTATATAACTGGTAGCAGAGGATGGAGAAGTTCCTTACTTTCTGCAAAAACAAGACCAGGAGCAGACTGCAGTACAGATCATGAACTGGTAATAGTGAAAATCAGAGTAAAGCTAAAGAAGGACAACAAAGCAATCATAAAGCCGAAATACAATTTAAATATTTTATTTATTTTATTTTATTAAATTTATATACCGCCCCATAGCCGAAGCTCTCTGGGCGGTTCACAACAGTCATACATCAAATACAATAAACCACATATTTAGACAATTTAAAACAACTTTAAAATTTTTAAATTCTTAAAAAAGTTAAAAAACAATTTTAACACATACTAAAATGCCTGGGAGAAGAGGAGAGTTTTGACCTGGCGCCGAAAATATAATAATGTTGGCGCCAGGCGTACCTCATCAGGAAGATTGTTCCATAATTCGGGGGCCACCACTGAAAAGGCCCTTTTTCTTGTTGACACCCTCCGAGCTTCCCTATGAGTAGGCACCCGGAGGAGGGTCTTCGATGTTGAGCGTAGTGTACGGGTAGGTTCATATCGGGAGAGGTATTCCATCAGGTATTGTGGTCCCGAACCGTATAAGGCTTTATAGGTTAACACCAGCACTTTGAACCGGGCCCGGAAACATATAGGCAGCCAATGCAAGCGGGCCAAAATCGGTGTTATATGTTCGGACCGCCGGGTCCCTGTTATCAATCTGGCCGCTGCATTTTGCACGAGCTGCAGTTTCCGAACAATCTTCAAAGGCAGCCCCACGTAGAGCGCATTGCAGTAATCTAATTTAGAGGTTACCAGAGCATGAACAACTGAAGCGAGGTTCTCTCTGTCCAGATAGGGACGTAGCTGGGCCACCATCCGAAGTTGATAAAAAGCACTCCATGCCACCGAGGCTACTTGTGCCTCGAATGACAGGGATGGTTCTAAAAGAACTCCCAAGCTACGAACCTGCTCCTTCAGGGGGAGTGCAACCCCATCCAGAACAGGGCGGACATCCACCATCCGGTTAGGAGAACCGCCCACTAACAGCATCTCAGTCTTGTCTGGATTGAGCCTCAGTTTGTTAGCTCTCATCCAGTCCATTGTCGCAGCCAGGCATTGGTTCAGCACATTGACAGCCTCACCTGAAAAAGATGAAAAAGAGAAGTAGAGCTGTGTGTCATCAGCATACTGATGGCAACGCACTCCAAAACTTCTGATGACTGCACTCAGCGGCTTCATGTAGATATTAAAAAGCATGGGGGACAGAACTGACCCCTGCGGAACTCCATACTGGAGGGCCCAGGATGTCGAGCAATGCTCCCCCAGCACTACCCTCTGGAGACGGCCCGCCAAGTAGGAGCGGAACCACTGCCAAGCAGTGCCGCCAACTCCCAAATCAGTGAGTCTCCCCAGAAGGATACCATGGTCGATGGTATCAAAAGCCGCTGAGAGATCAAGGAGAATCAGCAGAGTCACACTCCCCCTGTCTTTCTCCCGACAAAGGTCATCGTATAGGGCGACCAAGGCTGTCTCGGTGCCAAAACCGGGCCTAAAACCCGATTGAAATGGATCTAGATAATCAGTTTCATCCAATAGCGCCTGGAGCTGGCCAGCAACCACCCGTTACAGGGCATCATACAGGGCAACCAAGGCTGTCTCCGTACCAAAACCAGGCCTGAAACCCAACTGAAATGGATCCAGATAATCGGTCTCATCCAAGAGTGTCTGGAGCTGATTGGCAACCACTCCTTGCCCAGGATTGGAACATTTGCTACCGGCCTATAGTTATTAAGATTTTCTGGGTCCAGAGACGATTTCTTCAGAAGTGGTCTTACTACCGCCTCTTTCAGGCAGCTAAGGACCACTCCCTCTCGCAATGAGGCATTAATCACTTCCCTGGCCCAGCCGGCTGTCCCAATCCTGCTAGCTTTTATCAGCCAAGAGGGGCAAGGATCCAACCTAGAAGTGGTTGCACGCACCAGTCCAAGCACCTTGTCAACGTCCTCAAGCTGTACCAACTGAAACTCATCCAAAAAATAACATCTCAGAAGCATATAAAGATCAAATCAGGCACACATTTGAGGCTTTAAACTTAGTTGACAGAGAATCAGAAGAACTATGGATTGAAGTAAGAGACGTTATCAGGGAGGAATGCAAAAAGAAAATACCTCTAGCTAAAAAGAGAGAAAGACCTCAATGGATGACTGAAGAAATTCTTAAAATGGTTAAAGAAAGAAGGAAAGCAAAAGCCAAAAGAGACAGAAACACGGTCAGAACCCTAAATGCAATAATACAGCAACTAGTACGTAGGGACAAAGAGAACTATTACAATAGTTATTGTATGGAAATAGAAGAAGATAATAAAAAAAGGTAGAACAAGAGCTCTATTCCAAAAGATTAGAGAAATGAAAGGGAAATTTAAACCAAGAGTAGGGATGTTGAATAATCAACAGGGGAACACACTGACTGACCAAGTTGAAATAAACGGAAGATGGAAGCAATACACTGAAGAACTATATAAAAAAGATGCAAGAATGACAGATTTATTCACAGAGGAACCGTATGATGAAGAACCAGAAATTTTAGAATGTGAGGTGGAACTTGCTGTGGAAGAAACAAACCAGGAATAGATGGCACACCAACAGAGTTGCTACAAATTACTGACACTGAATCTGTCCAAATTTAGACAAAAATTTGTCAACAAATATGGAAAAGAAAACAATGGCCCACAGACTGAAAGCATTCAATTGTCAGCTCTTCACTGAGACAGCAGTGTCGGTGGGGGTGCAGGCAGGGCTGGAGATTCCTTGGTAATTGCCAGGCCGTAAGTCCTCAGCCGCCAGCTTGGCTATAAATCTGCCAGGCTAGCAAGGAGGAAGCAAGATAAGGGCAGAGGCCGTTTGAAGCTTATGTGCCAAGCCAGAAATCCAGAAGAGATGTCAGTGAAGGTCCGGGTCTAGTTTGCCGAGAGATCAGTCCAAGTCAAGGTTCAGGAGATAGGAAGACACACAGTGGTCATGCCTGACGTTGTAGTCAGCAACAAGCTGAAGCCAAGGTGTGACTTTTAAGGAGCAGGTTTGTCAGCAGGTGTGAGCCCTCAGCGTTTTGGCCTTAAGTGGACAGGCCTGCCCCTCTTCTGCCTGACCTTCTGCTGTCTACGTTCTGCAGGTGAGGGGGGAGTCTCCTGTTCACTGCCTGCGTCTGGGTGAAGGGCTTCAGCTGTGTCTGGGGTGCTCTGCAGCTGAGGGGGAGAAGGAGCTGGGTTCTCAGGAGTTTCCTCCGTTTCTCCTTCTGGGTCTGCTGCTTCTGGGTCTGCTGCTGTTACTCCCGAGTCATCCTTGTCTGATGAGTCCTCTGATGGGGCGATGACATCAATATATATCCCAATTCCAAAGAAAGGGGATCCCAGGGAATGCAGTGATTATTGAATTATCACCTTAATAACCCATGCAAGTAAAGTAATGCTCAAGATTCTACAACAAAGGCTTTTACCATATATGGAGCGAGAAATGCCAGATGTCCAAGCTGGATTTAGAAAGGGAAGAGGCACCAGAGATCATATTGCAAACATACGTTGGATAATGGAATGGACCAAGGAATTTCAGAAGGAAATCACTCTGTGTTTTATAGATTGCAGCAAAGGCTCTGATTGTTTAGATCATGAAAAACTATGGAATGCTTTAAAAGAAATGGGGGTGCCACAGCATCTGATTGTTCCGATGCACAACCTATACTCTGAACAAGAGGCTACTGTAAGGACAGAATATGGAGAAACCAATTGGTTCCCCATCGGAAAGGATGTGAGACAGGGGTGTATTTTATCACTCTATTTGTTTAATCTATATGCATAACATGTACGGAAAGTGGGATTGGACCAAGATGAAGGAGGTGTGAAAATTGGAGGGAGATATATCAATAATTTAAGATATGCAGACGATACCATACTACTAGCAGAAACCAGTAATGATTTGAAACGAATGCCGATGAAAGTTAAAGAGGAAAGCACAAAAGCAGGACTACAGCTGAACGTCAAGAAGACTAAAGTAATGACAACAGAACTTTAAAGTTGACAACGAGGACATTGAACTTGTCAAGGATTATCAATACCTTGGCACAGTCATTAACCATAATGGAGACAATAGTCAAGAAATCAGAACAAGGCTAGGACTGGGGAGGGTAGCTATGAGAGAACTACAAAAGATCCTCAAATGCAAAAATGTATCACTGAGCACTAAAGTCAAGGTCATTCAGACCATGGTATTCCCAACCTCTATGTATGGATGTAAAAGTTGGACAGTGGAAAAAGCGGACAAGAGAAAAATCAACTCATTTGAAATGTGGTGTTGGAGGAGAGCTTTGCGAATACCATGGACATTGAAAATACAAATACTTGGACGTTAGAACAAACTAAACCAGAACTATCACTAGAAGCTAAAATGATGAAACTGAGGTTATCATACTTTGGACAAATAATGAGAAGACAGGATTCACTAGAAAATACAATAATGCTGGGGAAAAACAGAAGGAAGTAGAAAAAGAGGAAAACCAAACAAGAGATGGATTGATTCCATAAAGGAAGCCACAGATAATGAACTTGCAAGATCTGAACAGGGTGTTTTATAACAAATGCTATTGGAGGTCACCGATTCATAGGATCGCCATAAGTCATAATTGATTTGAAGACACATAACACACACAGAGGAAGAGGAACGTGGTTCACCAGCGAGTCAACTAACTGGCTTGGCTAGCAATCAAGATGGGTGCCTGAGGCCTTTGCTCTCCAGTTCATGGGGCCTAACTGCTACTGAAAGCTGAAACTGACAAGAAATTGACCTGAGAGTGAGCTCTGGTTATGCAGCAATGACCTACTCAACCTTTCAAAAGGTCTCAAGGACACTTCTATCCTCTGGATTCAGGAAATAGCGTCTCTGACTCTTCAGACAGTGAGTTGACTCTGGCAATAGGAAAAGACATGGGTAAAGCCCCAAAGACTGCTAAAATGGCGGCCCGGTCATGTAACAGTGAACCTTTTCCTGATTAATTGCAATTATTGAGAAGAGATCTGAACAGTGACTAGGCAAAATTACTACAACCTCTTGAAAACAGAGTTGATAATCTGATAGCCAAGATCTCAGATGTAGCTACGACAGCGAACAGTGCATATGAGCAGGGGCTGAAGCATCAAAGAAAGATAGAAAAAATGTCAGGGGTAATCAGAGCATTGCAGCTTAAGGTGGAGGATCAGGAGAATAGGAAATCTGGCTTAGAAGGGCAAGACATGGTATCTTTTCTAGTGAATTGGCTGCATGAGTGTTGCCCAGACCTGAATCTGACTGCAGACGTCATCGAGAAGGCGCAAAGGGCCCTGGGAGCAGGTCTCTCTGACAGCAACCTCCCCAAAGATATTATTATTTGTTTCTATCGCTTTCTTCCTTTTGTCTTTACAAACAAACAAACTTTACAAAATGCTCAGTGGGTCAAAGAATCTCAGTTGCCATGGTCAACCAGCTCAAGTCTTCCAGGACTTGAGTCAGGAAACAATGAGGAGATGAAAGGCACTTGGACCTGTTACTGAAGCACTTTGCAAGGTGGGAATCCCTTATCAGTGGGGATTTCCCTTTCAACTGATCATCCACCATGATGGCCATCTTTGGTCAGCAACTTCAAAAGCTCAGGCACTGGAGATCTTATCCGAACTGAAGATAGCCTTCCTGGGATCAGAGAGAGTGGTAAGTGAGGAAGAGGAGCAGCAGCAGAACCCATCAGGTGGATCGGGTATAGAAAAGCAGAAGTGAATAACTATTTGGTGCAGACTTTTCAGTCTCCTTTATTTATTTATTTAGCCTGTTACATGCATGTCAGTTGCATATGAGTTGTGGGACAGTCTTTGTTTTCTATAGGGTGCTCTGTTGCACCTCAATAAGCTCTTTCGTATGCTTCAACACAAGGACAGAGCTTTTCTGACTGGTTTCTGCCCCATTATATCAACCTTCACGGCCTTAACCCAAGGTTCCGGGGACGGGAATTATTTTGGTGGACTTGCTATCACTTAAGTTCATGCCCCTCTTCTACTCCTCCCCTGGGATGCATGGAAGTATTTCCCTTTGGCATGGGAACCCAAGGACACAGGTTTCCCTCCCGGGAGGATTTTGTATGAGAATTAACAGTTTGTTTGTTTTATGGGTTAATGTTTGTATTTTTTTCCTGTAGAAGTTTCATAACATTACAGTTAGGAAGAGACATGGACAAGTGCTTTCAACTTTTAGTAGAGCTTCTCATCTGGCTATCCTAACTATGGACACCCATGGCTAGATCCTCACTTAAGGTAGTATGATTCAATGGGGTCTGTGATTAAGAGGGCCAGGGTAGAGTCCATGATGAAGAAACTGAAGCCTGATATCCTTCTTTTACAAGAGACGCATCATAAAAAGGGGGACAAATCTGTTCTTCGGGGGTAGTGGCTGGGTGAGAGAATTTTAGTGGTGGGAAATTCTACGTCAAGGGCAGTGGCAGTTATTTTTGCACAGCACTGTCCCTTTGTTGTTATGGATACAATGGTGGATGATAAGAGGGAGCTTTGTATTGGTGAATGGTACTTTGGGGAGCACGTGGCTAACTATCTCCTCAGTATATGGCCCAAATTCTGCCCAAGAAGTTTTTCTTTCTCATTTTTTGGATACTCTGGCGAAGTTTTAAAAGGGGCAGATCATCGCGGTGTGTGATCTTAATGTAGCGCTAGATGACTGGCTGGATAGGAACGGAGGTGGGGAGAGAGCAGCTTCTGGCTCAGACAGTTTCCAACCTTCTCAGAGAGGCAGGGCTGAAGGATATTTGGCAACTGCAACACCCATTGACTTGAGACTATTCTGGAAGGTTTAAAAGATATTCTTGGTTAGATCTCATCATAGTTACAGACTCTTGCCCAGAAGGGTTCTGACTCTAAAACTGGGAATATTACTGTGTCCCCTCTGTCACTAAATTTAGATCTCATGGGTCTCCCAGCACACTCTCACTCCTGGCACATACCTCTACAGTTGCTGCATGACATGGTGGACAGATTGAAGGAAAATATTAAGGACTGCTTTCTCACCAACTCTACTCCAGATGTTGCGCAGACCACAGTCTGGGACTGCATGAAAGCAGTTTTTAGGATGCAAAATATTGGTGAGTTTGCAGCGTATAGGAAGGCTAGAAAACTGGATGAATTCTCTATTCTTGCTGATATTAAAAGGCTAGAACAGAAGCATAAAAGCACTGGGAGTGTTAGAGATTTTTAATATTTTATAGTGCTGGTCTTTGACTGTAATAAATGATTGATTGATTGCCACAGAACCTTACTAACCATTGTTCTGAATTTATTAAAATCAGCTTTCCTGAGGTCCAGGGTACATGTATGGCTACTCAGCTTTTGCTTCCTTTAAAATTAAGTATAGCATGGTCACTTTCCCCCAGAATTCCCATAACTGCCACTTCATCCACCAAACCATCTCTATTGGTTAGAATCAAGTCCAGGATAGCTGATCCTCTGGTTGCTTCCTCCACTTTCTGTAGGGAAAAGTTATCAGCAACACAAGTCAGCAGGGGTTTGAACTCACAGACTCTGGACTCTCAGCCAGGCTCTCCCCACTGTGCTGCTGGAACAAGAAAGTCTTAGTTGTATGCCTGAAGCTCAACAAGGAGGGTGCCTATCTAATCTCAATTAGAAGGGAGGTCGACAGGTTTGGGTCCACTACACTGAATGAGGAACCCTGGTTATCAGGATTCCTCAGTGCAAAGGCACCAACAGCATTCAACTGAATGTACTCAGAAACCCTCTTCACATCTTCCTGTTCAACATAGGAAGGATGGGGTAGAATGTGTCCTTGAACTGTTCTAATGCCTCTTGCTTGCCTTCCTGGAGACCAGTACATGAAAAAACTCTACTTTTGCATGACTAGACTGCAGCCCATTGTACAAAGACAGAGCCATATCCACTGCTGCACCCATCGCTGGCATGAAGTCCCTGGGAAAGTTGCCCTCAATCTATAAAAGGTTCCTCACCCCAGCTCTAAATGATACTTTAACAAACAACAGTTATGGGATTTTAAAAATGGCAACTAACACTGTTCAATATCTTGGCATTTTGAAATGATTCACTAAAAATTAATCACACTACATTATGAGATAATCTTAATCTTGTTGTACACCGCCCTGAGAGCTTTCTGCTATAGGGCGGTCTAGAAATGTAATAAAATAAAATAAATAAATAAATAAATAAACAAGGAAATGATAGGATAACATTGCCTTGGTTTGGCAAAGTAACCTCCATGAAAATGGTTATTCTTTCTAAAAATTCTGTGGGTTTTAGAAAATGGACCAACATATTGTTGGAAGTACAATACCAGGAATCAGTCAGCAAGTAACCTCAGGGGTTAATTCTGTTATTGGTCTGGCGGACAGCCGACTCTGAAGGTCCTAGTCAGTTGGGACTTATCTGTCAGTTTGGAAGACTGCTGAGTTTCGACAGTTGGTAGAGTTGGAGAGCAAAGTAGTTCTAAAGGAGCTTTTCCCCTGTGGTAGGTCTGACCTAAGAAATATAAATGTCTTTGTTTTATTTTTCCTCATATCATATACTGTTCTTGTTCAGTTCACTTTCAGTAAAATAATATCAGTTTCTTTTCTCTGGACTCCATCTGTTTCATTCCCGTCACTCTGCAAACATATACATATCCATGCAAACTTTACAGTAATGGCAGGACTATCTATATTTGGAATAATAAGAAATCACCTAAATTATTACAAAAAGGGATTTCCTCTCCATACATTAATCAGGCAGTAAGAAAGTTGTTTCATTTCACATTACTAACATCACAGTACCTTAGCAGCTGACAGAATTGGATAGTTACAGCATCCATCTAAAGAATCTGCCATATATCTGGAAGACTTTAAAAATTATAAGAATATGAGATATGAGGGATGGCCCAAGACATTTTGCTTCCTGAGATGAAAGACAAGGCGGTGTCTCCCATTCCATGTACAGAAGCCAACTGGACTAGCAGGTGAAACTTATTTACTGTCCTTCAACAGAGGGGAATGACTGGGGGCTTGGGAGGTCCAGCAAAGGGAGCTACACCATTGTCCCCAGCATCTGCTGTCTACGGCAAATGCAATAGCTGCATAACCAAGCCCTGGGAAAATAAGCTGGGTGGCCTTATGCTAGTTTAGCTGTGACCACCCAGGTATTCAATGCAGCACCAGTCTAGATCAGAGGGACGGGGAGGAGGGTTTGCTTCATCCATAAAATATCCATCTCCCTTGCCAGGAGACCGATCTGCACTGTGTCTAGGTTTGAAGGACTGTTCATGGTGTTGGGCCAGAAAGACAGAATGGGGGCATTGTTAGTGTACCGCTCACCCCACTGCACTACAACTTCCCTGACCAAGCTAGCAGAGGTAGGCTCAGGCATGGTGTTGGAGAACCCCTGCCCGGTACTGTTGGAGGACTTTAATATCCATGCTGAGGCTCTCTCAACTAGGCTTCATGCCCTCTATGACAACCATGTGTTTTATATTGTTTTAAATTTTTAAATTGTGTTTTAAAAGATGCCTTAAATTGTATTTGTTTTTAGTTACTGTAAACCGCCCAGAGAGCTTCAGCTATGGGGCGGTATACAAGCATAATAAATAAATAAATAAACAAACAAACAAACAAACAAACAAACAAACCATGGGGCTGTCTCAGTACATAATTGGTCCGACACATGTAACCTCAACCTGATTTTTGCCACAGATGTCATGAGCCCTGTGGAATGGGCATGGAGCAACCAGGAGGAGGAGCAACCAGACTTGGAGGAACCAGACTTGGAGGAAAGCACTAGTGACATGTCTCCAGACACAGTTGAGCTTGAAGGCTCCCGCATTGCTGATAGTGACAGCTCTGCCCCTGTAGACCCAGCTACCACTGAGGAGGCACTGCCTGGTCAAGAAGTTCTCTCTCCACTTTCTCTTCACTCCCCTTTCTCGCTCACCCTGCTGTCACTGCCGTGCTGCCTTCCTCCTGTGGAGGAGGACCTTTCTCCAACAGCCCTCACCTCAAACATAGGCTGTAGCTTCAGCCCAGAGTTTCCACTGTCTCTCTGAGAAGTGCATGTGTGCACACACGCTCCCAAAAGTGACACTTTCCTCATGCAAGTAGGGAGCCCACCCCTCCTTACTTCAGGCTGGTAAGGAGGCATGTCTAACTGCTGCAACAACATCTTAGTACAGTGTAGTCACGCCTAGCTATTCCTGGTTATGATACTGAATCCTGTGTAATCTGTAAACTGATTCATGAAGCGCTCTAAATTGAAACTTTCTATTAAATCTATTAAAGAAAAGTACACCCACTCATTTGCATCTGTCTTCGACCGTTTCAGGCAGGACAACAGAGTGGATTGGTAAGACTCTGTTGATTGGGGGACTCATTGCGAGTCTGGTGTCATGAATTCATCGTTCCCTGGTGAGGTTTGTGCTGAACATGGGTATCTCATGCGGCAGGGGTGTGGTACCTATTGAGATGGTCTTCTTGGTAGTTCTGCTACCCTCAGGGGTTCAGGGGATGGTGACCTGGGAAAGGGCTTTCTCTGTGGCAGACCCTAAGTTGTGGAATTCTCTCGCTACAGAGGTGTGTGTGGCACCTTCACTATACAGTTTTTGGCAAATGCTAAAGACGTATGCCTCTTTACCCTGGCCTTCAACACTAATATATTTTCAGGACCCACCCTATTCTTGTGAATGTAATGTGTTTTAATAGTTTTTAATACTGTATTTTACATTTCTGTAACCCACACTGGGACCTGCTGGTGAATGGTGGGCAATAAATGTAACAACAACAGTAGTAAGTCTTAAGTCTGACCGTCTTCAAAGGGGCATAATCCCTTGTAAGTGTGTTTAAGGTTGTAGCCATAATTCTACTTCCAATTACTTTTTATTTATTTTTTATTTTTTATTTTTATTTCATTTTTAAACCGCCCATAGCAAGTAGCTCTCTGGGCGGTGTACAAAAGATTAAAAGTACAGAAATACAAAATATCACAATAAATAAACTGAAACAAAGAGTATTTTATTTTTATAATGAAAGCTTTCCTACAGCAACCAATACTTCTATTCAGGTGTGTTGTGGGTTTCTGTTGTAAGGAAGTTTTTAACTACATTTTGAAAATGTACAATGCTTTCAGCATTTTCACTTCTAAAATTTTATTAATGATGCAATAAGGCATAGCAAATGGAGAACACAATTTTCGGAATTTGAAAAACTGACCACAACAGCCTCAAAAGCTAAAGAATAATTGCCTTTAATTTGCCAATTACTAATAATGAAACATTTACAAAAACAGAAAATCTCAAATCCAATGTGGGAACAGGTGGAACAAAATTTATTTTTACTATAAAAGCAACAGAACCCATTTCCACAAATTTGAAAAAGAGCTATTACAAGGTTCAATAAAACTGTTGGTATTTAACACCATATAACTTGAACAAGATCTACAAAACCAACACACATTATTTATTTTATGGAATTTGTATACTGCTTAATCATAAAAATCTCTAAGTGGTTTACATAAAATAAAATATACATTGAAATTATCAATAAAAGTCAGGGTTAAACACAAATTAAAAATTACAAAACATAAATAAAGTCAGTAGTTAAAAATATACATTCTAAAATAAAATTACACACTAAAATACATGTCAACTTTACACATTCGGGCAGGCTTGCCTAAACAAAAAAGTTTTTAGCAGGCGCCAAAAACAGTACAGAGAAGGCATCTGCCTAATGTCTATAGGCAGGAGGTTCCAGAGTGTAGGTTCTGCCATGCTAAAAGATCAATTCCTTACCTATCTTATTTGAGAGATATATAACTTTTTTTACAGCAGTTTCTTTACACATGTGGTGTCCTGTAATACTTTTGACACCAAATAAAAAGAGATATTGTTACTAATTATAATTGCCTATAGAATCAAAATTTATGCTGCTTGGAACTTTATAGTACAAAAATGAGCATTCTTTTTTAATTTCAAATTTATTGACTGCTGCAAAGAAAATCATAGAATTCCAACATGTAAAAATGGAATTGATAAAATTAAGCAAAAGTGTTACAAAAGACAGGTGTTATGTGTCCAGAATTCCCATGTCCAGGAGGTGGGGAGACGGCTGTTCTGGATAGCGTTGCACTCCCCTTGAAGAAGCAGGTCCGCAGCTTGGGGGTACTCCTGGATCTAACATTGTCACTGGAGGCTCAGGTGGCCTCGGTGGCTAGCAGTGCCTTTTTCCAGCTTTGGCTGGTTTGCCAGCTATGAACTTTTTTGGACAGAGAAAAATTGGCCTCAGTACTCCATTCTTTGGTAACTTCTAATTATTGCAATGTGTTCTACATGGGGCTGCCCTTGAAGATGATTCGGAAGCTTCAACTGGTTCAAAGTACAGCAGCCAGATTACTGGTGGGTATTCCCTTTAGATCTCATATAACCCCTGTTTTAAAACAGCTGCAGTGGTTGCCACTTCATTGCAGGGCCTATTTTAAGGTGTTCACATTAGCGTTTAAAGCTCTAAATGACTTGGGTCCCCAGTATCTGAAAGTTCACCTCCTGCCCTACATGCTCTCCCGGGTATTGAAATCAGCAGTGGGGGTCCTTTTGATAGTTCTGCAACTGCCACCCTTGGAAGCTCAGGGTGGTGGTCCAGGAGAGGGCATTCTCTGTGATGGCCCCTAAGATGTGGCACTCCCTCCCCACCAAGGTGCATCTAGCAACTTCATTGTATACTTATAGGTAAATGCTGAAGACACACCTCTTTACCCTGGCCTTTGACAATAGAGACATTTTTTTTAGGACCCACTCTATTTTGTGATTTTAGGTTGTTTTTAATGTTGGATTTTAACATTATTGTGACCCACCCTGGGACTTTTGGGTGAAAGGTGGGTAATAAATGTTGTTGTTGTTGATGATGATGATGATGATCATGATAGAGATGAAAGAGAAAGTAAAGAGAAATTTGTGACAGAACGCTGATCTTTTATTGAATTTTGAAGAAGTAAGCATAATACTAATATATGTGTGTATCCATGTTTTTCAGCATTGAGAATATATGTATGTATGTGTGTTTTTATTCATTCATTTTATATCTGTAGCTTGCAATTTACTTATTACATAGGCTATCACATCTTCCTTTTGTTCTATTACACATTCATTAATAATAATGAACACAAATTTAAAAGGGAAATTGGATAATTCCAACATTCTCCAGCAAGGAAAGTATAGTAACTGTGGGTTAATGTGATAAGATTGTAGTTGTTAAAGACCACCATAGTAGAGATAGCACTAACAAAAAAATAGCAGGCAAATCCAGACATTAAGCTGTCCTGGTTACATATTGGTATCTGTCCAGCCTTCCCACAGCCACCACAAAAGTAAATCAAAGCACATCTGTGATCAACACCAACAGCCCAGGGCTCTGGTGGAACATTTTCAAATGCAATAAAAGGTTTCCATGTAATAATCTAGTTTCTCCCGTTGGTGAAGAAATGAACAATTCCTAATAAGGAAAATACCAAGACTGTCAAATGGAACCAATTATGATTTATATCTTGCATCTTCTGATATGGCTCTGGCCTCAAGAGGGTTTCAGAGTGGAGAGCCACGAATCTTCAAGCATATTCACCAGTATTCAAAACAGCATTTCAGTAGTGGAGACTAGGGAATATAAACCACACAAATCCCCTGGTGCTGGTAAGGGTCAGTCTACACATTGGTGTAAGTGTTCAGGTTGAGATCTTTAGTTAGAGGATTATAACTCAGGTGACTGAAATTCACCACAAGCAAGGAGTAGTAAAGTGAAGAAAGCTGTTAGTTGGCTAATGGTGAAAGACAGAGAGATTTGTAAAATATGCAGGAGGTGGTCAGGATTGTTCAAGAGAACATAGTTCTATTCCATTAGGAAAGGGCAAATTACTGTAAAAAGCAAAGTGTGATGTATACTATAACAATACAGACTCATTTGTCATCTCTGTTCACTTCCAATTTTTCTTTTCAATTTGGAATGTTAAAAAAATCCTGAAGAGCACCTGGGAGACAGGTAGACAGAAGAACAGCACCATGAATAGCACCAAAGGCAGGAAAGCAAGGAAGTTAAATACAGAAAAATAAGCAGGAAGAAGATCATATTCAACATATTTATGTTGCACTGATGGAGGAGGGATCAAAGTTGAATAGAATTTCTAAAGAATGCAAGAGAAGAAGTCTACTGCCCTCAAGTGGTTAACAAATATCTACTTTAAGACACAGAACACTGAGCTACTGCACAAAGGGCTTTAAAATATTGTTTAATGTGATTGATACAGTGTGTGCCATGATTCTGCAACACAGCACAGAAAAAGCAAATGGTTATATCCAACATTAATCATACTCAGAGTAGATCCTGATGAGGTTGCACACAGAGAAGGCAGAAAGAAACAGCAAGGAAGCAGCTAGTGCTGCTTCCAACAGGTACCGCAGATGAAAAGAGGGGAAACCCTCAAAGAGCCTAGCCAGCAGACAGCCAAAAATGAAAACAGTAGTTTTATTGCTGCCTGACGCATTTTGGGTGACAAAGACCCTTTATCAAGGGCAATCTGTAAAAGCATACATATCAACAAACAAACAGCATTAAGATCAATTATCAAACATACTATAAATAATACGTTTATACATTAATCTGTTAAAAATGAACAATTCTGTCATATGCTGAACACTGGCTGCAGAAGCTCTAATCAATAAGGAAAAGGGGACAACTGGGATGGAACGTAATACAAACGAAACCTTCACTTAAAAACTTCACATGTGAATACATGACCCCAACATGGAAGATTCTAACAGGCCTTCTCTCCCAAAAATGAACCTGAACCAAGCAACAAAGGACAGAGAAATGCAAAGATAAAATATCTAATACATTTAACACACTGTTATCTAATTAGTATCTCAAACTAAATTTGTTGAATGAGACTGGCTCTAGGGGAAGGAAAAATAAAAAACAAAACTAAAAATAATTGGAATTGGGAAGGAAAATAAATATAAATATGAATTGACATACAGCCAAAATTCTTGCAGAGCTGTCTGATTCGTATGCACCAAAAGCAGTAAAAGGAATCAGCATACCTAGTGCAAGTATCACACAGCTGTCTCCTTGGTACAGTAGGGCCCCGCTTATACAGTGGGTTCCGTTCCGGACCCTCGCCGTAAAGTGGAAAACGCTGTAAAGTGGAACCCCATTGATTTTAATGGGCCGCATCGCGCAAAAATGACACGAAAACGGCACAAAACGTCGCAAAAGAGAAAAAATAGCTTTTAAATTAAAAAAGAAAGCCGCCGTAAAGCGGAACGCCGTAAAGCGGGGCCCTACTGTATACAAACTAAATGCTTAGAGACAAGACTCTTGGATAAAGGAAGGACAATAGCACACAAGATGGCGACTTAGGAGGATGCTAAGCTGGGAGCTCCTTATCTTATTTTCATTTTATCTGTTTTTACAGCTTTTATTTTAAGACTAAACTATTTGTGCTACCGCTGCTGGGGATTTTATATCAACTATATTTCTTTTGAGCCCCGAATAGCTGTCCTCCTTGTGCTTTTTTATAATAACGCTTCATCGCTTGAGCTTTCGGACGTTGCTCGGAACTTTTCAGCCTTCCCAGTATAAACAAGTAAGAACAGATCATAAATCTTCTCCAAGCTTTACAAAAATAACGTTCGGTATACTTATGAGACAGCCGGATTCTTCTCTCAGGATCTGGACTGCTAAATATTGCTGCTTGCTGCTGAGTGCTCTGCTGCTCCTAGAAGTTTCGGTTTTAGGCTGCTTTTATCTTTGCTTTTCGGGCTGCTGGCTGGCAAAGGATAAATAATTTGGCCTCGGCATGTAAATTTTACCTTATCTAGTCTGCTGAGCTCAGGCTTTTTTGCCCTACTTTGTATTTGTCATTATGTGCAGTGCTAAATTGAGTTTTTAATTGAGCTCTAAGTGAGCCTAGCACAACTACTGATAATCCTGCATTTTCTCCCCGTCATAAACTACTTAAATTACTGGCAGCCATGGCTCTCACTTGACAAGCAAGCAAGGCTTCGGGGAAAGCTTTACTCCCTGCATTAACCTCCTCCAAGAGGAAGAAGGAAAAGAAAAGTACTAAAAGTAAGAAACAAGTCAAAAAACAAACTAAAATCTCTTCATACTTCCCCTTTAAAGAGAATCATCTAGAAATGGATCGAACAGAGGTTGAGGGCGAGGCCGGAAGTCCTCAGCTGCCGGATGATGAAGCCCCCTCAACATCCCCTCAGGCCTCCCAATACTTGGGTTGGTCGGTGGATTATAATAAAGCAGGATTGCCCCTCCTCGATAGGTCTACCGGGGGTCCTAATCTGGCTTCTGAAATTGAGGCAGTAATGCCCCTAAACCGCCCTTTTGAGCATCTGCCCAATCTCTATTTGTGCTCCCCTGCCTTGTCTCCTCTGTGTACGAGACGTGACCTTACCTTTCCAAATGATCGGACTTTACTCTCTGCATCAATTAACCTACACCCTACAGACAATGCTCCCTCTCCTCCTTCTCAACTCAGTACATTAATCAACTCTATCCTTCAACAGGCTTCTGCTGAGCTAGTGGTGGAGACGAGACCTACCTCCTCTGGGGCTTCTAACCTTGAGGCTTCACTCCTTCTGCTAACCAAAGACCTGGACCTAGTCAAAATTTTTTTATCGAAATGTTATAATCTCCTGGTGGTGCTAGCTGAATTTCATAAATCTTATCCTTATGCAATTATCCTGGGCCAAGCTACTGGAGCCAATGATCCACAAACTTTTTCAGCACCACATCAATCCTCTTCTAAAGTCTCTAAGAAGTCGGCAAACTGTCCCAGTCGTAAGGCAAAGCATAAATCTTTAGCTCACCCTAAACCCAAAAACATGAAGGCAGGTAATGGTAAGCTTAACAAAATAAAAAGATGAAATGGGCTAAATTTTAAAAGGCTCTTCAACCTTCTTGCCTCCTCTCCACCACCCATTGCCCCTATAAGAAAGGAAAAGAAAGTCTCTATACAGCCTAATAAACCTAATCTCTCTCCTAATAACTTAAACTCTGAACCTAATTTACCTTGCCTTCCAGGGCTACCAAGAGTGTTACCACGTGAAATACCGATGTCGTCTTTAAATGATATCCCTGAAACTGCATCTCCATCAGTTGGAATTCAAGATCCCTGGCAATATATTCTTGAGACTGCATCCTTCCCTCAAAAGACACCATGATACCTACTGCTCCCCCTAGCGAAACAAAAGTGGAATCTGATTTTGAACAACCAAAAACTAGTTTTCTCAAATTTCCCTAAACCAAAGGGTTGGCTTTCCTTTTCTCAAGGTAAAACACATTTTCTAAACCTGCTGCATAAAATAGTCCCTCACTGTGGGCAGTTTGATGATATTATTGATATTGTATATTTGTTTTATAACTAATGTAATGCGCGTGCTATAGTCACATTTACATCTCCGGCATCTGTGCTTTCACTTTATAAGCAGAAATTTTTATTCCTTAAGGCAAATATCCCAATATCTAGATTGTTCATTAACCAAACCCCTCTCCCCCGTTCTCTAAAGAAACCAACCCTTCCAACAAGAAGAATATCTGCTACTCTCTTATCCAGTTTAATAATCCTTTCTCCCTTGCACTCTAATCTTAGCAGACTTTCCCTCAAATCTGCTCCCCCTGATCACTCTACTTTGTCCATGTACACTTTGGTCTCTGAAGAAATAGAATTATTAAAATCTTTCCAATTTCTGCCCTTTCAATCCCAACAGATTATCACTAGACTTATCTCCTTAATTGACACTCTTACTCATAATAAGACCCTTCCACTTCAACCACTGATGTTGGTTAACGATCAGCCGAAAACCAATTCCAATTCTGGTGAACCTAAAGCGAAGGCCTATCCCTGCGATCAGGAGTATCGCCTTGATAAGCCTCTCTCTCCCATCCAAAATCAGATTCCCTTATCTTCCCCCATGTGCCAACAAAATCTAGCTAATAGTTCTGGAGATCTTCTGAACCCCTCCAAGCATCCTAGGCCTCACTCGCTGGCCCTAACTTCAGGCCTTGAATGGCTTCGTGTCAGATATCTTGATCCTGAGGAACTGGGACATTTCCCTGCTAAGCCCCCCCCCCATTGGTACTATCCAGCTGCCGGAGGGTAGACTCTTGAGGAGTGTGGGCTCTGTGTTTGTAGACAGAGCAGGTGACCTTAACCAGATCACTGAGTTAGAATGACAATCCTCGATTTACATAATCTCTTCTGCTGATCCGCCCCTTGGGCCATGTGCCGATGCTCTATGGGCTACTCAGGGCGGAGCAGATACTCCCCAGGATTTGTTTAAGACCCTCTCGTGCAATATTGCTGGCTGGGCCTCAAAAAAATC
The DNA here is from genome assembly GCF_030035675.1 of Rhineura floridana. Classification (NCBI taxonomy): domain Eukaryota; kingdom Metazoa; phylum Chordata; class Lepidosauria; order Squamata; family Rhineuridae; genus Rhineura; species Rhineura floridana. The sequence goes on along the minus strand of NC_084485.1, from coordinate 81,106,298 downwards.
ATCCTCGAACGTTTTGGAATTCCTTAAAAAGCATGAGATGATTTGCCTCCAGGAAACTTGGTCCACTAATAGTATCTATCTGAATGGATACGCCACGTATGAGCTAACTGCTGTGGCTACTGACGGTAGGGGTAGACCCAGGGCTGGTTTGGCGATTCTTATATCCACTTCTCTCCGAGCAATTTTCACGGTACTGGGTGCACGTGCTAACTTTGCCCTTGCAGGCCTACTGAAATTTAAATCTGCATCCTTTTTATTTATCAATGTTTACATTCCCCCTGCTACTTCTAAGAAGGACTGCTGGTATTGGGGGACTTCAATGTACATTCAGAGGCCATCCTTACTGGGGCGCCTCGGGACTTCATGGAAATCATGGCTTCCTGGGAGCTGCACCTTATTACAATGGGGCCCACCCATGTAGCCGGTCATGCACTCGACCTTGTGTTTGTCTCGGGAGAGGAGGGGAGTGATCTGAAAATTGGGGGTACATCCATCACCCCCTTGTCATGGTCAGACCACTACTTGGTGAGGATGGACTTTTCGGTGCCACAAACCCTCCGTGGGGGTGGAGGACCTTTTAAGATGGTCCGCCCCAGGCGTCTGATGGATCCTGTTGGATTCCTGAATGCGCTTGGGGACTCTCTGGAGCATGCACACAGCCACTCGGCTGAGACCCTGGTGGAGGGGTGGAATGCCACAATCGCCGGGACATTAGACCGGGTGGCTCCGAAACGCCCTCTCCCCCTGAATAGAGCTCAGACGGCACCATGGTTCACCCCACGGTTGCGAATTCTGAGGCGGGAGGTGAGACGGCTAGAGCGCCGGTGGTGGAAATCTCGCTCTGACAACGATCGGACACATGTTAGAGCGGCTGCGGCAGCCTATCATGTGGCAATAAGGGCAGCAAAAAAAGATTTTTATGCTGCCTCTATTGCATCTGCAGAGTGCTGTCCCAGGAGACTGTTCCAAGTGGTCTGGAGCCTGGTCGGTCCAGTTGCTCCGGAACCAATGGAACATGGTAAGGCCTCCTGTGATGAGTTTGCTAAACACTTTGTGGAGAAAATTGATCGTATTAAGAGTGCTATTCCGTGCGCTGTGGACACAGTGAGCGAGCCAGAGGTGACCAGTGGTGCTCTGGTAGTGTGGGATCGGTTCCAGCTTCTTCCATCTGATGAAGTGGACAAGGTGCTTTCAACCTTAAAGCCAACCAATTGCTTACTCGATCCTTGCCCATCGTGGCTCATTATGAGCTGCAAAGATAGACTGGGTGAGGGGATCAAGATGGTGGTAAATACATCTCTCGAAGAGGGAGTAATGCCATCAGCGCTCAAGGAGGCAGTAATAAAACCAATTTTAAAGAAGCCCTCCTTGACTCCCCAAGATCTGAACAACTTTCGCCCAGTCTCAAATTTGCCATTCTTAGGCAAGGCGGTTGAGCGGGTGGTGGCAAAGCAGTTGCAAGCGCACTTGGAGGAAGCGGATTATCTGGATCCATTTCAATCGGGCTTCAGGCCTGGACATGGGACTGAAACAGCCTTGGTCGCCTTGGTAGATGATATGAGGAGGGCATGGGATAGGGGCGAATGCACCTTCCTTGTCCGCCTTGATCTCTCAGCGGCTTTCGATACCGTTGACCACATTATCCTCCTGGACCGCCTGAAGAGGTTAGGCATGGGGGGCACTGTATTGCAGTGGTTCCATTCCTTCCTCTCTGGTAGGTACCAAAGAGTGGCATTGGAGGATGAGGTCTCGGATCCTTGGCCTCTCACTTGTGGGGTGCCACAGGGTTCCATCCTCTCCCCGATGCTGTTCAACATCTATATAAAGCCGCTGGGGGCAATCATCAGGAGATTTGGGCTGCAATGTCATCAGTATGCGGATGACACGCAGCTCTATCTCTCATTTAAATCTTCACCGAGGTTGGCTGTAGAAACCCTGTCCAAGTGCCTGGAGTCGGTGAGTGACTGGATGGGAAGGAATAAGCTGAAGCTGAACCCTGACAAAACCGAGGTATTGTTTGTGGGAGACAAGGGAAGGCTAGGGGATGTGGACCTGGTGCTCAATGGGGTACGATTGCCCCTGAAAGACCAGGTCCGCAGCCTGGGGGTCATTCTTGACTCCCAGCTGTCCATGAAGGCTCAAGTCTCGGCTGTGAGCCGGGCGGCGCTGTATCAACTCCATCTGATACGGAGGCTGCGCCCCTACCTTCCCAACCATCTGCTTCCACCGGTGGTACATGCCCTAGTCACCTCTCACCTAGACTACTGTAATGCACTCTACGTGGGGTTACCCTTGAAAACGGTCCGGAAGCTGCAACTGGTACAGAATGCGGTGGCTCGTCTGATTAAAGGCAGCCGCTGGCAAGATCACATCACTCCAGTGCTGAAGGAGTTGCACTGGCTACCGGTTGTTTACCGGGCCCAATTCAAGGTGTTGGTTTTGACCTTTAAAACCCTACACGGTTTTAGCCCAGTCTATCTGAAGGAGCGCCTCCAGCATCGTCAGGGATGCCGCTCAACAAGATCAGCCTCAGAAGACCTTCTCTCGATCCCACCGGTTAAAACAGCTAGGCTGGTGAGGATTAGAGAGAGGGCTTTTTCAATAGTGGCCCCCACCCTGTGGAACTCTCTCCCAAATGATCTCCGCCATGCCCCTTCTATGATGAGCTTCTGCTGGGCCTTGAAGACCTGGCTCTTCAGCCAGGCTTTTGGGGTGGGTTAGGTTTTTACTGTTATGGTTTTAAAATTTAACGTTTTAATGTATTGTTTTTTATCTTGTACGTCGCCCAGAGTGGCTGGACAACCAGCCAGATGGGCGACTAATAAATTTAATAAATAAATAAATAAATATAGAATTGTCCTGGGATACTTTGGAGATATTTATTTTAGGTCTTATCTCTTCTTATCCCAGGGCAAATCTTATTATTCTCGGCGATTTTAACGCAAGAATTGGTCCTAATAATAACGCCCTTTTAAACTCGCCCTTATGGGGCGTCCTCGACTCCTCCGACCATATGCCCAGCTATCAAAGATCTTCTAACGATCTTAAAGTAAATTACGCAGGGATCTGTATGATCTCCTGATTTTAAATGGATATGTAGAATTAGGAAGTAGCCCAGAATTTACGTTTACCTCTTCCCATGGCAGTAGTGTGATTGACTTTGTTTTAATTTCCTATCCTTTGCTTCCTCGGACTTCTAATTTTACAATAGCAGCTAAATTTGACAGCGACCATTTCCCTTTAATCTTTACACTATCACTGACTGAGCCCGGTCATTCTGCTGCTCATCCGCAATTTGCAGCCAAGGATCCATCCTCCAGCTATAAGAGGATCTGTTAGTCCGTCACTTCCTCAAATAAGGTAGCTAGCTCTCTCACCTCCCCCAGGGCTGTGGCTCTTAGATCTCAAATCGTGAATGCAGGCCTTGGAGCTCCCTCTGATGCTTCCGCTGTTCTGGCCGATTACTCATTACTATCTTCCGCCTTATATGCGGTTTTAACACCTAATTTTTATGCTCCCAATACCGTAGCGAGCCCCGCTATTTTCCGCTGGTTTGATAAGCTGTTCTGAGGCTAAGAATCAACTGAGATCGATCTACAAGCTTTATAGGACAGAAAATCTTTCTGCATTACCCCCTGAATACTTCACTACTAAAAGGAAATACAAGCAATTACTTTCCTCTAAAAAGAGATTAGCACTCCAAAATAGATGGAAAGCATTAATTAGTGCTTCCATTAATAGAAATTCTCAACTTTTCTGGTCTCTTGTGACTGATGCTCTTGTTCCTCCACTCCTTCTCAATGCAATAATCCTCCTGCTTTTTGGGAACACCATTTCTCTGCTCTGTTTTCTGACGATGAAACCTGGCCATTGTGTCCCTTGACCTCTGTGGACTCTCTTTCCCTCCCCTCCTGGCCTCCTGTAACGTCATCAGAGATTACCTCTTTGATTAGCAACCTTAAGAGTGGCAAAGCCCTGGGCATTGACACCTTCCCTTCTGAAATGCTAAAGAGGCACATCGACTGGTGGGCACCCTTACTAGCCAACCTATTTTCCCACATTAACCATTCTGGTCGAATACCCTCTATGTGGCTTGAGGCTGTAATTATCCCTGTCTTCAAGAAAGGTGACAGAAGTGATCCTGCTAATTACAGGCCTATTAGCCTTCTATCTATTGTAGGTAAACTATATGCCAGTTATCTTAATCTTAGGCTGCTGGCTTGGATTGAGGAGGAAAATATCCTGGGCAGAGAGCAGGCCGGGTTCAGAAAGGGTAAATCTCCAATTGATCACTGTCTAATATTAACACATTTAGTCGAGAAGTATTCCTCCTCCCTTGGCAACGGTTTATCAGTCGCCTTCATGGACCTTAAAGCGGCCTTCGACTCTGTCTCAAGAACAAAACTTTGGGCCAAGCTGTATCATTCCACTATAGATAAGAGATTGCTCTTTCTTATCAGTTGCCTCTATCATCACACTTCCATTCGCGTTCGTTGTGGCGCCAATGGAAGCTTGACAAATTCCATCCTGGCCTCTAGTGGGGTGCGTCAGGGCTGTATTCTGGCTCCAACAGTTTTTAATTTTAAGAACATAAGAACATAAGAAGAGCCTGCTGGATCAGGCCAGTGGCCCATCTAGTCCAGCATCCTGTTCTCACAGTGGCCAACTAGGTGCCTGGGGGAAGCCCGCAAGCAGGACCCGAGTGCAAGAACACTCTCCCCTCCTGAGGCTTCCGGCAACTGGTTTTCAGAAGCATGCTGCCTCTGACTAGGGTGGCAGAGCGTAGCCATTGATAGCCCTGTCCTCCATGAATTTGTCTAATCTTCTTTTAAAGCCATCCAAGCTGGTGGCCATTACTGCATCTTGTGGGAGCATATTCCATAGTTTAACTATGCGCTGAGTAAAGAAGTACTTCTTTTTGTCTGTCCTGAATCTTCCAACATTCAGCTTCTTTGAATGTCCACGAGTTCTAGTATTATGAGAGAGGGAAAAGAACTTTTCTCTATCCACTTTCTCAATGCCGTGCATAATTTTATACACTTCTATCATGTCTCCTCTGACCCGCCTTTTCTCTAAACTGAAAAGCCCCAAATGCTGCAACCTTTCCTCGTAAGGGAGTCGCTCCATCCCCTTGATCATTCTGGTTGCCCTCTTCTGAACCTTTTCCAACTCTATAATATCCTTTTTGAGATGAGGCGACCAGAACTGTACACAGTATTCCAAATGCGGCCACACCATAGATTTATACAACGGCATTATGATATCGGCTGTTTTATTTTCAATACCTTTCCTAATTATCCCTAGCATGGAATTTGCCTTTTTCACAGCTGCCGCACACTGGGTCGACATTTTCATCGTGCTGTCCACTACAACCCCGAGGTCTCTCTCCTGGTCGGTCACTGCCAGTTCAGACCCCATGAGCGTATATGTGAAATTCACATTTTTTGCTCCAATATGCATAATTTTACACTTGTTTATATTGAATTGCATTTGCCATTTTTCCGCCCATTCACTCAGTTTGCAGAGGTCTTTTTGGAGCTCCTCGCAATCCCTTTTTGTTTTAACAACCCTGAACAATTTAGTGTCATCAGCAAACTTGGCCACTTCACTGCTCACTCCTAACTCTAGGTCATTAATGAACAAGTTGAAAAGTACAGGTCCCAATACCGATCCTTGAGGGACTCCACTTTCTACAGCCTCCATGGGGAGAACTGTCCGTTTATTCCTACTCTCTGCTTTCTGCTTCTCAACCAATTCCTTATCCACAAGAGGACCTCTCCTCTTATTCCATGACTGCTAAGTTTCCTCAGAAGTCTTTGGTGAGGTACCTTGTCAAAAGCTTTTTGAAAGTCTAAGTACACTATGTCCACTGGGTCACCTCTATCTATATGCTTGTTGACACTCTCAAAGAATTCTAATAGGTTACTGAGACAGGACTTTCCCTTGCAGAAGCCATGCTGGCTCTGCTTCAGCAAGGCTTGTTCTTCTATGTGCTTAGTTAATTTATTATTTATTTATTTCATTTCATTTATAAAACGTGCATAGCTAATAGCTCTCTGGGCTGTGTACAACAGAGTTAAAATACAATGTTACAATAAAATCAAGAACAAGTATCAGCAAAATTTAAGCTAAAACATTAAACAAAAACATTAAAATGCCTGGGAGCATAGCCAGGTCTTAACCTGGCGCCTAAAGGAAAGTACTGTAGGCGCCAGGTGGATCTCTTCAGGTAGGCTGTTCCACAATTCGGGGGCCACTACAGAAAAGGCCCTAGATCTAGTAACAATCCTCCGGGCATCTAGATGGGTTGGTACCCGGAGGAGGGCCTTAGATACTGAACGAAGTGCATGGGTAGGTTCATAGCGGGAGAGGCGTTCCACAAGATATTGTGGTCCCACGCCGTGTAAGGCTTTATAGGTCAACACCAGCACCTTGAATCTGGCTCAGAAACGAATAGGCAGCCAGTGCAAATGGGCCAGGACAGGTGTTATATGCGCGGACCGATCGGTCCTCGTCAACAACCTGGCTGCCGCGTTTTGCACTAGCTGAAGTTTCCGGACTGTCTTCAAGGGCAGCCCTACGTAGAGCGCATTACAGTAATCCAATCTAGAAGTTACCAGAGCATGAACAACTGAGGCGAGATCATCACTGTCCAGATAAGAGCGTAGTTGGGCTACTAAACGAAGATGGTAAAACGCATTCCGTGCCACCGAGGCTACTTGAGCCTCAAGCGACAAGGAAGGGTCAAAAAGGACCCCCAAACTACGAACCTGTTCCTTCAAGGGGAACAATAATAATACTTTAATAATACTTTCTACCAGTTTTCCAGGGACAGAAGTTAAGCTAACTGGCCTGTAATTTCCGGGATACCCTCTGGATCCCTTTTTGAATATTGGCGTTACATTTGCCACTTTCCAGTCCTCAGGCATGGAGGAGGACCCGAGGGACAAGTTACATATTTTAGTTAGCAGATCAGCAATTTCACCTTTGAGTTCTTTGAGAACTCTCGGGTGGATGCCATCCAGGCCTGGTGATTTGTCAGTTTTTATATTGTCCATTAAGCCTAGAACTTCCTCTCTCGTTACCACTATTTGTCTCAGTTCCTCAGAATCCCTTCCTGCAAATGTTAGTTCAGGTTCAGGGATCTGCCCTATATCTTCCACTGTGAAGACAGATGCAAAGAATTCATTTAGCTTCTCTGCAATCTCCTTATCGTTCTTTAGTACACCTTTGACTCCCTTATCATCCAAGGGTCCAATCGCCTCCCTAGATGGTCTCCTGCTTTGAATGTATTGATAGAATTTTTTGTTGTTGGTTTTTATGTTCTTAGCAATGTGCTCCTCAAATTCTTTTTTAGCATCCCTTATTGTCTTCTTGCATTTCTTTTGCCAGAGTTTGTGTTCCTTTTTATTTTCTTCATTCAGACAAGACTTCCATTTTCTGAAGGAAGACTTTTTGCCTCTAAGAGCTTCCTTGACTTTGCTCGTTAACCATGCTGGCATCTTCTTGGCCCTGGCAGTACCTTTTCTGATCTGCGGTATGCACTCCAGTTGAACTTCTAATATAGTGTTTTTAAACAACTTCCAAGCATTTTCGAGTGATGTGACCCTCTGGACTTTGTTTTTCAGCTTTCTCTTTACCAATCCCCTCATTTTTGTGAAGTTTCCTCTTTTGAAGTCAAATGTGACCGTGTTGGATTTTCTTGGCAATTGGCCAGTTACATGTATGTTTAATTTAATAGCTCTGTGGTCACTGCTCCCAATCGGTTCAACAACACTTACATCTCGCACCAGGTCCCGGTCCCCACTGAGGATTAAGTCCAGGGTTGCCGTCCCTCTGGTCGGTTCCATGACCAACTGGTCTAGGGAATAGTCATTTAGAATATCTAGAAACTTTGCTTCTTTGTCATGACTGGAACACATATGCGGCCAGTCTATGTCTGGGTAGTTGAAGTCACCCATTACTACCACATTTCCTAGTTTGGATGCTTCCTCAATTTCATATCTCATCTCAAGGTCTCCCTGAGCATTTTGATCAGGGGGACGATAGATCGTTCCCAGTATTAAGTCCCTCCTGGGGCATGGTGTTGGATATATGTGTGTGTGTGCCTCACAAGAGTAGATGAGCAAAACTGTAATTATGGGGTTAATCCAGCCAGGGTGAGCATCAAGGACGTTGGCAGGCAGCTGTGCCCAGTGAGGCCATCCTTATCTACAAAAGGCTGGAGAGAAACCGAAAGAAGCTCTGTGGGGGAAGAAGTTCTTGTAAGAAGGTTTTGTAGCTGTAAAAGTCTTGTGAGCTCTCTGTGTTTTTTGCTGTCCCTAATGTCCATAGTAAAGGACTCTTATTCAAGTTAACAGTGTGTGTGTGGATCTCTTACTCCTCTCGCTGTTCACCTGTAAAGAGCCGGACACGCAATTCCTACACACGCTAACACATTGTATCGCCACCCACAACGATTCTGTGGAGAAGTCCGCCTCTTTTGGGGTTTCGAGCTTGCTGGATTTAATGCCTTCTTTCACGTATAGAGCGACTCCGCCACCAATACGTCCTGCCCTGTCCTTCCGATATAGTTTATATCCAGGGACAACCGTATCCCACTGGTTTTCTCCATTCCACCAGGTCTCCGTTATGCTCACTATATCAATGCTCTCCTCTAAGACCAAGCACTCCAGTTCTCCCATCTTGGTTCGGAGGCTCCTAGCATTAGCGTACAGGCACTTGTAAGCAGTGTCTCTCTTCAAGTGTCTTTGGCACTTGTGGTTTGGCCTGTGGTAATTTTGCTCTTCTTCTTTTTTTTTCAATTAATTTTTATTCTAATTTTCAAAACCAAAATAATACAAAAAGAAAACAACACAAATCAATAACTAATACAATACAAAAAAAAATACATATATATAAAAATATTGACTTCCGATTTGTCATAGTTCAGCTATAAATCTATAATATATAACAAACCTATCTCTTAATAGATTATAAAATCACCTCCCTCCAGCGGTTATCTTAGTTGGTTTCAAATCTCATTAACATCATATCATTTTAATATTCCACAAAAAGTCAAAGAGAAGTTTCCAATCCTTGAGATATATATCAATCAATTTTTTTTCTAAATAAACATGCCAATTAATCCAGCTCATCAAATCTACTAAATCCAGTAATTTCAAAACACTATAATTCAACTATAAATCTATACTATGTAACAGACCTATCTCTTAATAGATTATAGAATCACCTTCCTCCAACGGTTATCTTAGTTGGTTTCAAATCTCATTAACATCATATCATTTTAATCTTCCACAAAAAGTCAAAGAGAAGTTTCCAATCCTTGAGATATATGTCAATCAATTTTTTTTCTAAATAAACATGCCAATTAATCCAACTCATCAAATCTACTAAGTCCAGTGATTTTAAATCGCTCTTCTGTCATTATCCATATTGGGTCCATCTTCCGTCTTCCATCTTTACGCACCCAAAAATCTTGCTGTCATAGTCATATAATAAAAGTCTGATAGGAATTTCCTCCATCACAGATATTTTCTTGCCATCAAATCCAAACGTATCACTGAAGTATTGTTGCAAAGCCGCATCTCTGTTCCTCTTTTCCATGTGATACACTAGTACATCTCTTGAAGGTTTTTCCATTGACACAAGACAGGAATTAATTCTGTTAACTTTCTCCATTTCAAGTTCCATCAGATCCTTCCAGTCCAAGAATTTTTTTGAACCGATAATATCTTTATCTCCAATCTCTTCAATTCCTTCAGGGACAGCGCTGAATTCCAAACTGTAATATTTGTCTCCAGGATCCATCACAGCCAGGAACTCCAAATCTTTTTTCATGTCCATAATTAAGCCAATCTCCATAGTTTGAACCTTGCCTTTAATTTCTCTTTCATCTTTTTTTTGTTTTCCAGATCTATCTTTATTCTCCTTTCTCATAGAATCCTGAGTTTATTTCAGCTCCTGTCTCATTTCGTAAAATTCAATTCTCCACGCTTGTCTATTATTTCTCAGTTCTTGTTTTATTGAGTTAATCCCATTCATTATTTTCTGAAACATGTCTAGAGATAAAATCCCTTCTTGTACATCCATGGTCTTCTTAATTGTCATTCTTAAAGCCAAAGGAACAAAACTCCTTCAATTTTCAATGTCCCAAACAAAGAGCAGCTTATTTCTTTAACCAGTTACAAAGGAGTTAATTTTTCCAACAAACTAACATCACACGCTAGACAGCCCTTATCTCTTATCTGCCTGAAAGTGTAAGAACAGCTTTAGTTCACGGCGTCGAAATAGCTAGTAGCAGAGAGAATGAGCAGATTCGTCAAAAAAAAAGTAGATCAGAAAAAATAGTCCCAGCCATAGATCAAATAGATTTCTTATCTCCTCCAATCAGAAATCTCTCGCCCGTTGTAATCTTTAGAATGCCATTTTCCATGTCAGCTTTTTGCAATAAAAAAAAAAAGATAAGCTATTTATATTTTCTTCCCCCCTAGCTCCGCGAACAAAAAAAAGGAAAGTCTTACCTCACCTAGGTTATCTCAATTGCTGTTACTTTGACAAATCTCTTTAGCTGTATAGATAAGAAAATGATGAATGTAGACAGGAGGATGTTTGCCTGTTAATCCGTATAAAAAAAAAACGGGTCACTTATCCAGCTGAGCTAGCATAAAAATCCTCGCTCTGTCTGAGCTGCTGGAAGACAGACAATTCTGACGAATTCCAGACTCCAACAATCAAAACAGAGCTATGTGGGAAATCTCACGTTTCTTCTTTAACCGGAAGAAATTATTCCCAGTCAGAAAAGAGCCTTCTGACTGAATTTAAACTGGATAAGTTTCATCCAAGACGGGAGCCCGTCTCAGAGGCTGCACAGGCGTAGGGATCCTCCTGGGAAGTCCCGGTAATTTTGCTCTTCTGAATTTATATCCTGTGCCCCTGCTCTCACAATGCCTACTTCTAGGCCTACCCCTTTTAAAATTTCATCATTTCTTTGGTTTTTATCCCAGGGGGGAGGGTTTATTCCGAACCGGACCTTCCTCAGCTCCTGTCGGGTTTCCCCCCTCAGTCAGTTTAAAAGCTGCTCTGCCACCTTTTTAATTTTAAGTGCCAGCAGTCTGGTTCCATTCTGGTTCAAGTGGAGCCCGTCCTTTTTGTACAGGCCCGGCTTGTCCCAAAATGTTCCCCAGTGCCTAACAAATCCAAACCCTTCCACCCGACACCATCGTCTCATCCACACATTGAGACTTTTAATCTTTTTATTAATGATTTGAGTAATTGCTGTTTGTCTGATAATTTTCACCCTCCCAATTTAGCTGGGGTTAAATGCTCTTTGCTCCTATATGCCGATGATGCCATTTTAATGTCCCTATCGAATATCGGCTTAAAACGGCTTCTACGTGCCTTTATGGGATATTGCACTGAAAACTCTTTAACTATTAATTTATCTAAATCTAAGATCATGGTTTTTTCACGTCGTATATCCATCCATCCCTGGATCATTAAGGGCCAGTGTATAGATCAAGTCAGACAGTTTAAATACCTGGGGGTTATATTCCAGGCAACACTCTCTTGGACTGCTCATATTTCTTCTGCGGTTCAATCTGCCTTGAATACTACCAAAGCCATAATTCTTTTCTTTTTTGCCACAGGAGGGCAATACATTCCTGCAGCAATTCAAATTTTCAAATACAAAACCCTTTCCCAACTTCTATACAGGGCCCCAATTTGGACCCGGGTTTTAATGCCAAGGTTGAAGCAGTTTTATCTTGCTTTTTGAGAACTATCTTTGGTATGCCCCGCTGTGCATCCGCTGCTGGTCTCTGTCTTGAGGCTGGGCTTTATTCCACTGAATGCACGGCGTGGCTTATGGCCTTTAGATTTTGGATCAAAGTGATCTACGCTGATCCCTCTAAGGGTTATTTACATCTTATATGGAAAGACCCCTTTACTAGCTCCTGGGCAAAGAATTTTCAGAACAAGTTAAAGCTGCTTGGTCTTTCATTAGACTTTCTATCTGCTATGGATCCGGTCTTAGCCAAATACATCATAGAACAACGTATTAAAGATATTGATCTCCAATACTAAAGATCGAGGGCCAACACTACTTGTTCTCCTCTGTCGTTAGGCCTGAACTTTGTTTTCCCCAATCATGCCGCCTACCTGTCAAACCTGTCCATCTCAAAATACCGTATGGTATTCTCTAAAGCAAGATTTAATTGTCTTCCCTTGGCGATCCTTGAAGGTTGCTTTCAAGGCATCCCCCTAGCAAAGCAACTTTGTCCCTGTACTCTCACTGAGACTGAATCCCTGGCTCACACCTTGCTTCAATGCAATTTGTATAACGCTGAACGCTCTAGATTTATCCCCCCCACACTCAATCGTTATCCTGGTAGATCCTCTAACTGGTACTTGCAATACCTCATGTCAGACAATGATAAGATGACAACACAATCCGTTGCTAAATTTCTTAATCTAGCCCAGACATTAAGAAAGTCTTCCTTGTTTTAAAGCTTTTTTATCATGAGTATACTTGTATAAATACGTAGTGTTTTTATAGATGCTGTATTATTTGTTAAATTTTATACTGTGGGTCTATGACCATAACAATAAAGATTGATTGATAAAAATAGCACACAAAGTGGGTGTGACAATGCACACTAACCGCAGAAGAACGTGAAATTTCTGAAGGTATGCACTGCTGGTCTTGATGGAAGTAAATTTCACTCAAAAAAAAGCAAACATCCATATGGGTGTCACATGAAACTAATGCCTGTCATGTAATTTGCACTACACTAACAAACTACAAATGTACAAACACCCTGAATTTGACAATTCTTACAAAACTTTTGTTATGAACCTAAAAGTAGAGAGTGGATAAGAAAATCAAAATACCTAGTGGAAGTCTCACGCTGTTGTCTCATTGGTGTAGCAAACTGAGTTCTTATAGGTATGCAAGAAGGAGAAGTCCCAAATTTCTACCATCAAGCACTAGCCCTCACAGCACATCCCATACCAGACATGCATGGGAGTACAATGGGCTGCAGTGGAAGAGATGCAAGGGAAAGCCTTGTTGCATAAAATGAACTCCATTCATGCTTCTCTTGATCCCAAGTGGTTATGTTGGGACTATCAGCTGCTCTTGAGCTATAACCTTGAGTAATTGGTTCTTCAATTACATACGTGCTCCAAATGTTGCGCACACGGTTCTAGATAAAACTTTTCATTGCAGAGTTGTTGCACGGCACAGGGAATCCTGGTAGAGATGATGTATTTGCATTTTTCTTCAATTAAGGATTCTGGCAGCATCTTGTTCAACCTCACATTGCTGAGTGTCTGCCATGTTTGCAAAGATAATAACCTCCTATTGATGCCAGACTTTTCATTAAAATTGCTTTCATTATTACTTGTTAAGTAGCATGTATTTCCAGCTCATATAACTGAGACTCATATGCAAGCCCACCAGCTTTCTTGCGGAAGCCATGGTCTTGTGGTTTAGAAAAGGCTTGTATACAAGATAATATTAGAGCAAGCAACCTATCATCATCATCATCGTACATCTATGTCCCTTCTGATTCAAAGACTTTAAAGCAACCTTTTAGAATCCAAAAGGAATAGAAGAGGCCCTTCAAGCAATGTATAGAAACAAAAAATATTTATACCCATTCTTAAAGTCCTATTTCAGAGCCTAAAAGACAAGACAAGCAACTCAACTTCCAGTCACACAGTTAAAAATATAATGTGATTAGACTACGTTACACTCAAAGTAATATTATAGGATTCAATTCCGTATTTACATTTTTTCTTTACATTAAAAAAAGAAAAGAAAGTGTTGATGGACCAAATTACGGAGCACATTATCATCTATTGAATTTATATTCCACCCTCCTTCGCAAGAGAGCCCAGGGCAGCCAACACATTAACAAAACAATTTAAAAACAAATAATTTTGTGATAGTAAACAGTCTGTACAAAAAAGGGTTACAGACCTAGTCATCTGTACTTTAAAAAAAAACAAAACTAGTCATCTATACTTGACACCTAGAGTTTTAGCAACACCAACAGCACAGTGCAAGAATATATTTGCAATATGTACTGTTTTGGTTTTTAACTTTTTATATATTTTTAATCTTTTACTTTACTTTTTTATTAACTGTTAAGTTGCTCTGAGTGCACATATGTGTATAGAAAAGTGACTTAAAAATTTAATTAATTACCCACCCGTACACTACACTCAACATCTAAGGCCCTCCTCTAGGTGCCTACTCTGAGGGAAGCTGGGAGGATGGCAACAAGGGAGAGGGCCTTCTTAGTGGTGGCCCCCAAATTATGGAATTATTTTTCTGACCAGGTGCGCCTGGCGCCAACACTGTTATCTTTTTGGCGCCAGGTCAAGACTTTCCTCTTCTCCCAGGCATTTTAGCATGTGTTTTTAAATTGTATTTTTAAACTGTGTTTTTAAATTGTTTTTTGTTTTTTAAAATTTGTATATTTGTTTTTATTGTTTTTAATTGCTGTAAATCGCCCAGAGAGCTTCGGCTATGGGGCGGTATATAGATGAAATAAATAAATACCACCACAGTGAATCAGTGTTGCCAAAACTCACTGCTCAAACTCCTAATGCATGTAACCACATCAAGACTATTCATCCAGGACTACTTCCATTTTAAGAAAGCTTAGTAATTTTATTCTTGGATGCTTTATTGTGATGCAGAGCAATCTTATACGCCCATTATACTGGGACCAGAAATATGCCACTACTATGCTGGTGAAATAGCCACCATATTTGGGCTCCTACAGGGAGAAAGGGTGGGATATAAATCTAATAAATAAAAATAAATAAAATAAATATTTAATCTGTGCTCAGGGTCTGCCAAGGACAGCATCCGCATAAAATTGACACAGAGAGAACCAATGAACTCACAACATCAGGGCACACCCCCAGCACAACTCCTTGCATTTCAACACCCAAACATGCAATATGACATCACAGCACCCCCACTCCCATCAGCCCCAATGTCACAGCCAGCAACAATTCCACTAGTGTCAGTTCCCTGACATCCCTAGAGAGGGATTCAAATCCCTTTATGCTATTTCCAAGTACCCTTTTGGAGCACAACATGCACAAAACGGAAGGGAAAGTGCTCACACATTATGCACATTACTCACCGGGCAGGACACCTGCGTAGAGCACACTCAGCCCTTCTGGAAAGAGGGTTCAGCACTCACTCAAAGATAGAAAGACCTTTTGCCAAGCAGCCCAGGGGAGGGTCAGGACATGCAACACCTCCACTCAACTGGCAAAAAAGACCCCATATAAGGGGCAAAACAGAAGGTGCTCTCAGGACTAAAATCCACACTGTAAGCTCTAAAGAGAAGTTCTCCAGCTACAGCAGCCAACAGGAATCGGACACATCACGGGTTTGCCCCCTCCTTCAGCCTCAATACCCAATAATAGCCAGAAGCACAAAGACGGCAGGAAGAGCCCGAGCTGGGTAGAACAGCTTGCATTGTATATGAATGGGTCCCAGGTTCCAATTCAGAGTACAAGCACTGATTAGGAAAGGTCAGAAGGACCTTCTACAGCCTGGCACCCCCAAGACTATCAGCAGGGACACTCTGCCCTGTAGGCACACTCATGTCACCAATCTCCCCCTCGTTATTTTGCCCATTAGGCTGTCCTGGCTCATTTTTAGTATCCCAATTTTACAGTGTTTACAACTAAACACCTGTTCAGACTCACACATGAGCTACTGTACTCATTTGAGTAACAGCTAAACTTTAGGCTGGTTATTTTTATCAAGACAAACAAGGTACGGTGGGGGGAGAAAGGCAGGGAGAAAGAGAGAGATGTAACCCATTTATCACAAACCCTCATTTTAATTAACAAACCATTTATTACTTATATCTCCACCTATTGTTCAAATGTGAATCTAAGTATTTTGGCAATGTCTCCAAAACACACAGGGGTATTTGTGTCAAAATTTGACACAGTATGTACATCTGACACAAGCAATAGTACTGATCTTAGGGTGATAGCTAGCAAGCTATGCAAGCCCACGAGAAGTCATCATTATTCCAACCATTTCTGAACCTGATCCCAAGGACTAATGGCCCTTTCCCAGTGTCTATATTACACTTTTCCTAGTACTGAACTGCTACTGAACTACATAATTCTCTACAGCCTAGGACATAAAGAAATCTGATGTAAATTGGCAGTTTCAAAGTGTTTAGCTTTCTTTACAAGATGTAACTAAAATGAAGATGCTGAACTGGATCACTCTCTAAAGCAGGGATGGGGAACCTTTTTGGTTCCATGAGCCAGTTTTTGCCAAGTCTCCTCATATTTCCATTTTAATTCTTCACAATTGGACAATGAAAGGGGAAGTGGGAGAGAGGGGAGACTTTTCTAAGTCTTCCCTCCAACACCTTTAAGTCCCTGATCACAGAAAATTAAAAGGAAATGCAGGGAGACTTGGAAAATACTTTTGCAAGTCTCCCCCTCCCCCTTTAACTCCCCAACCAAGAACACTTTAAGGCAGTTCCTGCACTCGTGTTTGAGCAAACAGGAGGGCAGGAGCTGTCTTAAAGCCTTTGTGAAAGCCTCCTTGAAATAAATCACGTGCGCTGCTTCAAAGGGCACTTTTCATGGGGCTTTAATCTATGCTGAGCTGTTGAGCAGTGATTAAATCCTGATACCTTGGCTGTATGATCTGGATGTCACTAGTGACATCAGCTGGTGGGCGTGGTTTGAGGAAAATGGTCTCACGGGCTAAACTGGACCCCTTGAGTGGCCATGAGTGGCCTGGAGGCCTTGCTCTAGAATTTAGGACATAAAAACAATCTGATGTAAACTGAAAAATGTCCTATGCAAATACTCTATGCAAATTGTCAATTCGACATTCTTGGGAAAACCCACATCACTGTTCAGATCCCTGAATGTGCAGATTTCTAAACGGCATGAGGAACCTACACGTAAAGAGCAGGTTCCTTCCTTCAAATCTACAGCCCCAAAACATGAATAGCAAGGGTCAGTGCTAATAGGGGACATAGGGTGGGGCCAATGAGTTCAGCCCTGCTCTCCCCATAATGTAGCAGCAGTCACGTGAGGGTAGAATAATTCAATAGGGCTGAAATGTCAGACTAAACAACAGGCTATCAAATTAGAACGCAAAAAACTATGCAATGAACTGAATGATAGGAGAAAGTTTATTTATTATTTGATTTTTATTATTTCATTATTATTAGTTGACAGATGCATTCAGAATGAGAGTCTGCAAGTGGCAGAAGGCTGGCCCTCCTTGGGTATGGGATGGGGGGGGAAATAGAATAGATGTGCCCTGTGTGAAGATAGTGAGTGGGTCTGGTTGTTTCCAATTCACTCAGAGGCATACTAGGAAAATTGGTCCTGGTAGGTTTTGTTGGTGGGCTCTTTGGATATCTCTTGTAGACTGTGGGAATGCTGTGGACATAATCTATCTCGACTTCAGCAAAGCGCCCCATTATATTTGGATTAGCAAGCTAGCTAAATGTGGGCTGGATGGAACAACTATCAGGGGGATCCACAGTTGGCTACAAAACTGTACTCACAGGGCTGAAAACAACAGAATGAAATTTAATAATAATAATAAATTTTATTTGTTGGTCGCCTATCTGTCCAGGTTAGTGGACACTCTAGGCGACTTACAATAATAAAAGCAGTACATAATATACAACATAATAAACCAGCAAACATAATCATAATCAATTTAAAAGCAATTCCAGTTAAAACCTCATAAAAATTAATCCTCCCCAATTCCATAGGCCCGCCTGAATAGCCAGGTTTTTAAGGCTTGGCGAAAACCTATCAGGGAGGGAGCATGTCGGAGATCAAAAGGAAGGGAATTCCAGAGGGTGGGGGCCACAATCGAAAATGCCCTCTCTCTGGTCCGCACCAGTCTAGCTGTTTTAACCGGTGGGACCGAGAGAAGGTCTTGTGAGGCTGATCTTGTCAGGTGGCATAATTGGTGATTCTGGAGGCACTCCTTCAGATAAACTGGGCCGAAACCGTATAGGGATAAGTGCAAAGTTCTACACCCAGGAAAAAGAAACCAAATGCACATTTATAAGATGGGGGATACTTGGCTCAGCAATACTACATGCAAGGATCTTGGGATTGTTGTTGATCACAAGGTGAATATGAGCCAAAAGTGTGATGTGGCTGCAAAAAAGGCAAACACTATTTTAGGCTGCATTAACATTCCAAATCACATGAAGTATTAGTTCCCCTCTATTCAGAAATAGTGAGGCACCATCTTGAGTACTGCATCCAGTTCTGGACACTGCACTTTAAGAAGGATGCAGACACACTGGAACGGGTTCAGAGGAGGGCAACAAGTATGGTCAGGGGACTAGAAACAAAGCCCTATGAGGAGAGACTGAAAGAACTGGGCATGTTTACCCTTGAGAAGAGAAGACTGAGGGGAGATATGACACACTGTTCCAAGTACTTGAAAGGTTGCCACACAGAGGAGGACCAGGATCTCTTCTTGATAGTCCCAGAGTCCAGGACATAATGGGCTTAAGTTACAGGAAGCCAGATTTCAACTCAACATCAGGAGAAATTTCCTAACTGTTAGAGCAGTACGACAATGGAACCAATTACCTAGGGAGGTAGTGAGCTCTCCAACGTTGGAGACATTCAAGAGCAGCTAGACAGCCACCTGTCGGGTATGCTTTAATTTGGATTCCTGCATTGAGCAGGCCCCTTCCAATGCTACGATTCTATGATTCTTGTTGTGTTCATTTCATGTGTTTAGGAGGACTCTTGGTAAGGAGGGACATGGGTGATGCCACCTCAATTTCTGTGATTATGGGTGATGCCACCCCAATTTCAGTAATCATGGGTAGAGGGAGGTATAGCCATGGGGAGATGATGAGCTACCATAGAAGATGAGAAAAAGGCTAGCTATGCCTTGTTCCTTGCTCTCACTCCTCCCATGGACAGGTTCCTGGTTGCTCATCTACTATGCCCACTGGCCAGTGTGTGCTGTTGCTTAACGCCAGATCGGCACACAATAATACCACACGCATCCATGACTGGATCATAGATGAGGGTACCGATTTGGTGTGTATTACTGAGACCTGGGTGGGTGAGCTGGGAGGAATTGATCTGACCCAGCTTTGCCCACCTGGATACTAGGTCCAACACCAGCACAGGCTGCAGGGATGGGGGTAGGGGGGTAGGGGTTGCTGTAATCCATAGAATTTCCATCTTTGTCACCAGGAAACACTCTGTCTTGGAGCTGGCTGTGAGGGCCTGCACCTGGTGTTGGGCCAAGGAGACAGTAAACTAGAGTTGCTGCTGGTGTACCGTTCACCCTGCTGCCTAGAGCTTCTCTGACCGAGCTGGCGGAGGCCGTCTCAGCTGTGGTATTGGAGGAGCCCAGAACGATAGTCCTGGGTGATTCCAATGTCCATGCTAAGGCTGCCTCTAGTGTTCCGGCTTGGGACTTTATGGCCTCCATGACGACCACGGGGCTGCCTCAAGTTGTTACCAGTCTGACACACAGGGCAGGGCACACCCTCGATTTAGTTTTAGCTCCAGATGGAGGAAGGGGTGTTCTGGAGATGGGAGGGGTGTATGTAACCCCTTGTTGTGGTCAGACCACTTCCTGGTGAAATTTAGACTTATGTTTCCAATCCTACCCCGCAGAGGTGGTGGGTAGATTAAAATGGTCTGTCCCCAGAGATTAATGGAGTCCTGAAAGAGGCTGTCTTTGAAAGAGTGGCAGGACCACTCCTGAAGAAGCCCACTTGGACGCATTGGTTTGTGACAACTACCGGCCGGTCACAAATACCTCCTTTTTAGGGAAGGTGATTGAGAGGGTTGTGGTGCAACAATTGCAAGTACTCTTGGATGAAACAGATTATCTTGACCCATTCCAGTCTGGGTTCCGGCCTGGTTATGGGACTGAATCGGTTTTGGGCGCCCTGATGGATGACATTTATCAGGAGGACAGGGGAAGTGCAACCCTGTTATTCTTGGCAGCTTTCGATACCCTTGGGAGCAGTCATCAAGAGATTTAGGATGAGGTGTCAGCAATATGCTGATGATACCCAGCTCTATTTCTCTGTAACATCTGAATCAGAGGCCGTACAAGCCCTGCATTTGGTGGTGGGCTAGATGAGGGCCAATCAACTGAGTCTGAATCCTAGCAAAATGAAGGCATTGCGAGTTGGTGGTTTCCGAGTTTGATATAATCGCCTCCTTTGGATGAGGTCGTACTCCCTCTGAAAGAGCAGAAAAGTAGTCTGGGGGTTCTCCTGGATCCATCCTTGTCGGTAGAGGCACAGGTGACCTCAGTTACTAGGAGCGCCTTTTATCAGCTTCGGCTGGTGAAACAGCTGTGGGTGTTTCTGGACTGGGATAGCCTGACCACTGTTGTCTATGCACTGGTAACCTCCACTCTGGATTACAGTAATGCACTCTATGTGAGGCTACCCTTGAGGCTGATCTGGAAGCTTCAGCAAGTGCAAAATGCAGCAGCACAACTATTCACTGGGGCAGGCTATCGCCAACATGTTACCCACTGCTGAAAGCATTGCACTGACCACCCATTAGCTACTGGGCTAAGTTCAAGGTTCTCGTTTTGGTGTACAAAGCTCTATACAGCTTGGGACCAGAATACCTGAAAGTTCATCTTACCCCTTATATACCCAGTCAATCATTATGTTCTGTAGGTGAGGGCCTCCTGCAGATACCATCTTATCAGAAGGTCCATTCCACACAACATAGGAAGCGGACCTGTCGTGTAATGGCACCTACCCTTTGGAATTCCCTCCCCTTAAGTATTAGACAGGAGCCATCTTTGTTGTCTTTTCTGCACCTACTGAAGACCTTCGTCTTTCAACAAGCCTTTTAATTAGAGACCTTATCCCAGCCTACATCTGTGTTGGAATTGCTTTTTAAGATGTTTTTAAAGCTTTTTTTAAAAAAAAGATGTTTTTAAAGATGTTTCATTTTAATATATTTTAAAGTCTCTTTTTAAGATGTTTTTAAAGCTTTTTAAAAATGTTTTTAAAGATGTTTTGTTTAAATATGTTTTAAACTTTTGTTTTTAAGATGTTTTAGAGTGTTCTAGTGTTTTGTTTGCTACCCAGGGCTCCTCTGGGAGGATATAAATTTAATAAATAATAACTAAATAATCCACATGCTGGAGAGCAGACAGAACACAACCAATAGCATACAATTAGACTGCAGACACAAATTCTAATGCAGGCCTTTCCACCTTATAAGCCACCTCTTCAAACGCAAGACTATAGCTGCATACACCCCATATCTTTAAAGCACATTTCCTCCCTCCCAAGTAGTCCTAGAAATTGCTGTATGTTAAGGGTGCTGGGAACTGTAGCTCTGTGAGGCATAAACTACAGTTTCCAGATTTCTAGGGGGGTAGGGAGAAATGTGCTTTGAATGTGCTTTAAAGGTATGGGATGTATGCAGCCTAAGTTGATAAACATCCTGTATTTGCTTTCTGTCTGGACTGCAAAAACACAGAGATTATGGATATCAAGCATCAAATACTTCACTGCATTCAGCTTCGCAGGCCGAATGTGCAGATTTGTGGTAGTGGTTGCAGCTCATTACTAAAACATTGGGTTTTTTTACACAAACTAGACTAATGTGTGCCACTTCCCTGAGCAATTCAAGACAGCATAATGATGTACTTTTTAAATATATATATATATACTACACATACCAAGTTGTACACTTTTGATAGTTTTAGAGGAATAAATGAATACTTTGATCATGTCAGAGGTATAAATACATACCTTAAACTTATGCAAGGGTTTTTTTCAGGTATTCAGCATAGCGTTAAATAGGTCATTCTGTCAGCACAAGGATTTTTCCTTGTGCACTGGAATGATCCCATCTCCTCCCCCCATGCATCCCCAAAATCTGTTCTGGGTTTTTCCCTAACTCTCCAGAGCAGATTTGAAGATGGTGCAGATTTGGGGATGGTCAGAAACAGGAATCCTGGAGACTTTTAAGTCTTAAAACTCTTTTTGTTTGGAATTCAAGTTCAGATTACCTCTCAATAAGGCTTGCTACCATAAATATGGAAGCAAACCAGAACCTACTAGCAGCAGCGAGTGTCTGACTACTTGATCATGTGTCTAATTCCTGTTCCCATAGGAACAGACAGACTGGGAAAAGATAAGGACTGCATCCTGTGCTTTCTTGCCTCTGACTATTTTTGCAGTACAACCATTGGAGGAAGCAATGAGTAAGAACCTGAGTGTATGTTTCAGCAGGAAGCTGATACAGGCTGAAATCTGACAACTGAATGGCTTCAGCAGTCACAGGTTTTTACAGGGTCATGGCTGGAGTGTTTGTCAAGAGATTTTAGCTAAATCAGTAAGGATATTCTATAGCTGAGAGATAACAGATGTCATGATTTTATATGTTCTGGTAGATGTCAAGTCAAAGCAGAATCAGCCAAAGGTATTACATATGTCAGCTCACCCACACTCCTCAGCTTCTTCCTTTGAAAAATAAACATCACACAAACCATCTAATGCTAACATTGCACCTCAGATGCCAAGTGCACAGGGACCAAAGCTCACTGGTAGCAGGCATGCCTCACATGCAGTAGGTCCTAAATTCAGTCCCTGGCATTTATAATTACAAGGATCTCTGATGGCAAGCCTGGGAAAATCTTTGCTTTAGGTCATGGAGAGCTGCTGCCAGATGAAATAGAGGGCTAGATGGATCAATACAACATTGAACTTCATACAAGGCAACTTCATAGGTTCATTACAATTGTTTAAAACAAGACTATGCCATTTCTTTGTTAATATATTGTTAATGTTTATTTCCCTATACCTGTTGTTTCATCCAAATGCAATAATTGTTAGTCTCAGACATACAAATACACTGCTCTTTGATGTGCTTGAGCCACAACTTAAATCCCTTCCATTTACACATTTGGGCTCCTGCTATAGCTAGTGCTGCTGCTGCTGCTATTTTTCTTAAACTATCTGTCCACTTTCTCCTCTAGGAGGCACACCTTAACGTGGTGAGGGAGTTTGAGAGTGTCAAAGAAGTTGAGAGCAACGTGGTAGGAGTCTAGACCAAGAGGCTAGATACCTAGCAGGATCACCCAAGGTGGAATAGTCAAAGCTGAGACACCAGACTAAGATGCATCCAGACTCAGAGGAAGGCAATGGTAAACCGCCTCTGAATACCTCTTACCACAAAAACCCTATGAACAGAGTATCCAAAATGCAACATGAGATAGTGCTAGAAGATGAGACCCCCCAGGTCAGATGGCACTCAACAAGCTACTGGGGAAGAACAATGGACAAGCACAACTATCGCTGTGCCTAATGACACAACTGGGTCAAAGCCAAATGGAAGCCCAGAGACTGATGCAGACAGATGCGAAAGGAGAGTCTGGAGTTGTACGACATACACAATAGGAACATGGAATGTGAGAATCATGAACCAGGGAAAGTTAGAAATTGTCAAGAAAGAAATGGAACGCATCGACATTACAACACTTGGCATGAGTGAATTAAAATGGATATCTGAAGGAGCGCCTCCAGCATCATCAATTATGCCACCTAACAAGATCAGCCTCAGAAAGGCCTCTATCCCATCAGTGAAAACAGCCAGATTGGTGAGGACTAGAGAAAGGGCTTTTTCAATTGTGGCCCCCACCCTGTGGAACTCCCTCCCTAATGATCTCCGCCTTGCCCCCTCTATAATGAGTTTCCGTGGGGCCGTGAAGACCTGGCTCTTCAGGCAGGCCTTTGCGGAGGATTAGATTTTATTATTATTATTATTGGTGTAGATTTTAATGTTTACTGGATTGCTATGTTATTAGATGTGTAGATAGATTTTATTATTATTATTGGCTCAGATTCTAATGTTTATTGCACTGATATGCTAATTTGTACGTCGCCCAGAGTGGCTGGAGAACCAGCCAGATAGGCGACTAAGAAATTTAATAAATAAATAAAATAAGAATGGGACATTTTCAATCAGGCAACTACAAAATATTTTATGCAGGAAATGAGAAATTAAGAAGAAAGAGGTTGCTTTAATAGTGAGAAGTGATGTAACAAAAGCAGTTAGGAGCTATAAAGCAAGGTCTGAGCGAGTGATATCAATGAGATTTAACGGGAAACCTATTAACAACCATCATCCAAGTCTATGCTCCAATGGCAAACACAGAAGAAGAAGAATTCGAGAGATTTTATGCAGAAGTACAGGAAGAAATTGATCACACACCAAAACAAATGTTCTGATAGTCATGGGAGACTGGAATGCAAAAGTAGGGAACAGAGAAGAACTAGAAATTGTGGGGAAATGGGGCTTTGGAGGTAGAAATGAAGCAGGAAAAAGACTTATTGAATTCTTGCAAACACAATTTTTGAGCAACCAAAAAGACGACTGTACACATGGACATCACCAAATGGTCAATATAGGAATCAGATTTGGAAAAACTGGCACTCAAAATTACCACCACCCTTGATTTCGTCTTTGACCCCTGTTCTCAATCATCCCATGCTTTATAAAAGGAATAAATTTCAGCAGTTCAAAGTTTGGGAAAAGGCGGATCTTTACCGCATTAGAGACTTTTATATAGGTAGCCATCCCAAAACGCCTGACCAACTAAAATTTCAGCTCAAGAAAATTAAAACATCCTGGTTTCAACTTCACCAAATTCACCATTTCATCACAATACCAATTATCATCCAGCAAGTGACAAGACCCCTAACCCCCTTTGAATCTTTCCTTCCTTGGGGAAATGGCAAGGGGGTGATCAAAAATATATGGCATATTACTAGAGACAACAGTAGGTTCCTCTATAAACCATAAAGTCCCTTGGGACAAAGACCTTAGTCAAAACATCACAGAATCTGACTGGAATGGTATTTGGACTAGAGCCTCTGTTTTTTCGAGGATCCGTGAAAATGCACTGAAGCTGATTTTCAGATGGTACCTCACTCCCCACACCCTGCATAGAATCAATAACAAGCTCTCCCCCTTGTGTTAGAGACGGTGTGGGGAGCGAGGTACATTTTATCATATGTGGTGATCTTGTGTGCTGATTGTTCCCTTTTGGGAGGAAGTATTTAATGAAATTAACAAGATTACAAATCAATCCCTTCATTTAGACCCATCTCTGGCTCTGTTACTTATCGCTGATGAAGCCAACAATAAAATCGTACACAAAACCCTGACAAACTTTCTTTTTATAGCAGCACAACTGGTGATAGCTGCTTCCTGGAAAACACTTGACCCACACATGATTCATAAATGGTATCAGGAAATATGGAAATTAGTACTTATGGAAAAACTAACATAGTTCAAAAGCAATGAGACAATGAACAGATGCAGATAAGTTCTATGAACAATGGCATAGCTTTATTGTTTTTGTTAGTCAAAGTGATGGGGCTTGCAAGCCTCCAGCCTTGCATAGTCAAATTTGGCAGTCCACATTGGGATAATTATCTGGAAAACAATACAGGACAATAACCATTTAATATATGCTTATCTCCCTAGAGCATTATAGGTACAAGAACTCCTATTGTATTCTGTTCTACCCAAAACCAATAAAAACATTTTATATATATATATATAGGGATCAGATTGATTATATAACTGGTAGCAGAAAATGGAGACGTTCCATACTTTCTGTGAAAACAAGACCAGGAGCAGACTGCGGTACAGACCATGAACTGGTAATAGTGAAAATCAGAGTAAAGCTAAAGAACAGCAACGCAATCAAAGCCAAAATACAATTTAAATAACATTCCAGAAGAATGTAAAGCTCAAATCAGGCACAGATTTGAGGCTTTAAACTTAGTTGATAGAAAACCAGAAGAACTATGGATAGAAGTCAGAGACGTTATCAGGGAAGAATGCAAAAAGACAATACCTCTAGTTAAAAAGAGAGAAAGACCTCAATGGATGACTGAAGAAACTGTTAAAATGGTTAAAGAAAGAAGGAAAGCAAAAGCAAAAAGAGATAGAAACACAGTCAGAACCCGAAATGCAATAATACAGCGACTAGTACGTAGGGACAAAGAGAACTATTACAATAATTATATGGAAATAGAAAAGGACAACAAAAAAGGTAGAACAAGAGCCCTATTCCAAAAGATTAGAGAAATTAAAGGGAAATGTAAACCAATAGTAGGGATGTTGAATAATCAACAGGGGAACACACTGACTGACCAAGATGAAATAAACAGAAGATGGAAGCAATACACTGAAGAACTATATAAAAGAGATGACAGGATGACAGATTCATTCATGGAGGAACCATATGAAGAAGAACCAGAAATTTTAGAATGCGAGGGTAAAGCTGCCCTTAAAATACTTGGAAGAAACAAATTACCAGGAATAGATGGCATACCAATAGAATTACTACAAGTTACTGAGAGTGAATCTGTCCAAATTTTGACAAAAAATTGTCAACAAATATGGAAAAGAAAACAATGGCCCACAGACTGGAAGCATTCAATATATATCCCAATTCCAAAGAAAGGGGATCCTAGGGAATGCAGTAATTATCAAACTATTGCCTTAATATCCGATGCAAGTAAAGTAATGCTCAAGATTCTACAACAAAGGCTCTTACCATATACGGAGAGAGAAATGCCAGATGTCCAAGCTGAATTTAGAAAAGAAAGAGGCACCAGAGATCATATCTCAAGCATACGTTGGATAATGGAACGAACCAAGGAATTTCAGAAGAAAATCACCCTGTGCTTTATAGACTACAGCAAAGCCTTTGACTGTGTAGATCATGAAAAACTATGGAATGCTTTAAAAGAAATGGGGGTGCCACAGCATCTGATTGTCCTGATATGCAACCTATACTCTGGACAAGAGGGTACTGTAAGGACAGAATATGGAGAAACCGATTGGTTGCGCATACCATGGGCTGCAAAAAAGACAAATGGGTGTTAGAACAAATTAAACCAGAACTGTCACTAGAAGCTAAAATGATGAAACTGAGGTTATCATACTTTGGACACATAATGAGAAGACATGATTCACTAGAAAAGACCATAATGCTGGGAAAAACAGAAGGGAGTAGCAAAAGAGGAAGGCCAAACAAGAGCTGGATTGATTCCATAAAGGAAGCCACAGACCTGAACATACAAGATCTGAACAGGGTGGTTCATGACAGATGCTACTGGAGGTCACTGATTCATAGCGCCATAAGTCGTAACCGACTTGAAGGCACATAACGACAACAACAAATTTATTTAATCTATATGCAGAGAATATCATAAGGAAAGTAGGATTGGACTAAGATGAAGGAGGTGTGAAAATTGGAGGGAGAAATATCAGTAGTTTAAGATATGCAGACAATACGATACTACTAGCAGAAACCAGTAATGATTTGAAACAAATGCTGATGAAAGTTAAAGAGGAAAGCACAAAAGCAGGACTACAGCTGAATGTAAAAAGACTAAAGTAATGACAACAGAAGATTTATGTAACTTTAAAGTTGACAACAAGGACATTGAACTTGTCAAGGATTATCAATACCTTGGCACAGTCATTAACCAAAATGGAGACAATAATCAAGAAATCAGAAGAAGGCTAGGACTGGGGAGGGCAGCTATGAGAGAACTAGAAAAGGTCCTCAAATGCATTCAGACCATGGCATTCCCGATCTCTATGTATGGATGTGAAAGTTGGACAGTGAAAAAAGTGGACAAGGGAAAAATCAACTCATTTGAAATGTGGTGTTGGAGGAGAGCTTTGCGAATACTGTGGACAGTGAAAATACAAAGTAGACAAGAGAAAAATCAACTCATTTGAAATGAGGTGTTGGAAGAGAGCTTTGCAGATACCATGGACCGCAAAAAAGACTAATAATTGGGTGTTAAAACAAATTAAACCACAACTATTATTAGAAGCTAAAATGATGAAACTGAGGTTATCATACTTTGGACACATAATGAGAAGACATGATTCACTAGAAAAAAACTAAAAAGAAATACAGAAGGGAATAGAAAAAGAGGAAGGCCAAACAAGAGATGGATTGATTCCATAAAGGAAGCCACAGACCTGAACTTGCAAGATCTGAACAGGGTGGTTTATAACAGATGCTATTGGAAGTCACCGATTCATAGGGTCGCCCTAAGTCTTAATCAATTTGAAGGCACATAACAATGTCTGTCCACTTGAGCAGCTGCAACTTCCCTGCTTTTCCTTGATAGCAACAGGTGGTCAAGAGCCTTCAGGGGCAGGGGCAACTGCCACCACCTCCTCTATGGTCCTTGTTAGCAGCTGCAGCATTGTTGCTGAGAGGAGCTACTCTTCACCCAGAGATTGATTGCCTCTCCCTTCCCGTGGCCACACTTGAGCCTCCCCGTCCTAATGGAATGAGGATACAACATGCAAGAAGCTGTGTGATCAAATTACATGGTAGTTATTTATCCTTCCATTTATAATGTGCTTCATAATCTTTAACTTTCCTCTCTTTGATACAACTATGAACTTAATGTATTTTGAACAGTTGGGCAATAGTCAGTCAGTCAGTCAGTCTTTTATACTTTTATTGGGACAATCAAAATGACACAAAAGTATGACTTTTGAATTCTCCAGAACCAAAGGGAGAACCCCAGATTATTCTGCACAAACTGCTCACCCAGTCAGTCGCATCCTGGACTGAACCTAACAGTCAACAACAAAACAATTTCTCTGGTTTCTTTGGACTTAATGAAGTCTTGGGGAAATAAATCTTGTTCCTCTATTTAAGTAGGGAGTAGATTAGAACAGATTCCACCTCAGTAGCCAAAGCCCTAATACAGGAGTAAGCTAGGCACTGAAGCTGCTTCTGACTCCACACAAATACCAGCACAATTATTACACCTGTCTGTGGGTAATGTTCCTATAACTCAGTTGTGTATTGGTTTGTAGCAAACGTAGTGAAACAATATAAAAATCATTTGTACAGCTGGTACAAAACCATAATCTGATGAGTGCCTGTACAGAGAAGTTGAATGAAGGAAAAAGAAAACAAATGGTAACAACATGCTGCAGGGATGAGACTGTGCTGGGACCATCAAGGGGCAAGCATTTCCACCTGTCTTGCCCCACCCCTCTGCCTGGGCCTTATCAGGAAGAGCTGCAGACTGAGACATGCCGCTGCAGGGATGGGACTGTGCTGGGACCATCAAGGGGCAAGCATTTCTATCTGTCTTGCCCCACCCCTCTGCCTGGGCCTTATCAGGAGGAGCTGCAGGCTGAGACATGCCGCTGCAGGGATGGGACTGTGCTGGGACCATCAAGGGGCAAGCATTTCTATCTGTCTTGCCCCACCCCTCTGCCTGGGCCTTATCAGGAGGAGCTGCAGGCTGAGACGTGCTGCTGCAGGGATGAGACTGCTGGGACCAACAAGGGGCAAGCATTTCTATCTGCCTTGCCCCACCCCTCTGCCTGGGCCTTATCAGGAAGAGCTGCAGACTGAGAAATGCTGCTGCAGGGATGGGACTGTGCTGGGACCATCAAGGGGCATGCTTTTCCACCTGCTTTGCCCCCCACCCCTGCTCTTAGTGACATTTTTCTGGGGACTGCCCTTTACCAGGAAGTTTTATGCTTTTGGTTTGCTGCTCCTGTTTTTTTTAGAGATGTTAGGACTTTGTTAGTTTGATTTTTTTTTTTTGTAAATTGTATTGTTTTTATTTGCATTTTGTATTTGTATTTTTATTTGTGTGTAAGCCGCCTTGGGGGCTTATTTGGCCAAAAGGCGGCCTAGAAATAAAACGTAACATAACATTACATAACATGCTTCAACTCACATAAAAGTTAAAGAAATGAAGAGCCACCACCATCACAATAATAAAAATTCACACAAGTTTCAGAGGCTCACTTAATTGCAGCAATATAAATGATAGTCACATACAGCCACGGGGGGGGGATCTATATAAACAAGGGCAGGAAACCCACAATTCATTTTACAATGTTCCAATTACTTAATCTAGGTAACAACAGCATTAAGAGGAAGATAAATCTCCACAGCATGTGAAAGGATCCAACAATTGCTTGGGTATGTCCCAGGCTGTTTCACTGTGGCAAACCTGAAACCAATGAAAATTACTTAGCTATACATCTACAGAGGCTCTTGAATGGCCTGTGCAACATACTTACTTGAATCCTCCCATCGGAGAAGATGCAGTTTCCAGGCTGAGTAATACAGAAATCCCAGCACCAGAAAGAGACAGAGGGCTAGTAGCAGATTACGCATAAACACCAGCAGTCCCATCTTCATATAGAATTGTCTCTTCTATAAGACCTGGGGGAAAGAAACCAGTCTGAGCCTTGCATTTTGTAGTTACTTTACTGAACCCTCTATAGTATAATACATGCATACATAAAATATCAAGCAGCACACATTTTCCCTTTCTAACAAACATATGATGTAGGCATTCTTATCAGTAACAGAAATATCCCAGTTCTATACTCCTACATGGAAGAACTTTCCATTGAAATGAACAGGATACAGTTCTGAGTAACTGCATGGTTTTTTTGGGGGGGGGGAATCAGGGGTTGCTCCTGAAAACATGCCCTCTGTTCAGAACAGTCATCGAATCTTCAAACAAGATAAACTAAAAATTAAGAAATATTCCACAAGACTAAGTGTTTTTAGCGCTTCTGTTTGCTGCCCTGGGCTCCTGCTGGGAGGAAGGGCAGGATACAAATCAAATAAATAAATAATAAAAGGCACTAGAGAATTATTCAACATACATGGAACACCTGAAATTATTGTGCCACAAAACTTGAGTGCTTTAATGTGTACAAGTTTTAAGAGTATCATTCATATTCATTTAAACTTTTTAAACTTTCCTAATAAACATTTACAGCTGGTATAGCACAGCGGGGAGGAGAGACTGGCTGGGAGTCCAGAGTCTGTGAGTTTAAATCCCTGCTCGTGTCTCCTGGGTGTAAAGGGCCAGCTAAAGATCACCCCCACAGTGAGTGGCTCAGAGGTTACGTGCCCTGCCACATGTGCAGCCTTGGGCTAGCTACATAGTCCCAAGAAGACCAGTTGCCCCCCAGCTGGAAGTTGTGGACAAGGAAGGGGCTGGCTTGTGCAGCTGTGGCAAGCTGAGCAGGCCCTAGCCAGCTGGGGAGGACTAGCCTTAGAGGGAGGCAATGGTAAACCCCCTCTGAATACCACATACCATGAAATCCCTATTCATAGGGTCGCCATAAGTCGGGATCAACTTGAAGGCAGTCCATTTCCATTTTCCAACAAACATTTATCCTTCAAATATAGCCTATTTCAACACTGCAACATATACAGTTTTAGCTCCCTCCCAAGTTTCTTCACCCTTCCTTTAACAATGCAGTCTTGAGTATACCACAGGGATAAGGCAACATTTTCCCAAAACAAATTATATTTAAATCTAAGATAACGCTCCTGCAAAGTCCTGCACCACTGGTATTTTAAGATTAAATAAGATATATGTACATGGCCATGGCAGTTGCTGGACATGTGGCAGAGTGCTAACAAGATCCACATGTTCTGGAACTGTCCAAAAATTATGGTACTGAAAACTAATATTAGAACACAATGACTAGACATACAGTTCCATTAAAACCACTCCCATTTTGGAGCCAAAAAAACTGGAAATAATCACTCATCTTATAAAAGCAACAAGAATGATTATTACTTAGAGGTGGAAAAATATAAAGCCACCATCTACAATTGACTGGTTACTTAATGTATGGGTCACTGTTTCTATGATAAAACTCATGAATGTTGTGAAGAAATGGGTTTTGGCTGTGTTCTTTTACAACAGCAAAACAAGACTCTGGCTGAATTCAGGCAACCCTCCAAACCATGTTTTTAGAGGTAGACAATGTGCCCCAAGCTCAAGCAGTCTCACTTTCCCCTTCCCACTTAATCATTGTTTCCTGTTTTGATCAAACTATAATATACTACTTATTTCAGAACTAGCAGACTATCGTTTGATCAAAAGAAGTAATTGATTAAGCTGTACACGTGAATGAGGAGGGAAAGGACCAAAGAAGAATAGAGCACTCTAGCCCATGGTTGTTCCCAAGCCTCCAAATCATGGTTTGGACTATTGTTTGAATTAGCCAATGTGGCCCCCACATATTTGTTAAAGAGCCAAAATATTTTTTTTTCAGTATACAGGACAATCCTACATCTGAATTATGCTGGCTTTCTTTTAAAAAGGAAAATTAGACCAATAGCCAAGCTCCCTGCCTCTTACTTTATTAGGGGAGGAGGTTGAACAGAGAGTGAGTGTGCAGACACAAAGACACCATCATTTGGCCTTCTTGTTTTCTGAGGCTTCACTACACAGAATCTTGCAATATTAAATGGCTGCTACCCTTCACCTAAATCCTTGGGCACATTTTTGCATTATGTAGAGGCTACCATGACTGTAATCACACCTTTTTTATAAAAAAAGTCTCATTTTATTTATTTAAAAGACAGTAGGATTGGTACACCTTTTTTCTTCACTGACAGTTACCCCGAGTCTAGGGAAACACAGCAATGCAAAAATAAAACACAGGGCCACACAGATGGGCCATGTGGAAAAGAGATAATAATTTACTTCATCTTCTAGGAGGCTCATTAACTGAATGAAGTTTAGCAAGCATATGCAAAGATGTTTTCAATTAGTGACAAACTCACTTGCAGTATATATTTACCAGGCCACTTAAGAGGTAATACTGAGCAAGCACTCTGGAAATTAAAAGACAGAGTACCTCTTGACTTTTAACAACTAAAGAAATGAAGTACTAGCATACCGGGCACTGGCCAAATAAAGGAACTCAGAAAAACAAAGTCAAACTGGCTTGAAGGATAGTACAAATTCCAGTATGCCGCTCAACATCTGATGTGGTAGTTTAAACTGGGTCTCTCAGTCTGACCACTATTTCCAATTATCCTTGTTTCAATTATCCTGGTACCTTGTACATTTTTCAAATCCTGTTTCAGGACACACACTTCAAACAGACTGCAAGAGACAAACACCTAGAATTTCCACCAGCATTCCTCACATGTAATATTAAGAGACACAACTGATGGATGCTGAAGTCACCCTCAAGTAGTCCAGAGACCCATTTATTTGAAAGCAAATTCCCTATGCTCTAATACCCTGTATGAATAATTGACCAGGAAAGCTCATGCCTTGAACACCTATATGCACTGTATGTATCCTGCTGTTGCACTGCTTGTTCACTTCCTTCCCACCAGTTTGCTGTGAAGAGAAATATACTGCAGAAATCCCATTTGACAGCCAGCTGGAGCCCCAGAATCACATTTAGGCAACCTGGAAATCTAACTGCCTCCTATGTAACTGTAGCATTCAGAGGAAAGGTTGAGCTTACATTTCAACAGCTGCCATTGCTCAGAGACTCCCACCCCCTCTCATGATAATACAAATGCAGCACTTAATAACAAAGGACAGAGTTGCTTAAGGCAAGAACATCCAATTCTGACCACTAGAGCTCTTTTGTAAAAATTTTCACACAGGATTAATGCAAGTATTGTACGCTGTGCTAGATCTAATGAAACTGGCACAAACACAATTATTCTTGCTCACATTATTACATTGCAAAATTGTACCAGGTGTTGATATAAATTAAATATGCACTTCAAAATAATTCTTTTTGTATGGTTATACAGCTCAGGACCACAATACTTCAAGACTTGGCTCTTCTCATATGAACCAGCCTGAACCCTGTTGTCCCCAGTGGAGGCCCTTCTCTGTGTGCCTCATCCAAGGGAGGTGTGGACGGTGGCCACATGAGAACAGGCCATTTCAGTGGTAGCCCCTCTTCTGTGAAAAAGCCTCTCCAGGGAGACATGCCTAGCACTATCCCTGGCTGTCTTTAGACTCCAAGCGAAGACATTTCTGTTCACTCATCCCTTCAGTTAATGTTGCCTCCTACATTAGTGCTCATCTTTTAGTGAGGTGGGTAGGACCTGATTCCTTATTAACATATTGTCAGAGGAGCATTTTATGGATTTTGTATTGTCATTTCAATGTTTATGGTTTAATTGTTTTCATGTACTGTATTTTATTTTGTCAAGTTGCTTTGAGACTTTTCATTACATAAAGTGAATGATATATGAAATTAATAAGAATAATTTATTTCCTTGACCCTTTAGCTGTCAAAGGAAATGTCTCCACATTCTGGAATGGGAACTAAGGGTGCAATCTAATACATGTCTACTTAGAAGTAAGTTCTGTTGGGTTCAAAGGGACTTACTCCCAGGTAAGTATTATTAGATTGCAGCCTAACAGTTCAATCATGTAACTGTCTACTCAGAACTAAGCCCTAATAAGTTCAATGGACTTCCTCCCAGGTAAGAGTGTACAGGAATGATGCCTAAGGCTGCACTGAAACATAACACCAAACCACTTACTAGGAAATAATCCACACTGAACACTGTAGGACTTACTTCCAAGTAAAGATCCATATGACTGGGTCACAAGAGTGACTCTTTCTCATCATCGTTTTGACATTTCTAGCAGAATTGTGGCAGGACTGATACCCACAAGCTTCAGTCCATAATAAATGCCATACTGCTAGGGAGTAGGTAATATATGCTCAAAACAAATTCCTTAATTCAAAGGAATGATAAAAGTATCTTAAGATTGAGACTTGCCCCCATCAAATGAAAGCAGCAAGGAGAACTTGCAACAATAATGACTGTATACAAAATATTTATAAAAATGTAACTGTAGCCCAGCCCTCTTTGCTCAACTCAAGGCCATCTCTTCTGTCTGTTCTGACTAGCTTTGGCACAGCTCCTAACATGCAAATATGAAAGTCAATATTGGGACTGGGGCTACTGAATTTGTTTTTTAAAATGGCCTGAATTAGAACAGTAAAGTAGTCAAATATACAGTTGACATCAAATTATTCAACCTAATGAAATTCCAAGCAAGCTGTGAAGATCTCGAAGAGGAAATCTATTAACTTGGTAACTAGATAAAGAACTGTGGAAAAGAGTCAACTAAAGATTAACACAATGCACATTGGGGCATACACATTCTACATGCAGGGTGCCACAACTGAGAACATGTCTAATTTCAGGAGATGAATTTGAAATACTCTGTTGATAGTATTTGGGCAGCCTCAAATGTAAGAGAGAGACCTGGTGCTCAGGTCTCAAGCCATTTAGGGCTTTAAAGGTAGGCACAAGCATTTTGGTTCCAAGTCACAGAAGGTTGGTTGACCAAAGGTTTTTAGAAGATCCAATACCTTCCTGACAGAAAACTTTTGCCAATAGCTAAACTCTCGCAATAAGCAATGGGTCTTCTTTGTTCTTTCATCTCTTTCTGTTCTCAGGAATTGTCCTAAAGGATAAGCTTTGCCTCAAATGTGTCCACTTAAAAAAAATCCTTGCACAATCAAAACTAGTATGTTAGGTAAAAGGTTCAAATACATCAGAGAGAACAGAAGACTCCCTATCAGACAGGGATCAGATCTTCTAGATACCTCTAATAAGTGAGTGGTCAGGCATTATTGATTCCTATTATCAGCAAACTCTCATGCGACTTTCAACATAAATGTTACCAATGCTTCTGCAACATTTGGTACAATCCAGAGAGATTATTTTTCAACAGCTCTGCCCTTGGCCTCCAAAGGTTGTAAGAAAAGGCTGGCTTTGGCAGCAAATGCATTTATATTTCTAAATGGAGCCTTTCAGGTTACCTCTGCTTCTAAACAAAAAGGATTGAGTTACAGTCACAGTCAGCATTCTGTTGACCTTCACTTTTGAGTCAGTGAATGATGATGCAGTTGGAGAATTTATTTAGAAAATGAACTCATATGTTAACATTCATTTACACAGGTGAACAGTTAACCCATATGATGCAACCACATATGAAAGAAGGATGAGGCAAAAAAAGATTCCAGGCACATTCCAGATTTAATCATCATTCTTGCTAGCTCTTCCTCCCTCGTCCTCTCCTCTTCCATTCACATATACACAGAAAATGTTGACACAGAGGAATACATATTAGCTGGCCATCCAAAGAGAGATAGCCACCTTTCTGGGAACAGACTTCAGGCAGCACCCGCATAACTGATCACCTACCTACCGGACCCAGGAGTGTACTCCCCTTCCCATTCAAGTGTTCAATCACAACCAATCCCATCCTGAAGCGAAAACCAAGACAGAAAGATTCTCAAAATCAAGTACAATGCTGGATGGGTGTCCAAAAAGGAATAGTTTAGTCAGCGAGATTGAGGCCATATCTTTAATGGACAGGGAGAGATGGAAGGCGAGGTGCTGAATTCGAGCTTGTGGCCAAACATGGGGGAATGGATGAGAGCAATGAGGGGAGTAACCTGAGAAGCCAGCGGGGCAGTGAGAGTGGGAAAAGAAGGAAGAGGGGGTTCCTGGAGAAAAGACTCCTAGCAGGGAAGGCCCACATGAGAAGGAACAACAGACCGGGAAATGCGTAAATAAGAAAAATCGCTGCGGGACGGGAGGCTGACCCGGGCAAAAAACCACAGAGGATGCAGATTTGGAACTCAAGTTCCCCTCTTCTTCCTCCTCCTTCTGCGCTACCATCACTATCATCATCATCCCAGCACCTCCCTCCCTAGCCCATCTCCTCACCAGAACAGTAGGGAGATCCCGGCCACCCTTCCTCCGG
The DNA here is from genome assembly GCF_030035675.1 of Rhineura floridana. Lineage (NCBI taxonomy): Eukaryota > Metazoa > Chordata > Lepidosauria > Squamata > Rhineuridae > Rhineura > Rhineura floridana. The sequence goes on along the minus strand of NC_084485.1, from coordinate 81,069,630 downwards.
GATCGGTTTCTAGCTGCCCCGCCGCCCGCCATGCCGGGCAGCGGGGGCAGTACCAGCCGGCCTCGGGGGCGGAGGGGTCGATCACCAATCACACAACAAGGCGGGACTTCCGATGGCCAATGGCGAAAGGCAAGGGGCATTCTCCACAAAGCAATCAACTACTGCGGGAGTGCGGGGGGCTTCCCACCGCCCAATCAGAGGCGAGGAGGGTTTCCCACTCAAGCGTACCGAAGAAGGTGCGCAGTTGTCCAATCATTTGAGGCGAGGAGCGGAGGGGAGACACAGAGCGTCCAATCAGTGGGGGGCGCATCTTTTTATTTTTCTTTCTTTCTCTCTCTCCCCCTCTCCCTCCCCGCCCCTTCAACTGTAGGCGGAACTGCGTTAAATATCCTCTTTGGCCAATTGAGGAATAGCGTGGGACGACCGCTGTCCTCTGCTGAGATTAAGAAGGGTCGGGGGTCAGAATAATAACAGTTTTAGACAGAAACTCCAGGCACTGAAAAAGAATACAGGGAGGGAGGGACGGAGGGAAGGGAGGGAGGAAGGAAGGTACCGGTACCAGTACCAGCATATCCGACCTAGACTGATGCAAGCCGCTAAGAGAAAAAAAAATCCTCCATCGATCGCGGTAATGCGTGTGGATTTGGGCAAACTGCAAAGCGCCAATGGCATCCACAGGTGACCAGGGCCAGAGGAAGCTTTGCGAAGACCACATTACTGCTTGCAGACAGTCTGCTTCCCCACCACACCAAAGGTGGATACCCTGGAAAAATTAACTCGCTTCTGACGCAGGACGCAGCAGAGGCAAAGGGCTGACAATCCCACAGCATGGTGGGCTCAGGTCTTGCATTCCTCCCCCATCACACAATGGAAGCTCTCCCTGCAGTACCTCGTAATCTCCTTTCCACTTCCCTTCCCCCACGTGGCGAATGGAGCAAACGTTTGTTGTTGTTTTTTACCTGATCTGGCGCGGAAAAGCAACAGCAGCAAGTCCCTGCTAAAGCGAGAGTAGGCAGCGCCAAGTCATGCCAAAGGAACTTCCTTCCAGAAGATCTAGCAAGATACTGTTCTGGGTCCTCTCAAGAAGAAACAGCTCCAGGCCAGAGCACGGAGGCGCGTGTCTCAAGAAGGGAAAGCATAATTTAATGATCTGAACGTCAAAAACATAAATATAAAATATACAAACTGGAGTTGCAGAGGGAACGGGACAGTCTGTTTCAAGGCATCTCCAGGAGTATAGAATGTACTCCCCTCCTAAAACATAAATAAAAGTATGCTCTGCTGCCAGCTTATTCTGCAGAAAGGAGTCTGTTGTGAACGTGGCCTGCAAGACATGAATACATTCAGAGAGGAACAAGAGCAGCAGACAGACTGAGTGATGCTTCAGCTGCAAAAAAATAGGAAGAGAACAAAAAGGTGTCAAAAGTTCCTCATAAAATTACAAGAGGGATTCAATCTGTTTACCTGCGTCTCAGCAAAATGAGTTGAGTTCCCACAGAAATAGCTGCTGAAACAAATAGAAAGAATCGTTAGAAAGCAAGAGAGGGAGCAAAGGAATTTCCAAACAGATTGGGGTTTAAGGAGAAATGTAGGATAACATATTAATGTGGGGAAGCAGATGGGGCAGGATTCAAATGTCCTTTTGAATTTTTAGTAGGAGAAAAGAACACAGTACAGTGCTGCTCATCTATTAAGGGGGCATAGCTTAGTGTAGATCGTATGCTTTGAACGCTGAAGGTTCTAGGTTCAGTTGCTGGTATATCTACTTAAAACCTCAGGTAATAGGACTGAGAAAGGCTCATACCTGAGATCTTGTGAGAGCTACTGCCTGTCAGAGTAGACAATACTCGGTTCAATGGACTGATGATCCTACTAATTGTAAGGCAACTTCTTATGTTCATTGTCATTCTGCCATGGCTACTTGATATCTCACTTTAAAAATTTTCTCTCTAGTTAGAGATTTTACAACACTGCTTTATTTAGCCAGATTCACATTACCTCCAAAAGACTTCACTAAGCCAAATCATCTCACAATCAGTGTTTCTTTACCTTGAAAATTTGCCATTCCGCAGCAGTGGTTGCCTTCTACCAATTTACTCTTTTATGTCTGTAAAGACAATGACTATAACAAACAAACACTTTTTTGTATCATGTTCATCACCTACGTCCAAGTGAACTATTAAATGCCTTTTAAATATCAGCAGTATTATCCTATAATTTCTAAAGAACCTAGGTCCACTATGACTTCAAGGTCTTATTCTGACAAGGAACGAGACCTTGGGGTAGTAGAGGATAGCTCGATGAAGATGTTGACCCAGTTTATGATAGTTATAAAAAAGGCAAAATCCATACTAGGACCAATTAGGAAAGGAGTTGAAAATAAAACTACCGCTGTTATAATGCCGTTATACAAATCTATGATACAACTGCACTTGGAATACTGTGTACAGTTCTGGTTGCCTCAGGATATTGTGGAACTGGAAAAGGTTCAGAAAAGGGCAACCAAAATGATTAAGGGGATAGAGCAACTCCCTTACGAGGAAAGAGGATAACAGTTCAGGCTTTTTGGCTTAGAGAAAAGGAGAGTAAGATGAGACATTATTGAGGTGTGTAAAACGATGCATGGCCTGGTGAAAATGGACAGAGAAAAGTTTTTCTTCTCGTAACACTAGAACTTGGGGACATCCAATGAAGCTGAATGTTGAAAGATTCAGGACGGACAAAATAAAGTACTTCACACAATGCATAGTTAGACTATGTAATTCACTCCCACCAAAAGTAGTAATGGCCAACAACTTGGATGGTTTTTAAAAGGATTAGACAAATTAATGGAGGATAAGCCTGTCAATGACTACTAGCCATGATGGCTGTGTTTATCTCCACTGTCAGAGGCGGTATGCCCCTGAATACCAGTTACTGGGAATCACAAGTGGATAGAGTGCTGTTGTGCTCAGGTTCTGTTCTTGGTCTTCCCATTTTGGTTGCCTCTTTCTGAACCTTTTCCATCATCATCATATCCTGCCGTTCCTTCCAAAGGAGCCCAGGGCAGCAAACAACAAGCGATAAAACAATAAAAACATAAATAAAAACAAAACATCTTAACAATATCTTAAAAAGAATTCCAATATAGATGCAGACTCTACAGTATCCCCTTTGAGGTGAAGTGACCAGAACTGTACACAATATTCCAAATATGGTTGCACCATAGATTTGTATAAGGCCATTATGATTGTGACAGTTTTATTTTCAATTCCTTTCCTAATAATCCTTGGCATAAGAATTTAAGAAGAGCCTACTGGATTAGGCTTCTTGTTCTTACAGTGGCCAACCAGATGCCTGTGGGAAGCTGCCTGCTGCACACTAGGTCAACATCGTCATCGAGCTACCCACAATGACCAGGCTGGCCTTGGGGGTGGATGAGCTGGGCAATTGCCAGGACACCGAGCTGAAGGGGCTGCCAAGATGAGCTCAATAGATTTTTTTTTTTAAAAAATGTACTGTTCAGTTAGCTAGGGTAGCAAAAAGCAAGTGTCTGTAACCTTTCCCCCCCCCCAAGGTTCTATACACTGTTTAGGTAGTAAATACAAAAATGATCTTCCTTCAATTAACTTTTATGTTATTTTTCAATTTATATCAGTGGAACACAACTTTGAACACACATATGCATGGTCCCTTGTAGATGGAAGCAGCACAGTCTCCAACATTACACCTGCACCAGGCCCCATAAGCGAACTGGGTGGCCCTGCAAAGCTGACCACAGCAGAGGAGCTGCCAAAGGCACTCCTCACCCAGGGCACTATTTATCTTAGGGCTGGCCCTGACACTCCAAGGTCTCATTCCTGGTCAATCACTGCCACTTCAGACACCATTAGCATATACGCGAAATTAAGAGGGTTTTTTGCCCCAACGTGCATCACTTTGTGCTTGTTTACATTGCATTTGCCATTTTACAGCTTGTTCACTTAGTTTAGAGAGGTCCTTTTGGAGCTCTTCACAATCTTTTATTTTAACTACCCTGAACAATTTAATATCAGAAACTTGGCCAACTCACTACTCACCCCAAACTGAGATTGTTTATGAACAAGTTAAAAAGCACAAGTCCTAATACAGATCTTTGGTGAGTTCCATTTTCTACATCCCTCCTTTGGGAGAACTGTCAGTTTATTCCTGCTCTCTGCTTCCTGTTAGTTTTCTAGTTCCTAACCCATAAGAGGACCTTGCTTTTATGCCTTGACTGCTAAGCTCACTCAGGAGTCTTGGGTGAGGTACTTTGTTAAAAACTTTTTGAAAGTCCAAATGCACTATCGTACATAATTTGTTTCTGTAGAAGAGAAGTCCTTCTTTTAAAATTGGGCATTACAGTGCTAGATACTGCCCATAAAAATCATGCTTCCCCATTGATTCCCAAAGGAAGAGGCCCGGTGGATCATCCTGTCCAACTTTTGCCCTAAGCCAGGATATCCTATACCTAATGCGTTACCACGAAAACATAAATTGAAGATTACTCAGCTGGCCTACACAATGTTCTGTCATCAAGTTTGTCTTACATTTAGAAAGTTGATGCTAATGCTTAACATAATTAACCCATTACATATTGTTCTTTTCTCAGAGTGAACAGCTCTGCCTGTGATGTCCTTTTAAATATCTTATTGTACTGTGTCCCTCATTTTTTCCCTAGACAAAAGAAACATGCATAATTTATCCCACACTTCTTCAAATAATTTGCCTTCTGGGTTCTTTGTCTCTCTTGTATCTCATTCTAAATCCTTTCTAATGTCAACCACTTTTATTGAACTGTGGCTGTCCCATGAACGCTATGTGACATTGTTTACTGAGTCTAAGAAACAATTATTCTCTTAATATATATGAATATAACATAAGCTTTTCATGTTGCAGCATAACATCACTGCTGCGTGCTAGGAATATAGAACATAGCCTTATACTGAATCAGATCATTGGTTATCCAGCTCAGTATTGTGAACATGATTCTTCAGGGTTTTAGACAGGGGTCTTTCCCAGCCCTAGCTGGAGGTACCAAGGACTGAACCTGGAATCATTCACATTATTGCTGTGTAGCAAAACAAAACTAGAGGTCAGATTTTACTATAACCCAGTCATTCTTTTGCACATGACACAAAAAGGCCAAGTGGACTTTTCTTCTGTTCATCCTGGACCAATTATCACCATGAAAACAAACAAATCATTTGGTATTATTTGCATTTCCCCATAAATACTAGATAGTACTTCTGACTCATCTCCCCTACCTCTTACAAATAACACCTCACTAGATGAGGAAGTGTCAGATGTCATGTTTCCCTATCAAAACCTAAAAACTAAAGCCACAAAGGAGGTGCCATTTTTTCCAGAGTCATAAAGTGAAACATTAAAAAAAGAAATGGTTAGCATGAAGAAATTTGGATTTTTCCTTCTCATCTAAGTCAGCTCTACTACCTTGCATTCTCTATTCTTTCCAGAAACCAAGGAAATTATTCAGCGGCGCATGGCATCATGTGAACAACATATAAGACAGCCCTCAAAGCTAACAGAGCTAACAAAAAAAATACTTTAGAAATTGCATTATTTTGAAGAGCTGCCTCAGATAACATATGGAAACAGACCTAATCCATTAAGCTGTATTTGGAGTAAATGAATCAGTCCAACAGTTCCTACTATAATGAATGTGAGAGGGCTATTACTATCAGCTTTCCACAGGCATCTGGTTGGCCACTGTAGGAACAGAATGCTTGTCAGTGAGCATTTGGCCGATATAGCAGGGCTCTTCTTATGTTCTTCACTTTTTTCTGTTATAGCACAGACCCAGAAAAGAAAGCAACACACAACCACTTCTTGTCACCTACAGCTCTACCTAAGCCATCTCAATGTATTGTCAGTGATCTATAGCCCATCCTAGACAATGATACATCCCTCTCATAGTGCTTGAGTGCTAGGCCTATCCTTGCTTACAGATACCCCCCCCATTTAAAAGTTGGACTATGACCTGGGAGAAAAGGGTTCGAATCCCCACACAGCCATTAAGCTCACTGGGTGACCTTGGGCCAGTCACTGCCTCTCAGCCTCAGAGGAAGGCAATGGTAAACCACCTCTGAATACCGCTTACCATGAAAACCAAGAGGTACCAAGGACTGAATCTGGAACCAAGAAAGTAAGAGTGATTAGTTTTATTCAGCACCTCCAACTGAAGTTCACTTTAAAGGGGGGAAAGCTATCACTGTCTATGTATAAGGTGCATGTCCCAACAAAAACAATCAGAATTCTGTCTTAGCTTGTCTCGACAATCTCTCCCCCTCCCCCTCCCTGAGCACATAAAGCTAAAGGGGATCATCATGGCTAGATGCTGGAGGACTCCACCACTCACAGCTTCTCCAGCGAGCTGCCTTAGGCTCATGGAGAATATAAACCACATGGCCTATGATATAGGTGGTGACCTGTTTCTGACAAAGGGTAAGAGAAACAATTATCTAGATAATTAAGACAGACAGCAACAAGGTTCTCATTTGTTTTGGAAACACAACACCAAACTCTCAAGTATCTACCTGCTGGAAAGACTCCACAACAATGTCAGATTTCCCCCCACAGTGAACCTTGATACAATTGAATCTTTAAACTGAATGGTCAGAGACAGTCTGTAGGCAACTGCCACAGAGAAGATTAGGGCTATGATTACTGGATGGTGTTTAGGCAGTAGCGTAGCAACAAATTGAGAAGTGCAGGGTCCCTTCATGTTAGTCACAGCCATGCCCCTCCGCCTTTTTCCTGCCAGTTGAAAATGAGATCCTTGTTAATACCTTCTCTCACAACAGACATCCCTTCTCAGGGATCCCTTCTCCTCAGTGCCTGACTTGCCCCCATTTCACTCTGATTGGCTCCAATCAGCAGTAAAAGGACAAGGAAGCATGTTAGAAGATTCTTCTCAGTGGCTAACACACTCCCTTTCATGGTGATTGGCTCATAGGATGCTAGAGACATATGAACCCTGCTGGAACCCAGCTCCCTCAAAAGTAAGGGGTCTAACATCTCCCAAGATCCTGGACGACTACACTCCTGTGTTTAGGGCTTTAACCTGTTATTTCACATAAATTGTATTTTCAAACTGATGTCAAGCTAGATATTGCTGAGAGGGCATAAAAGGAAGTAATTAAGTTTGATTAAACATCATTATAGTGTCTTATTGTTCCTCTAGGATTTACTCATGCTTTCCGAAAGAAAGCTTGTAAGAAAGAGCCCAAGTTTTATTTGAAATATGCAACTCTTCACCCATTTCTCAGCAGGGATGTCTAGAACCAAGGAGAGAAAAAAGAACTTTGCTTTCTTAACAATAAGGTTGAATGAAAGGCAAGAAGGAAATGGGTGTCCAAATAGAAAAGGGAAGGAAAATAAGATAAAAGAGGGAAAATAGCAGGTGTGATCTTTTGATTAATCATTTGTTATATTTGTATCTCACTCTAGTAATAACTTCAGGGTCACCCAATGAAACTGATGAATACCAGGTTTAGGATTGACAAGAAAAGAGACACAGGTTCCTGTGCTACAACTTGTTAATTTTCATATAACTCTTTCAAATCAATATGTAATATTACAATTAAACATCAAAACGAACATTCTTGTTTTATCAAGAAGACAAAGATAGAATTATATGGACTTAATTGAGGTTCCTCACTATTATCTGATCCTTGTCTTTTGCAAAGCTACATTTTAGAAATTTAAATTCACCTCTCTCATTTAGTGTAATTAAGTCCAAGTTGGCCATAATTTGCAACTCTGATTAATCTTTGGAGTCCATATTCACTGTTCTAGGAACAAAATGTTGTTCTTTCAAACTGTTAAAATTATATCTCCTGGATGTTTTTTATTTAGTACTTCTTACATATTTTAGCATCTTTTACATTATAGTCAAAGCCCAAAATACCAGCAAACTACTCTTCCATAAAAGAAGAAAAATCATATTGTTCAATAGCCTCAGGAAGACCTCATATATTGAGACTGTACGTTCTTGTTCTGTTTTCCAGTAGTTTATTGCTGTATCCTAAAACCTGCAATGAGAGCCGGTGTGGTGTAGTGGTTAAGGTGTTGGACTACGACCTGGGAGACCAGGGTTTGAATCCCCACACACCCATGAAGCTCACTGGGTGACCTTGGGCTAGTCACTGCCTCTCAGCCTCAGAGGGAGGCAATGGTAAACCCCCTCTGAATACCACTTACCATGAAAACCCTATTCATGGGGTTGCTATAAGTCGGAATCAACTTGAAGGCAGTCTGTTGTTGTTGTCAAAACCTGCAATTTATTTAATTGTTCCATGGGTAGATCCTTAACCACTTGTAAGATCTCTTCCATTTTACTCATTTATTTATCAAATTTATATCCCACCCTTCTTAATAGAAGGAGCCCAGGGCAGCAAATAAAAACACTAAAAGCACTCTAAAACATCTTAAAAACAAAAGACTTTAAAACATATTAAAACAAAACAGCTTTAAAAACAGCTTTAAAAGCAAATCCAACACAGACACAGACTGGGATAAGGTCTCTACTTAAAAGGCTTGTTGAAAGAGGAACGTCTTCAGTAGGCACCAAAAAGTTAACAGATATTATACCTGTCTCATATTTAAGGGGAGGGAATTCCAAAGGGTAGGTGCCACAACACTAAAGGTGCACTTCCTATTTTGTAATGTAATGTTGTGGGAATGGACCTTCTGATAAGATGGTATCTGCACAACACAGTGATCGACTGGGTATATATTTATTTATTTATTTATTTTCATTTCTAGACCGCCCATAGCTAATAGCTCTCTGGGCGGTGTACAAAACGAGATTAAAATACAATATAGAATAAAATCAGTAACAGAAAGGAACACATTAAACTAAAACATTAAACATAAAACATTGAACATTAAAATGCCTGGGAGTACAGCCAGGTCTTAACCTGGCGCCTAAAAGAAAGAACCGTAGGCGCTAGGCGTCTTTCCTCCGGTAAGCTGTTCCATAATTCGGGGGCCACCACAGAAAAGGCCCTAGTTCTAGTAACAGTCCTCCGGGCATCCTGGTGAGTTGGTACCCGGAGGAGGGCCTTAGATACTGAACGAAGTATCTATAAGTATATAAGCGGTAAGATAATTTTTCAGGTATCTGGGTCCCAAGCTGCATAGGGTTTTGTATACCAAAACCAGAATCTTGAACTTGACCCAGCAGCTAATGGGCAGCCAGTGCAATTCTTTCAGCAACAGGATAACATGTTGGCGATACCCTGCCCCAGTGAGCAGTTGTGCCACTGCATTTTGCACCAGCTAGAGCTTCCAGACCAAACTCAAGGGCAGCCTTACACAGAGTGCATTACAGTAATCCAGCCTGGAGGTTACCCGAGCATGGACAATGGTGGTCAGGCTATCCCGGTCCAGAAATGGCTGCAGCTGTCTTGCCAGTTTATAAGCTGGTAAAAGGCATTCCTAACCACTGAAATCACCTGGGCCTCTAGTGACAAAGATAGATGCAGGAGCACCCCCAGACTATGACCCTGCTCTTTCAGAGGGAGTATTAACCCATCTAAAGCAGGTAATTGACCAATTATCCAAACTCAGGAACCACCAACTAACAGCGCCTCTGTCTTGCTAGGATTCAGATTCAGTTGATTGGACCTCATCCAGCACACCACCAAATCCAGGCACTGGTCCAGGGCTTGCATAGCCTCTCCCAATTCAGATGTTACACAGAAACAGAGCTGGGTATTGTCAAGAATAGCTAACTTTGGTCAAGCTGAAGTGAGGCAACCAGAGAGAATTCTGGGAGCCTGTGGCTTCCTTAAGATTCCCTACTGGGGAAGATCCGAAGCTCAGTGTCAGACAGGCAATTTACAACCTTGCAAGGAAATGCAACTGATTCTTAGGTGTTGCCCCTTATCAGCTTCCTGGGATTAAAAGTCAGGAAGAGGGGATGTTGTAGATCGGGACACCTGGAGGTTGCGGTCTAGCTCTCTCAATCTTCAAAGACTTCAAAGGAAGCCCCAGCAGGGGCGGGATACAGCTATTTACTGTCCCCCCTCCTTGTTGAGGAAAAGAAACCCAGAAATATGAAGTAGGTTCTTTCAAAAGGGAGTTCCCTCTTGACAGGGACAGCCGTTTGGGAACCCAGCTGCTCCACGAAGGAATAGAGTTACTTGGATGCAAGTATAGGATCTTAGTTAAGTTTTTCTTTTGTTTCGTGTCTGTATTGAACATCTCTCCTTTTGTTATGCCAATGACCCTGTGTAGCCCGCCTGAGGGTGATTAGCTTTAAGGAATCAAACTACTATTTCTCCTTTTGTATATACCAACGTATCTACTCTTAAATAAACAATCTTTGTATAAAAGGTGTGTATTGGCTTGGAACTAAGGATTCTAAATCTAGTGCTGGAAGGCTGAACGCTACGGATTGATTAGTGAGGGTAAATCCCTCTAAAATCACATAGTTCTCTGAGGTCCCTTCACTTAGGGGAAGAATTTAGAAAGAAGGGTGGTGGCAGTGAATACCAGGAATAATTACTTCCGTGGAAAGGGAGGAGTGTGCCTGAGAAGTGGGAACCCAGTGGGGTGGGGACTGTTCTCAGAAGCAAAGAACCCCCTTGGAGTACTGAGGGCAAGGAACCCCAGGGGGATGGATCTTTGACAGGTATAATCAGTGTACTGCTGACACCTAGTCCCAAATCTCCTGATGACCACTCCCCTAAGGGCTTCATATAGATGTTTAACAGAATTGGGGACAAGATGGTACCCTGTGGCACCCCACAGCACAACTATCTACATTACATCACAATCCTGTACATGTCTATTCAAAAATAAGTCTCACTGAGGTAAAAAGAGATTATACTCCTAGGTAAGTGGTATAGGATTACAGCCTCGATAATGTTACCATTTCCTCAACTAGTTGTCTTTTAAACTTATAAATCACAACATTTATTTTGTCAACATTACTAGTCAATATTTCTTCAAAGTCATCCATATTAGTCAGTTCTTTGTCTCCACTATTTTTATTGGGTATCTTGTTTTACTCTTTATATCATTCCTTGTCTCCATAGCACTAGGGTGGCCAGGTGAAAAAGGAGGCAGGACTCCTGTACCTTTAATAATTGCACAGAAGAGGTAATTTCAGCAGACAAAAGCTTGCATGACAAGCTACACCCACTAAAATTCTCCACACTTCACAACTGTAAAAGGTGCAGGAATTCTGTTCTCTTTTTCATCTGGCCACCCTTATGTCCACAGATCTCAGTCCCAAGTCTGGGGGATCCCATCCTAGCACAGAGTCATGGAGTAGCCCATTATTGGGTGTGTGGACTATTAAGGATGTGTTGAGGGTGGCTTGGCTGAGTTACTATCCCTCCCAGGGGTGTAGTTATCTGGGGCCGCAGGAGGAGGGTCCCAGCCAGGTCCCTATGTATGAGCCAATCCACATGAAAAGGGAGCGTGTTAGCCATTGAGAAGCGTCCTTGTCCTTTTGTGGTGTTTGGGGCCAATCAGAGTGAAAGGAGATGAGTCAGCCCACGAGAAGACTCTTGTCAGTAGCTAATATACAGCCTCCCCTTTGATGCTGATTGGCTCCTATGGACATCTGTTGTTGTGGAGCGTGGACTTGCAAGACAACAGGGAGAGCAAGGGAAACATGGGAAAGGGGGCATGGCATGAATATTTATTTCTAAATTTGCCACTACAATACTGACTCCCCACACACAGCCAGGAACCCTTAGTCCAACTCTATGGATGAAATGTGTTATACAGACTTTTATTATACTTTAGAACAAAGATAGGCAACTTGTGGACAGATTACATTCTAAAGCAGGGGTGGCCCTCTATATGTTTTTGGACTACAATTTGGATCCTGCTTATGAGTTTCTAATAGTTATCTGGTTGGTCCCTGTGAGAAGAGGATGCTAGACTAGATGGGCCTTTGGTCTGATGCAGCAGGGATCTTCTTATGTCCTTAACTCCCATCATTCCTGACCATTGGCCATGCTAGCTGAGGCTGTTGGGAGTTGGAGTCAAACAACATCTGAAGGGCCAGCCCTGGTTTAGATATAAACCTGTGTTAGTGCATAGTTTTTGCATTGGGAAGACCTAAACAGTTGAAGGGCTGGAGAGGGTCATAGTGAAATAGCAATTTTCCAATTAGCTGGTCAGGGCCAGTGTATAATAGGGACAATGTAAGAGAAAAGGGATTAAGGCCTTTTCATTAAACCTGTGAATGCTAATTTTCATCAGTCTCCATGGGCAAGGCCAGCATCAGATCATTTTCCAAGCCACTCTCAAGCGATCTGTCAGCCTCTGCACCATTTGAGCAATGCTTCACTTTAGGTTGGAGAACCAGATCTGGCCAGTGGGATGGATATAACCTCCCCCAACCCTGTGGAACAACTTTGATAACTGGGTGATGCTGTCCACTTTTCAATCACCTGATGCCATGATGACCTCAGGTGAGGTGTTTTCCTTTGCCTGCATGGACTGAAATCAAACTAAGTGGGCAAAGCTGCAGCTGATCAGCAGTGCCTGCAAATCCCTGCTTTCAGCAGGGAGCCATGCTTTTGCCTGCCCCATACCTGACATTATATGTATGTAAGGCAGATGGTGTGGCTTGGCTGAAACAAACTTGCAGGGCAAATTATGCCCTCGGGTCAGAGATTCCCCAATGCTGCTCTGACCTTAGGCAAGACTTGCACAACCTGTGACCCACCAAGTCATACATAGGCCACCAACAATGTCTGGCAGCCTATCAAGAGCTCAATAAACAAACTGTTTTTGTTGCTTGTTTGGTCCTATCAAAATAGGGCAGTTGCCAGGCCCTTGCAAGATCACAATCCAGGCACTGATCCAGGGCTTGCACGGCCTATCATGATTCAGATTACAGAGAAATAGAGCTAGTATCATTAGCATACTGCTAACACCTCACTCCAAATCTCCTGATGACCACGACCCTGGGCTTCATATAGATGTTAAACAGCATTGGGGGCATGATGGTCCCTGCAGCACCCCACAGCACAACTCCAGGGGGCCGAAAGGCAATCACCCAATGCTATTCTCTGAAAACGCTCCTGGAGGTAGGATCAGAACCACTGTAAAGCTGTGTCCGACACCCATCTAGCCAAGTCAACTCAGAAGGATACCATGGTCAATGGTATCAAAAGCTGCTGAGAGATCAAGCAAGAATAACAGCCCCCCCTTCTCCCAATAAAGGTCATCCATGAGAGAGACCAAGGCTGATTCAGTCCCATCACCAGGCCTGAACCCAGATTGGAATGGGTAAAGATAATCTGTTTCATCCAAGAATACTTGCAATTGCTGTGCCACAACCCTCCCAATCAACATCCCTAAAAAAGGTATATTTGCAATTGGGCGGTAGTTGTCACAAACCAATGGGTCCAGGATGGGCTTTTTCAGAAGTAGTTGGATCACTATCTCTTTCAGGGCAGCTGGGACCACTTCCTTCTGCAAAGAAGTGTCGACCACACTCTGGATCCACTCATACTATTGTTCTGGGTTCTTCCAATACCACAGCCAAGATTACCTCCGCCAGCTCCGTCAGAGAAGCTGCAGGGGACAGGATGGATGGTACACCAGCAGCAACTATAGTTTACTGTCTCCTTGGCCTGACACCGGGTGCAGGCCCTCACAGCCAGCTCCAAGACAGAGTGGTTTCCTGGTGACAGAGATGGAAGTTCTGTGGACCACTGCAACCCCTCCTCCCCATCCCTGCAGCCTGTGCTGGTACTGGCCAAATATCAAAGTGGGCAAAGCTAGGTCAGATCAACTCCTCCCAGCTCATCCACCCAGGTCTCAGTAAGTCACATCAAATTGGTACCCTCATGCATGATGAAATGATGACTATTGGAGATGGGAGAGATGAGAGAGGAACTTGAACTCTCTTGGTTCTATAATTGGGCATTTGCACTGCAGCTTTCTGCATGAAATTGGGCAGATTTAGCCATGATGCTATTTCTACTTTATATGATTGTACCAGTTCTCTTACTCTCCCCATCTTCTTGTAAAAGCATTCATGCCTGTTAGAGTGCCAGTGCTTTCTAGGGCAGACTATTTTATAGCGCTCTTCACGATAGAATCTGTTACATTTTTAGGAATTAGAAACATGCCCCAGCAAGTTTTCTGCATTCATTCAGGTTAATATCTACACATTTCTTTCTACAAACATTTGATCAGTTTTGTTTTGTATTTGCTACCAGCCATACAACACACCCACACCACAATGCAATTTTCCTGCTCTGAATATTATCAAAACATAACCAGATAAAGAACAGTGGCTGTTTAACACTCCCAAAATCCCCTACACACAAGAGAGATATTTCTGGAAATGCTGTTCCTGCCGTGCAATCTCTTTTGCAGCCAGAGTTGGTTTTCAAATCAGACTGCTCCCTCCTCGCCATCAAGGATGTCTCCTACCTCAAATTAGGGCTGAGCCCTGGCCTCACCTGGATTCCCAAGCATTTTCCTTAGCAACAGGCTGCCAAAACCGCTTTGCCATTCTGAATTGCTGACTCTAAAAAGAAGCTGATGGCTCAGGTTCCAATTTCTGTGCTTGTTCACTAGCAGAGACTGTCCTAAAAATATCCCCAGGATCAGGATGACTGAATTAATGCAACGCAACAGCATCTGTTACCCTGGTACCTCTTCAGAGAGTAAAAGCTGAACTGCCAATCTACAGCACAGTTATCAGTCCCCAACAGTCATTCACTCATTCACTTACACACTGTGGGCAGGAGAATATTCCAACATAGGCTCCATCCACATATTGCACCTGCTAGTCTACAGAAGAATCTATGGATAGTTTAATGTTATTGTCCACAAGTAGAAAAGATTATCTTCTGGTGGAGGTGTTTGAATATACACAGGACCTGCCAGTACTAGGTAGACCGTTGCTAAACAGCTGGTGCCTCATGCAAGGCACCACATCATGTCTCCTGTGTACATTCCTCATGCTCCACAACCTTAAGGAGCAGGAAACCAAGCTTGAAGCACATGTCTAGCTTGTTCACCACTGCTTTAACATTTCAGACCTGGTTGCATGGATATTTTGGGGAGGGGAACAGGTTTACATGCCCAAAAAATCTGCATCTGATGCTTTTTGCAGATCCTTTTAATTTGGACCCTTTACTTGACGTTTTACCCAATACCTGTGCATTCTACTGCTTTTGCCTTTAACTCTGGATTAAATGGATACAACAAAACCCCGAAATTGCTTTTAAAATCCGCACCTGCTTCTACTGTGTATTACCTTTTAAGCGCCTTTTCTGGCCGCACAGTTTCTTCGCCATTAGATCCTCCGTTTTCTCCACCTCTTTAGCTGTCTCTGGGTGTCATTTTGTTTCCTGCAGTTGACGAAGCAACTTCCGGTTGCTCTCGCCTTCCTTTCTCCCATTTACTCCTGCTTCCCCCCCAATACATTTCCTCCCGCACTTCTTTAAACAAAATCACATTCCCCACCCCTTCATCGAGGGTAGCAGGACTGGTGCTCGTAAAATTCCTTCCTCGGACCTGTGGTTTTGGAACTGTTGTTTACGTCGTGTGTGTGTGTGTGTGTGTGTGAGTGTGAGAGAGAGAGAGAGAGAGAGAGAGAGAGAGAGAGAGAGAGAGAGAGAGAGAGAGAGAGAGAGAGAGAGAGAGAGAGAAAATGTGTGTGTGGAGGACCTCTTATGCCTCGTAGCATCCCTCCGCTCCCCCCCCAAAGCTGGATCTCCCCCCCCTCGGGCTGATGCATGCGCCCTTTTCGCAGCCACGGCGAGAGGAGCCTGGCGAAGGCATCACTGGGGTAATTTATAAGCACCCAAAAGCGCAGGGGAAAGGGGAGCTACCTTGGTGTCTCATCCCAGCATCTGCTCCACTCATGAAGACCGATAATATTAAACGGTCTGCTTCCTTTAGTAGCTGCTTTTAATGTCTCTCTAAAGATAATTGTTTGGGGTTTTTTATGTTTCCCGGAAAGCATGCTGAGGCTTGTCCCGGGGTGCCAAAGGTACACCAATCTCGCGCAGGGACAGCCTAACAGCCACGGGTGGGAGCGATTCCCTTTCTTTCAAGCACCTATTCCTTCGTTTAGGGAAACACCACCCATTCCCCACCTCTGCAATTAATATGCTAATGTGCGGGTGCGGCAACAAGGAAACGCTGATGGCAATAAACGCACACACATGTGTATGCTACAAAGAAAAACAGCCAATTTATTCGTAGCAAGGGCAGAAGTATGTGAATTGTCAAAATCAATCGCGACGGAAAAAGCATTTTTAATGTGGATCTTGGGTCCCATGTAAACAAGCCCGAAGAGAGGGGACAAAACTGGGAAGCTGCCTAGCAATAAGAGCATCATCTCATTTTGGACAGCACACCTGCTTTATCAGAAATGGCACATAATGAAGTGCTAAACAGCATGCAAGACACACCTCCTGACCCACTAAGCATGCAAAAGAGACAGGATGCCTCAGGGGTCCCTGTGATAATGCAGAGGCTTCTAGGACATCCTATTTTTTAGTACTGGGAGGTCTGCTAGCCAGCTGGAAAGAATCCCTGGCCTGCTTTTGGTCTGGCCAGCACTGCACCTATAAGTACAGACATTCCATCCTCAATTGATCAAAACTTCTTCCCTGTGTTAGATGGGCAAATAACCTAGGTATCTCTGGAGTGTTATGTCACTTCATGCCAAGTGCCTGCCAAATGAAATCCTGTACAGTATGACATGATGTCCCACTAATACAGTCAGTAAATCATGAACAACTTGGCTGGGAATGGTTTTGCTTCCCTTTTGCAGGCTGAGTAAGTTGGCCATTTCTACCTTAATTTATAGAATTACTCCTTAATTTATTCAGCATTTTAATTCTTATGGTGCAAAATTTAATGGAATGGTGTACGCACAGCCTGATCTTAGTTTGGACTCTGCACAGCAAAAGATATTGGGAGTAAAGCACCAATACATGTTATAAGTGACCTGAACCAGTGGGGGGCAATGGACAGAAAGGCAATCTATTTCCTCTGCCGATTCCTCCTCTAAAAGTGTTTGTTGTTGTTGCCGGCTTTGCTCCTCCCCTTCCTCCCTTCTCTTTCTGTCTTTGTTCCCAATTAGTTAATAATGGCTCCCTGAGTACAGGCTGCATAACTGCTTCAGCATGTATAACTTTACTGCTTTGTAGTAATAAATCTTACATTTCTTTATTCTTTCCACTACCAGTCTTAATAGTCCAGTTATTTTTGCACTCTGCAGCAATATGCAGCACACACACACACTATTAAAGATAGTGCAGAAAGATAGATTGCAAGGTTCCTTTCTGTTCAGCATTTCCCCTATTGCATCCATCAGGATCTTGAGAACGGTTCCCAATAAAAGCTTTCCCCGTAAGAGGGTAGAGGAGTGAGCATTCAATCTGCCAAGCACTCCTTTCCCAAGAGACATCCAAGAAGGCTGTAAGCTAATTAAATTGCTTTGTACTCCTATCTGCCTGCCTACGCTCCACAACTCCTCCCGCTCCTACATGCAAGAGCTCTGGCAAAGCGACATTGCTAAGCTTTGTGGCATTAATTGCTGGCAAATAGCCTTCCTTGAGGTCCCCTGTGAATCACCACAGTCCGCATGGAATAGCTTCTCTTTACCAGAGCTTGGAAAAGTTACTTTTTTAAACTACAACTCCCATCAGCCCAATCCAGTGGCCATGCTAACTGGGGCTGATGGGAGTTGTAGTTTTAAA
Source organism: Rhineura floridana (assembly GCF_030035675.1). Classification (NCBI taxonomy): domain Eukaryota; kingdom Metazoa; phylum Chordata; class Lepidosauria; order Squamata; family Rhineuridae; genus Rhineura; species Rhineura floridana. Next base: position 81,051,907 of record NC_084485.1, on the reverse strand, counting down.
AAGTAACTTTTCCAAGCTCTGCTCTTTACCTTCCAGCTCCCTGAGCTGCAGCTAGGCAAGTAACACAAAAATGTCTGCAAGCAGCAAAACATTCATGGCATAGATTAGAAAGCAAATTAATGCTAATAGTGCCTTTAAACAGCTTGCTGCTGGGGAACCCACTTGGGCTCTGGAACTTTTTCATTACTACTTTGCAGCACAGGGCATAACTTGAGAAATTACTCAAGGAGGAGGGATTCTGGCAAACAAGATGATGATTCGTTATTTATTAATTTATATACTGCTTACCCCCCTCTAGGATGCACACCTTAACGTGGTGAGGGAGTTTGAGAGTGTTGAAGAAGCTGACAGCAATGCTGTCAGGAGTCTAGACCAAGAGGCTAGACTCCTAGCAGGGGAACCCAAGGCAGAGTGGACAAAGCTGAGACACCAGACTAAGATGCATCCAGACTCAGAGGAAGGCAATGGTAAACCACCTCTGAATACCTCTTACCACGAAAACCCTATGAACAGAGTATCCAAAATGCAACATGAGATAGTGCTGGAAGATGAGACCCCCAGGTGAGAAGGCATTCACTGAGCTACTGGGGAAAGAACAAAGGACAAGTATGAGTAACGCTGTGACTAATGACGCAGTTGGGTCAAAGCCGAAAGGAAGCCCAGAGGTTGATGCGCACAGATGCGAAAGGAGAGTTCGGAGTTGAACGACGCACAGAATAGGAACATGGAATGTGAGAAGCATGAACCAGGGAAAGTTAGAAATTGTCAAGCAAGAAATGGAACACATCAACATTACAATACTTGGTGTGAGCAAACTAAAATGGACGGGAATGGGACATTTTCAATCAGACAACTACACAATATTTTATGCAGGAAATGAGAAATTAAGAAGAAACGGGGTTGCTTTAATAGTGAGAAGTGATGTAGCAAGAGCAATTAGAAGCTACAGCACAAGGTCTGAGCGAGTTATATCAATGAGATTAAACAGGAAACCTATTAACATAACCATCATCCAAGTCTATGCTCCAACGGCAAATGCAGAAGAGGAATTGGAGAGATTTTATGCAGAAGTACAGGAAGAAATTGATAATACACCAAAACAAGATATGCTGATAATCATGGGGGATTGGAATGCAAAAGTAGGAAACAGAGAAGAATTAGGAATTGTGGGGAAATGGGGCCTAGGAGACAGAAATGAATCAGGAGAAAGACTTATTGAATTCTGTGAAGCCAATAATTTGTTTCTTGAGAACACATTTTTTGAGCAGCCGAAAAGATGACTGTACACGTGGACATCACCAGATGGTCAATATAGGAATCAAATTGATTATATAATTGGCAACAGAAGATGGAGAAGTTCCATACTTTCTGCAAAAACAAGACCAGGAGCAGACGGCGGTACAGATCAAGAACTGGTCGTATCGAAAATCAGAGTAAAGCTAAAGAAGACCAACAAAGCAATCATAATGCCAAAATACAATTTAAATAACATCCCAGACGCATATAAAGATCAAATAAGGAACAGATTTGAGGCTTTAAACTTAGTTGACAGAGAACCAGAAGAACTATGGAATGAAGTCAGAAACATTATCAGGGAAGAATGCAAAAAGACAATACCTCTAGTTAAACAGAGAGAAAGACCTCAATGGATGACTGAAGAAACTCTTAAAATGGTTAAAGAGAGAAGAGAAGCAAAAGCAAAAGGAGATAGAAACACAGTCAGAACCTGAAATGCAACAATACAGCAACTAAGAGAACTATTACAATAGTTACTGTATAGAAATAGAAGAGGACAACAAAAAGGGTAGAACAAGAGCCCTATTCCAAAAGATTAGAGAAATGAAAGGAAAATTTAAACCAAGAGTAGGGACAAGGGAACACACTGATGCATTCACGGAGAAACCGTTTGATGAAGAACCAGTAATTTTAGAATGCGAGGGTAAAGCTGCTCTTAAAATACTTGGAAGAAACAAATCACCAGGATTAGATTGCACACCAATAGAGTTGCTACAAGCTACTGAGACTGAATCTGTCCAAAGTTTGACAAACATCTGTCAAGAAATATGGAAAACTAAACAATGGCCAACAGACTGGAAGCGTTCCATATACATCCCAATTCCAAAGAATGGGGATCCCAGGGAATGCAGTAATTATTGAACTATTGCCTTAATATCTCATGCAAGTAAAGTAATGCTCAAGATTCTAAAACAAAGGCTCTTACCATATATGGAGCGAGAAATGCCAGACATCCAAGCTGGATTTAGAAAAGGAAGAGGCACCAGAGATCATATTGCAAACGTAAGTTGGATAATGGAACGGACCAAGGAATTACAGAAGAAAATCACCCTGTGCTTTATAGATTACAGCAAAGGCTTTGACTGTGTAGATCAGCCTTTCCCAACCAGTGTGCCTCCAGATGTTGTTGGACCACAATTCCCATCTTTCCTGACCATTGGCAATGAGGCTGAGGCTGATGGGAGTTGTGGTCCAACAACATCTGGAGGCACAATGTTTGGGAAAGACTGGTGTAGATCATGAAAAACTATGGAATGCTTTAAAAGAAATGGGGGTGCCACAGGATCTGATTGTCCTGATGCGCAACCTATACTCTGCACAAGAGGCTACTGTAAGGACAGAATATAGAGAAACCGATTGGTTCCCCACCGGAAAGGGTGTGCGACGGGTGTATTTTATCACCCTCTTTATTTAATCCATATGCAGAACATATCATACGGAAAGCAGGATTGGACCAAGATGAAGGAGATTTGAAAATTGGCGGGAGAAATATTACTAATTTAAGATATGCAGATGATACCATACTACTAGCAGAAACCAGTACAGAAATACCCCACTATACAGACCTTCAGTTTATGGACACGCGCAAGTACAGACATATTTACAGTAGCACCATTCCCATTTATGTACGCTTGCTTCGCAAGAACGGACACTTAACGGCATGACAACACCGCCCGATCAGTTTCCAACTGCAAACTTTTTCTTAAAATAAGGCCTACTGTGTTTATTTTAGTTATAAATGCGCTTTTTACATCAGTTATGCCCGTATACGACGATTGCAGTGCAGTATATGAATCAATAAGTGAAAAAAGGTAGTGCTTCACTTTAAGTACATTTTCGGTTTATGTACTCGCTCTGGACCCATTGTGTACGTTAATGCGGGGTATTCCTGTAATGATTTGAAACGAATGCTGATGAAAGTTAAAGAGGAAAGCACAAAAGCAGGACTACAGCTGAACGCTAAAAAGACTAAAGTAATGACAACAGAGGATTTATGTAACTTTACAGTTGACAATGAGGACATTGAACTTGTCAAGGATTATCAATACCTTGGCACAGTCATTAACCAAAATGGAGATAATAGTCAAGAAATCAGAAGAAGACTAGGACTAGGGAGGGCAGCTGTGAGAGTACTAGAAAAGGTCCTCAAATGCAAAGATGCATCACTGAACACTAAAGTCAGGATCACTCAGACCATGGTATTCCCGATCTCTATGTATGATGTGAAAGTTGAACAGTGAAAAAAGCAGGTAAGAGAAAAATCAACTCATTTGAAATGTGGTGTTGGAGGAGAGCTTTGCGGATACCATGGACTGTGAAGAAGACAAATAAATGGGTGTGAGAACAAATTAAACCAGAACTATCACTAGAAGCTAAAATGATGAAACTGAGGTTATCATACTTTGGACATATCATGAGAAGACATGATTCATTAGAAAAGATAATAATGCTGGGAAAAACAGAAGGGAGCAGAAAAAGAGGAAGGCCAAACAACAGATGGATTGATTCCATAAAGGAAGACCCAGACCTGAACTTACAAGATCTGAACAGGGTGGTTCATGACAGATGCTCTTGGATGTCACTGATTCAGAGGGTCGTCATAAGTCCTAGTCGACTTGGAGGCACATAACAACATACTGCTTACATGCCAAAATAGCTCCTGAACACATTACTATGCATGCCAAAAAAGATATGCACTTCAGGGAACTGCAGTTTCATAAGGCTGCTTAATCCAAGGCAGCTGTCACACCAGTCAATGGTTAGAGCTCCAAACTAGGAGTGGGAAAAACTAGGTTCAAACCGTTAATCATGAAGCTTGTTGACCTTGTAAAGAATATAGCACTGACAACAGGTTGTATTCTGCTAAGCCCTACTCAGAATCAACCCACAAGCATAGTTTGTGAAGGATGCTGAGAGTTCTTAGGAGACTCCTATTCCCCTGACAGAGCTCCAGTGGCCAGTGTGGTTTAACAGTGAGTCCCTCTTCTGGGGATTGTAGCTCTGTGAGGGGACCAGGGCATCCCCTAGCAACTCTCAGCACCCTTCACAAAGTACACTTTCCAGGATTCTTTGGGGGAAGCCATGACTATTTAAAGTGGAATAAATGTCTGGTGTGGATATGGCCAGGGACAGCTTTGATTTAAGTTTGAGTGGGAGACTACATGTATCTGCTTTAGAATAAAAAGGTGGGGGTAACCTTGAAAAACAATGATACTGTTCACAATGTTTTCCTTTTGGAAAGAAAATGGGCTTTCCCTCTGCCCAGTGCCCACCCACCCAATCTCCTCTTCTCCCTCCCTACCCCCTACCCTTGCTCTCCCCTCCCCCAGGTCAGGTTGACTTATTCTAAGCATGATTGCACAGGAGTAAATCCCAGTAAACTCAATAAGCATGCAAATGATCAAACCTGCCCTCCCCCTCCCTCGTCTTCCCTTTGCTTCCCATCTCCCCTCCCTCCTCTCCCCAACCCCAGCCCTCATTATCAAATTCTTCCAAGCTACACAGGAAGTGGATTGGACTGTGAAAGGCTCTTCTTATGTTCATAGGGTCTCCACAAAATGGCATTCCCCAGCCCCCAATACTCTTTCCCTGCTGTTAACTCAGTCAAGCCAAAGCAGGAGGTAACAACTGAGGAAGACACTGTCCAAGCCCACAGAGCTAAAGCATCTTCCCCAACTCTTTCCTAGGTGACGTGAAAGGGCACTGAAGTGTCAGATCAGGCCCACCAAGCCAGTTCAAATAGCTCACCAGCCCCCACAGTGCAGGATTTTCTGGGCCCAATACACAGTATATGGAGTTGGCCCTCTACTGTACTAGCAAAATATGACATATATTTGCATAAAATTATGCATAAGTTTGTCATGTGCAGATTTCTGCCCTCTTTTGCAGGTGGGGTGGAGCGAATCGGGCCACACACAAGTAACAAGATGTCTGACAGAGAGAATATCAACAAGTGAAGCTTTCTCCACAATTCTATTTCCATATTAGAAAAGGCTTACCCTGTTTCATTTCTGCCTGCTATACAGCTGTTAAAGACACAAGACCATTACTCACCCGCAATGCCAACTTTAAACCATGCAAAGAACTCAAAAGTAAAAAACAACAATAAAACATTTGGGCAACTTGATAATATATTTTAAAATAAAAATATTTAAAATGAACATCTGTATCTGTGAGAAAGCCAGGAAAGCAAGCATCTCGCTATGCTCCATGCTTTGATTGCTACATTCCACTTCTGATATTTTACAGCAAAAGGCAAACACAAACCAGTTTGTCAATCCTGATAAACAGCAGCAATTCTGATCATGTGCAGTTTCACATTTTAAACTCACTTTGCTCATGATTGTTTTTGCAATGGTCACATTTACCATACTGAAAAGTATCATGAAGAGACCACACAGACATATCTGCAGTTATGGTAGCCCATTTAAATGTGTTTATTGGGAAATATATCTCCACAGACCAGACGGGTTTCAGTCCACAACGTAACATAGCGGACTCCATTTGAAGAGTGTTAAACATAGTCTATGAGACTACCAATAAAAAAATGAAGGCAGCCCTGATATCACTAGATGCCTTCAAGGGATTTGATATAATTGAATGGAGCTTCCTAAAATGTCTACTGCATAAAATGAATTTTGGAGATAAATTTTTACATCTTATTCACCAGTACTATTCAGAGTCAAAAGCGACAATAAGCATTAATGGGCTTGACTCCTCAAGTATTAAGCTCTGCAGAGGCACAAAGCAGGGCTGTCCATTGTCACCCCTGCTGTTTGCACTTGTTATAGAAGTTCTGGCAAATAACATCAGATCTCATCCAGAAATAAATGGAGTAAGCGTCAGGAGAGTAGAACACAGAATCAATCTATTTGCCGATGACATGCTTTTAATGCTGAGAGACCCACTGAAGGTCCTGTCATCCCTTAAGACAGTCCTAGCATATTTCCACAAAGTGGCAGGCCTGGAAGTTAATTATTCTAAGTCTCTAGTCTTCCACTAAATATGTCTAAATGAAAGAGATATCAAAATTTTAGATCATTAATTGGGACTCCATGCTATGGGGGCTTTCGCTATCTGGGAATAATTATCCCAAAAGATCTCAACCAATTATATAGAAGAAATTTCAGCAGCCTTCGCAATTTAGTATTAAATGAGCTACACTCTTGGAAACACCTTAATCTCTCCTGGTTAGGAAGGATAGCGGCTGTTAAGATGTCTGTTCTTCCAAAAATTTTATTTCTGTTCCAAACCCTACCTATCCACTTAAAAGCTAAAAATATAAAAGCTTGGCAAAAGATACTTAATGAATTTGTCCATAGGGGAAAGTGAAGCAGGCTCATTAAGTCTGCATTATAGACTGAAACATAAAGGTGGCTTAGCTATGCCTAATCTACAACTATACTACGATGTGTTTCAATTAAAGCAAATGATACATATCATTAATGGAAATGGAAATATTCCGTGGGTCCAAATCAAATTAACCCCAGGGCACCCATCTCTCCAAGCAGTCCCCTGTCTACATTTGTCTTGGGCGGCCATCCATAAAATAGCAAATCTTTTTACTCATGCCACCCTGGTGGTTTGGAAAAGATGGGAGAAATTATTAGCTCCGAGGGACTCTCCCTGAATCCCCTTTCTTCACCACCCAGAATTCTCCTCTCCTGAAAAATACCAACCGTTTCAAGACTGGAAAGAAAGAGGTTTGTTCAGGATCAGAGACGTAGTGGAGAGGGGTCGCCCAATAACTGAAGCCTCTTTGAGATATAAACTATGTGGTTTCTGAATCAATTGGTTTAGCATTCTACAGGTCATGACTTTTACCAAAAAGTTATTAAGGGGTGGGGCACTTCCTCGCTCTCACTTCATTTGAGCACCACTGCACTTCCTCAAGCATTGCATTGAAAGGATCAGCCTCTTTTATATATAAGATACTAGTCAATGATAAAATGGGAAACACTGATACCTTTCGCCAGGCTTGGTAAGATCTTAAAAACAACCGAATTGAAGAAACTAAATGGAATAATCTGTGGTCATCTCCCCCCTTGAAAACTACATCCGCTCATATACAAGAGGCAGTAATCAAAACCTTATTAAGATGGCACTGGATCCCAGTTAGACTCTCTCGTATTACAGGTCAAGCGTCACCATTATGTTGGAGGGGTTACAGTGAACAAGGAACATTAATGCATTTATGGTGGAATTGTGGGGTGGTGTCCAAGTTTTGGACACGTATATTCACTGAAGTATCCCAAATGACGCTTCAGAATATGGTTAAAGACCCGTCCTTGGCACCGATATCACTGGGAAGCAATTTGAATCCTAAGGTAAATCACAGGGAGCTGGTTGCTTTACTGTTTACTGCAGCCCACACAGAAATAGTGAGACACTGGAGGGATCCTACGGGTCCCTCACACTCAGGCTGGTTAGAAAAAGTGTGGGAGATCACCTTATCAGAACACTTGACTCAGTATAGAAGGGTGGCTTGTGGTCTAACACAAAATGTCAAGTTTGAGAAAATATGGTCTCCTTTCATCAATTTTATTAACAAGAAAGGACCATTTATCCTCCATGTATGCATGGGACTATGTGGAAAGGTTATGTACATGTATTATGAGAAAAACATTGATGTCAGCAAGATGCTTACAATATGAATAATGTTCTCCAATGAATTTATTTGTAACTTTACATCTTCAAAGAACCATACTGCATAAGTTTGTATTTTACATTCAGTTGTTTACCTGAGAAAAGTTTGTACAAGTTAATACAACCTGCTATATGCTGTCCTTTGTGAAAATTTAATAAAAATATTTAAAAAAGAAAAAATACTCTATGTGCCTCACGATATCCCATTGAAAAGTATCATGAAGGAAGAGGCCACACGGAGGATCTACAACAACAAGAACTTTACTAATGAATGATATGAAGAGAACAAGGTCACAACATGGTGCTGCTTGCAAGGCAGGACTGGAAATTGAAACTGCCACAGCCTGGAGCTGACCCACCATGGTTTTCCTCAAATAATCCTGGGAATGGTAGTTTCTTAAGGGTGCTGTCTTCACAGAGCTACAGTGACTTAACAAACTACAGATCCCAGGAATCTCCATGAGTGTTAAAGTGGTATAAGAGTATTTTAAATGTATGGTGTAGATGTGACTGCTGTACTGCCTTGGGCCAGTCACTAACTTTCAGCCTACCCTACCCTACGTTATTATTTAGTTAGTTAATCGCCTCATACTTAGTGTCAGGAACTCGCAAGTTCCCACCAGGGTCACCTCCTAAGCCCAGGGCAATTGATCCCGGCTAGGCGCAATCCGTGCCTCTCTTACCAGGGGTGTGTAGAACCAACACCAATCCTGCCAGGTAGGCAGACTGCCACCACCCCTTAAACCTGGTCACCCACTCTGGGCCAAGGGAAAACCGAAAGTGCCAGAATTAGACCTGCCAAGGATTCCAAAAGAGAAAAACCAAGAATGTACTCCTTGTCCTGGAGCAGTAAGGCAAAATACCCAACTATACAGTAGCCTGTGGCTAATTGGCCAAGGTACTCAGTTCAGAGCCAATTTCCCTCTGAAATGAACACACACTGATAAATAAGGGGTGGCTTTTATTTTAATAAAGTGCAAAAAATATAACAGCAAAATAATTCCTTAAACCAAGCACCCCAAAAGTTAGGTAAAATACAAAAGGCAAAGAGTTCATGTCACAGGTAAAAAAATAACAAAGCTGTCTAGCCTAATCTGTACTCACACAATATAGGTAAACCAGCAGAGTAACGTCAAGGGTTCCACATCTCCCCAGAGATGTATAGCCTGGATAGTGGGTGGAAGATAGAATCCCAACATCACGTAGCACCAAGCAACATTGGGGAACAAAGTCCCAGAAACGTAGTTCTATTTTTATGGGGAAAAAACCCAAACAGGCAGAAATTAATTAGGGGGCTTTCTGATAATGAAATCTTCTGGAGCTTTTGCACCTAACAGTCACATGCTTCTCCAGCCTTCCCAGGCCTGTGGCCTTGAGGCACCAGTCTCAGGCTCATAAGCAGGTGTTCTTGCTCCTGCCTAATTAACTGAGTTCAGCTGTGAGAACTGACAATTTCATGGCCTCCCAGAGGCCCTAATTTAGGCAAGATGTTCACAATTCCTTGCCACAGAACCATTTGAGTTAACAACCTTACAAACCAGGCTTTCTTGACACCTAGTGGTCTGTAGGCAACTTACAACAATTTTTTAAACTTACAATATAAAATGAATTTAAAAACATAATATACAAAATTTAACACCCCCCACAAAAAAACAGGACTAAGACAGCATACCAAAAGCCTGAGTAAAAAGGTATTTGTCTGGTGCCTAAAGATGGAAAGAGAAGGTGCCAGGCGTGCCTCCCTGGGAAGAGCATTCCACAGCTGGGAAGCCACAACTGAAAAGGCCTGTTCTCCTGTTGCCACCCCCCAAGCCTTCCATAGAGTAGGCAAACAAAGAAGGGCCTCAGATGACGAACAAAGGGTCCAGGTTGGTTCATACAGGGAGAGGTAGTCCTTGACATATTGAGGGCCTAAACTGAATAAAACTTTATAGGTCAAAACCAGCACTTTGAACTGAGCCCAGAAACTAACTGGTAGCCAATGCAGCCTTGCCAGAACAGATGTTATATGTGTGGACCAACCTATCCAGGTTAGCGATCTGGCCACCATGTTCTGCACTAGCTGGAGTTTCTGAACTGTCTTCAAAGGCAACCCCACATATAACACATTGCAGTAGTTTAACTCAGAAGTTAACAGATCATAGACAACACAAGTTAGGCTATCCCTGTCCAGATATGGGTGCAGTTGGGCCACTAGTCAAAGCTGGTGAAAGGCACTGTGCTCCACCGAGGCTACTTGAGCCTCAAGCAACAGTAACCGATCCAGGCTACATACCTGCTCCTTCAGAACAAGTGTAACCCCACCCAGAGCAAGCCACAACCCATCCATCTGGTCTGAAGTACCACCCACTAACACTGGGCCAAACAGCATTCTCCAAGCACCACCCTCTGAGAATGACCATCCAAATAGGACTGGAACCACTGCAAAGCAGTGCCACCCACCTGCAACTTGGACAGCTGTTCCAGAAGAATACTATGGTCAATGGTATCAAAAAGGACTGAGAGATCAAGAATTAACAGGGACACACTTCCCCGTCTCTCTCCCGACATAGGTCATCATACAGGGCGACCAAGACAGTTTCCTTGCCAAAGCTGGGCCTAATTTGAAATGGATCTAGAAAATGGCTGTTGTGAAGATATAAAAGAAGATATAAAAAGGCTGCAAAAGGGTGCTTGTACTCTAGGTATCAAATTTTGCTTTCTTTAACCAGAGTGATGCACTCTGTAAGGAACTATGTTCTTCTGCTCCCCTCCCCATCAAATTAGCACAGTTCCATGTCTTCAACCAAGCTTAATCTGGCCTGATTACTGCAATCCTGCGCTGCTTTAATTTACTTTACCTGGGAGTAAGCCCCATTAAGCAAAAAGAAACTTGCTTCTGAGCAGACATGCATGCAGTTGCACTGTAATTGTGAATTCTTAATGAGTGTCTGGGTTTTAGGTCCTGCAAGCAAAAGATATACCTAAAGCTTTTTGAAAAGTTTCACAATTTCCATTTGCAATCTGTGGGGAGGGGGATTCTTTAGCATCCACCCACACTTATTGTGCAGAAGTATTTGCAAAAAATAACTTGTACCTGATCACGGACTAACACACCACAGGAAAGATGCATTTTGGTTTCTAGGGTTAAAACTATGAGACTAAAGCAGGAAACAAATGCACACTAAATCAGAGGGGGAAACAGCAGCTCTTCAAGACCGCAGGGATTCGTATCTATTCATTTATTGCTCTGACTTCACTCATTGGCTAAAAACCCTGAAAGGCAGGGAGCAGCCAGGCTGGTTAATCTCACAGAAAGCATTTGGTGCATGTGCACATTTTGCTTCTTATCTTCATTTCTAGGGCAGGTACAAAATTATTATTTTTGTACTCTTTTGGCAGCCCTGAACCTCAACCTTTCTTCTCATTGCAGTGCTGTGCTGGGAAAAGAGGAATCTCTAGACAGCAGAGACAGCAATCTCCCTGCCCATTGCAGTCCTGTGCTTGCAGGAGGTTTAAACCTCCCCACCAAACACAGCGCTATAATGGAAATTAGTGCAAGTGTGGGCAAGTATGTGGGAGGGTGAAAGAGAAAGGGTTTGGGGTGGCCATGCCAGTTTGGTGGTACCCTTTTGTTGTGGCTACGTGCTCTGCTGGCTCAGACCAACTTTTTTAGCAGCTCTCAGGGCTGCTCAATGGAATTCCTGCTGTGTAATCTAAAAGGGAATTGGAGCAAGGTGCTGTGGACCTGCAGTAAGGAGCAAGGTGCTGTGGACCTGCACAAATTGCTTCAGCATATCTCTCCTGTATGCGTGCGTGCGTGCGTGCGTGCATGAGAGAGACCACACACATGTGCACACACACTCTTCTAGGTACTGTGAAACCAGACGCTGTGGCCTGCCAAATATGTAAAGTCCACCTTGCCTTCATGTTTGCCCTAGATCTAGAACAGCATTCTAAATCAATCATTTGGGGATATGAAATCCACGCAAGGAAGGATCTCATGGGGCAAAAGCTTACTCTGTCCCTGACTCTAAGCCAAACAAAGTTGGAGAGAAGCACAAGGGAATTTGTACCAATAGTAGAAGTTACTCGCACTTTTACGGAGAGAGGGTTTGTACAGAGTCATATGTTCTCAAGGATGGGAGCTAGGGAGAAGTGTGACAAATGGCCTATGCAAGCTCCTGCAACACAGGGCTGGGGTTGGGGAATATGCAGTTTATACTTTCTCTCTAGTATGAAAGTGATAAGGGTTAAGGTGAAAAATTGCCTGGAAGGTGGACCATGGTCCACCAGCTAATTTCTAGTGGGATACTGAAAAGAATGCTAGATAAAATGAAACATGACTAATCCTGCAAGGCAGTTATGTGTGCAAGGTTTTTTTTAAACCAAGAATATACATTCAGGATTACTTCACATACTTTTAAAATTGTATTTATAAGCCCCTCCCCACAATAAGACCCAAATGAACCCTTAGGTCAGTTATTTCCAGCTATGCTTTAACTGTTAACAAATCCTGGGTATGCACTCTTGATCTTTGTTTTTGGTAAAGTTTTGGTTAATTTGTAAAATTGTTGGTTTTATCTAGCTAGTACATGTCAATAGAGATTAAAAAGGTAGACTATAAATTTAATTAAATGGAATTCCCGTTGTGTAATCTAAAAGGGAATTGGGGCAAGGTGCTGTGGACCTGGCACAAATTTATTAAACAAACAAAATGTACCATTGGTCTCATCTGAAAGGTGATTTTCATAGGAGGTATCCCATCACTGCGGGTTGTAGCTCCACCTATCGTGCGAAGGCAAGAATGTTTTTGAAGTCAAGACTAGGGGCGTCAGGCCCCGCCCACTATCCAGTTCATTCTCAGCGAGTCTAAAGAGAAAAATCTAAAAATACAAGAACAGGGCCAACAGGCCTGCCAGCAGGAAAATAACACAATAGTAACATTCATAATAACGTGACTCCAACATAGCGAAATAACAGAACTAGCAGTCTTGACTTCACTATCAAATTTAAATATAATAGCGTAACAGGAATATATAACACATGAGAAAATATCTAGTCATCCTCCAACTGGGAGGGTCGTGATGGGATACCTCCTATGAAAATCACCTTTCAGGTGAGACCAATGGTACATTTTCCATAGGAGGTATACCATCACTGCGGGATGTACCAAAGCAGCCCATACAGGGAGGGACCACCCATATGCTAATCCTCATTAAGAACCTGTTGCAACACTCGTCTGCCAAAAGAGGCATCAGCAGAGGCATAGCGATCAATTTTATAATGCCTTATAAACGAGTGTGGAGTAGACCAAACAGCAGCCCTGCAAATATCAGCAACAGGAGCATTAGTAGCAAAAGCAGCTGAAGTGGCAGCTGACCTAGTAGAATGAGCTGTTATACTAGCTGGAACTGGCAACTTAAGGAACTCATATGCTAAAGTAATACAAGCCCTTAACCAACGGGATAAGGTAGAATTGGTTACTTTATGCCCCATAGACCTTGGATGAAAGGATACAAACAGAGACTCAGTTCGTCGTATATCCTGGGTCCTAGACAGGTAGGTCTTGAGAGCCCTCCGGACATCCAACGAATGCCAAGCCTTCTCGAGAGGATGGGTAGGATTCGGGCAAAAGGAAGGCAAAACAATGTCCTGGTTGCAATGGAAAACTGAATCAACCTTGGGACGGAAGGAAGGATCAGTCTTCAGTACAACAGAGTCCTTATGGAAGACGCAGAGATGGCGAGCAGAAGACAATGCGCCCAACTCCGAAACTCATCTGGCAGATGTGATTGCGATCAGGAACAAGACCTTGAAAGACAGCATACGTAGAGGCACAGTCCTGATAGGTTCAAACGGAGGGCGTTGCAAAGCCTGCAGAACCTTCGGCAAACTCCATGAGGGAAACCGATGGACAACAGCCGGAGATCGTAGGGCAACTCCCCTCAAAAAGTGTTTGATGAACGGATGTGAGGCAATAGTCGCACCAGAAGAAGAAACTGATAGAATAGACGACAAAGTCGAGGCATGTCGGCGTAAGGTGTTGGGTCTAAGTCCCATCATGAAGCCGTTATGGAGATATTGAAGCACCTGTTGCATGGTGGCCTGGGATGGATCGTGGTGGTGGGACTGGCACCACTTGGAGAAAGCCACCCAAGTATGTTGATAAATCCGAGTGGTAGATGGTCTTCTCGAGGCCAAGATAATATCAATAACAGCGTCAGACAGGCCAGCCGACCTCAAATGTCCCCGTTCAAACGCCACGCTGTTAAGTTGAGCCAAGTGGGGTCCTGGTGCCATACTGGACCCTGTGATAGAAGGTCTGGCCTGACTGGGATTGTCCAAGGATCCATTACTGACATTGCAAGAAGGTCCGAGAACCACGGTCGGCGTGGCCAAAATGGTGCTATCTGGACCAGCTGTGCCCTCTCGCTTCGCACCTTCGTCAAGGTTTTGGCTAACATTGGTAATGGAGGGAAGGCGTACAAAAGACCTTCTGGCCACGGTGTTGATAGCGCATCCACTGCTTCTGCTGTTGTGTCCAGGTATCGGGCAAAGTACCTGGGAAGCTGGCAATTGCGACTGGAAGCAAACAGGTCGATTGAGAATGCGCCGAACCGACACTGAAGACGATGGAAAATGGCTGGATGAAGTTTCCATTCTCCCGGAAAAACCTGTTGTCTGCTGAGCCAGTCTGCTGTCACATTCCAAATCCCTCTGAGATGTTCTGCTTTCAGGGATTGTAGATGTTGTTCTGCCCAGACAAAGATGAGGGAGGCTAAGTCCTGCAGAGGACGAGACCTGGTGCCCCCCTGTCTGTTCAAATGTGATTTTACACACGTGTTGTCTGTTCGAAAGAGAACATGGTCCAAAGGGAACAGAGACTGAAAATGAAGTAGAGCTCTATATTGAAAGTGCTGGCGGCCAAAGGCAAATCGAAGAAACTTTCTGTGGGCTATGCAAATGGGCACATGGAGATATGCTTCCTTAAGGTCGATAGAAGCCAGGAAGTCTCCTTCATGCAGACTCTCTGTAATGGAGTGGAGTGATTCCATTTTGAACCTGCGATATGTTACAAAACGGTTGACGAACTTGAGGTCCAATACCGCCCTCCATGACAAATCTCATTTAGGCACAGCAAATAGGAGGGAGTACACCCCTTCCGACCTCTCAGTTGTGGGGACTGGCTCTATTGCCGCTATGTCCAAGAGGTGGCGTATAGCTGTCTGCATGATGCTGTGCCTGGCTGGTGCCCTTGGACAAGGGGATGGATGGAATCTGTCTGGTGGGGTCGCCCAAAACTCTATTGCATAGCCATAACAGAAAAGCTCCCTGATCCAGGAGACCATAGTGAGGCGCAGCCACTGGTCTCCAAAATTAAGTAATCTGCCACCAACGGGAGGTGCGTTAATACTGCTTGCGTTGGCGAGGCCCTCCCCTATATGAGGACGATGATGTACCCCTGCGCCCTTGGTACTGACCTCTGCCCTGGAAACGCCGGTTCCAGGATTCCAGGAATTGGGGTCATATGATCTGAAGTCGCGGCCTCGTCCTCCTGGCTGCGTTCCTCGAAAGGGCTGGTTAGCGCGAAAGGGAGGAAGTCGCCTGAAAGGCCTGTGGTCGATGTTCTTGACAGTGGCCAAAACCGGTTTGTGGGCGTCTTTGGGATCAACCAGCACTGCCTTTAGAGCTTCCTCGCCGAAGAGTAGAGATCCGGAGTAAGGAGCCCTAGACAGATTCATTCTGGCCGCAGAGTCAGCTTGCCAATGGCGAAGCCAGAGGGTCCATCGAGCAACTATCTGAGCCGTCATGGCTCGTGCCCCCAGTTGAGTGGCATCCAAAGTGGCATCAGCCACAAACACCGCTGTCTTACGCAACTTTATCAGTGACCTTCTGAGGGAGACAGGATCCGAGTTAGTGTCCTCTAGAAGATCATCCAGCCACATCATAGCTGCTCTGGAGAAGACGGAGGCAGATGCGGAGGCACGCATGGAGAAAGCAGTGGCCTCATGATTTTTGCGGAGGGCGAAGTCTAGTCGTCGCTCAGTAGCGTCCTTTAGTTGGGATTCTCCTTCCCTGAGCAAAAGAGATCGTGAAACTAGGCTAGCGATTGGTTCATCTATGCAGGGACGGCTAGCTTGGTGGCAAAGTCCGGAGCTAGGGCGTAAAGCTTGTCAGCCAGGTTCTTGAAGTGGCGAGTTTGGAATGGATGAGACCATTCTTCAGAGGCCAGTTTGGCAATGGGGTCCGGCACCGGGATGTAGTGCTCAGTAGGTGCAGGGGATTTGAGGACCTTGGCCCCTTTGATAGCTGGAGTGGTAGATGTTGAAGGCGCAGCTTGTAGACCAAGGGTGTTAACTACCCTGCGCGCCAGGGGCTGATAGTCTGAGGCATTAAACAGGCAATACGATGTATCCTCCTCATGATCCGAATAGTCGCTCCAGTCATCTCCTTCAACGTGGTCAGTGAAGGTTGACTCCTCCCCATACGACGCTTTGTCAATACATCTGCCTCTGGCTACATCAAAGGGATTTGGGGAACAGGAAGGGTGTGCTTCATGACACGCACATTGGTCCATAGTGCATTGAGGTATGGCAGGGACTTGTGGTGGTGACTGCATTTGGGTGAAAAATGACAGCATGCCTTGAAGTTGGGAAAGGAAATCATGGGACAGCTGCAGCCCCGTTGGAGCAGATGTTTGTGCCTGAGTAGCTGTTGGAGCAGATGTTTGTGCCTGGGTAGCTGGCTCCGTGGGTTGAGCCGGAGGATAAGCCCTGGGCGGCAACATGGAGGGAGGCTGGTTAAGCGAAGGCTGAGTAGGAAAGCCAGCAAAGTCCTCCTCATCAGAGGAAGCAGCAGGAGAATGAAATATATCTCTTATGTGTTCCTGAGCTGCTGTGGTGGGGGTTGGCACAGAAGCATAGCGTGGACGCTTTGGTTTGCTATGGCTGGAAAGATGTTTGGTCTTAGCCAGTGCTTTAGCATGCTTAGTCTTAGTTGCCTTGGAAGGTTGCGGCCTGGCTGCTTGAGATATGCCTGGCTGTTCTGCCATCTTATATTCACTTTGGGTGCAGTACACGGCCACAACGGGGGCAGAATGTAGGGACCCGAACGGGCACAGTGTACGACCACAGAGGGGGTAGGATACACTGGCAGATGGCTAAGTGCACGGCCACAGAGGGGGCAGGATGCACTATGGTATCAGCGTTAGTATTGTAGGCTGGATTTCAGGCTTGGTACACGGCCACAGAGGGGGCAGAATGTACAATATAGACTTCAGGCTTGGTACACGGCCACAAAAAAGGGGCAGAATGTACAGTATCGACTTCAGGCTTGATACACAGCCACAGAGGGGGCAGAATGTACGATTCAACAGCTTGTGCGGATTATCACAGTCTCAGCACATGGCCACAGGTGGGGCAGAATGTACAGTTCAATTTGTGCACAATATCAATATTCTCAGTACACAGCAGCAGTATAGAGCACAGCCACAGCCTGAAGAGACAGCCACAGAAGCAGAGTGCAGACAGCGTAGATCACAGTCACAGTCTTGAGATACAGCCACAGAAGTTGTAGAGGTCAAATAGTAGCAAGGGGCAGCAGCAATGGCCGCGTGGTAAAAGAACCCTTGTATATTTACAGGGTCCTAACTGCCCCACACCTACAAGTAACCCTGGCAGCCCTCTATTGTTAGTACAGGAGAGGGAAAGGGGACAAACAAAATGGCACCCGGGGCAGGCGCGGGAAAATACAATAAAAAATGGCCGACAATGGCAAAGGGGCAATGGCGGACTGAGGTAGAGCAGCTCGTGCTGCAGCCGCGGGGCCGATAAGCGAAGTCGCAGCGCAGATCGGAAAGAGAACAAAAAAGCCGCAGTCGCTAAGCAGAGTGGGAAGCAGCCGCAGCCGCCGTCTGCAGGGACCATTGAGGCGTGAAAATGCTAGAGCGAGGCTCAAGAAAACAAAAGCCGCAAAAAAGAGAGAGAGACGCAGCCGCAGGCTCTCAAGGAGATACTCCAAAAAAGGTACTGCCGTGAGGAGAGGAGTCGTGGCAGAACCCGGGACGGGAACGACTCAAACGGCCAGGTACTGGAGAGAGCAAGGCTGGGAGCTGCAGCCGCAAGCTCCCGCTGGGAACAGAGAGAACGCAGCCGCAGTCTCTTTGACGGCCGTTGGGCGAAAGGTTGGGAAATCAACGGCCCGGGTGAGGGAGAACCCCCCCAAGGGAATTCCCCAGGAATGAAAGACGACGTTAGATACAAGACAGAGGGAAGGGAAACACTCGGTAAACACACAAGTAACAAAACCTCCACACCCTGTCAGACAAGTACAGCAACAAAAAACACAGAAACTTAGCTAAAGCTACGCTATAGAATATCTGACTTGTTCATACGAAGGCAAGAATGAACGGGAGAGTGGGAGGGGCCTGACGCCCCTAGTCTTGACTTCAAAAACATTCTTGCCTTTGCACGATAGGTGGAGCTACAACCCGCAGTGATGGTATACCTCCTATGGAAAATAACACATACAAGTTAACCAAAAGAATTGAGCACGCAAGACCAGAAGTTTAGGAAAAGGTATGGGACAGCAGAATCCTAGATTACCTACGGATGCCATTTTTGATACTTGCCAGTGTATCTGGCCCCCAAGTGATAGCACTTTAGCTCTTGTGCTGCACTGCCTGCAATTCACTGCTAGCAGCCCAGTGATCCATTCCCCAAACTCTCCACATTCTCCAATTTGGGAATTTACTATTTTATTGGCTTTTATTGCAAATAGACATTTTTGTATACTTGTTTTTAATGTTTTTAATTGTTGTAAACCGCCCAGAGAGCTTCGGCTATGAGGCGGTATATAAATGCAATAAATAAATAAAAAATTCTTTCCCAGCCTGTTATGAGGTTTTAGAAGATTAAAGAAGGAATCTTAAAAGAATGGAAGTGAAAGAGCTGGAGCTTCCCTGAGCCACTCCCCAGCTCCTACTCTGTGTCTGAGAGTCAACAGGAAAAAAACACATTGGGAAGAAATTAGCAGCGTTTTAAAAGATCTCACTTCTGCTGTACACAGTTCTCTCCTTCCCAGCCCTGAGCTCCCCTTGCACCTCTGTATCAGCTCCTGTTGGCTTTTCTCCCACTTCCCTAGTACAAACACTGAGAGCTACTGTATTCGTGTCCTCGAGCCCTGTTTGGGCCTCACACAGAAGCTAAGAAAACAAGCCTGACCTTATGTTCATAGCCTGGGCAAGTGGCAGGCAGATGCTGTCCTTATGTAGTAACAACTCCTAGGTCTTCTGCCAGTTCTCCCTGTATCCTGCAAGGAGTAGAGCAGGCGTAGTCCCTTGGCAAGATATCAAATATTCCAACCTTGCAGTCCCCTAGTTTCTTTAGTAATGTTTAGCCACTGCCACAGATGGTCTCTGTGCAGATTTAGCATGAATGAGGGCAGAGAGCATAAAAACAAAAAATCACCAAGATGTAAAAATATGAAGAATCACACATCCATTCTTAGAAGAGGAAAATCTGTCACCAACTCACATCTACATGGTCATGTGCTTGATATGGGTTCTCCAGAACAGATGGGTTTGGACTGCATTAGCAAGGGGTACTGGAACAGATAAAGTTGTAGATGTTAGATACAAGGGCATTGCCCCCTTCTCCCCTAAACCCTTATGGGAAATGTCCTGAATTGTAATTTTTTAACAACATAGATCCACAGTATTCCACAAAAGTGTGTGTGATAAACCTATTTAGAAGAGCGAAGGTACACTGGGAACAGGCTTTAGGACTAATCAGCCCTTGATTACACCTAAATCATTTTCTCCCTGTGCCAACTTTTAGAGATCAGAGAAAGCCCAAGAGGATTATTACTTTCTGCAATGGCCATCAACATTGAAAAGAGAATTTGTGCATCTTCCCCAACATGTTGCAACACTATCCAGACTCAATTAATTATTGGTCATTCAGTGCTCTCACATATTGCCATTGTTGTTATGTGCCTTCAAGTCAATTACGACTTATGGTGATCCAAGAACATCTGTCATGAACCACCTTGTTCAGATCTTGTAAGTTCAGGTAAGTTCAGTGAGTGGCTCAGGGGTTACGTGCCCTGCCACATGTGCAGCCATAGGCAAGCTGCACAGTCCCAAGGAGCCCAGTTGCCCCCCAGCTGGCTGTTGCGGACAAGGAAGGGGCTGGCTTGTGCAGCTGTGGCAAGCTGAGTAAGCCCTAGCCAGCTGGGGAAGACTAGCCTCAAAGGAAGGCAATGGTAAACCCCCTCTGAATACCGCTTACCATGAAATCCCTATTCATGGGGTAGCCATAAGTCGGGATCGACTTGAAGGCAGTCCATTTCCATTTTCTTCCTCCCAGTAGGAGCCCAGGGCAGCAAACAAAAGCACTAAAAACACTTTAAAACATCATAAAAGCAGACTTTAAAATATATTAGAACATATTTTAAAACATTTTTTTAAAAGCTTTGAAAACATTTTTTTAAAACAAAAACGGTTTAAAAACATATTCAAAAGCAATTCCAATGCAGATGCAGACTGGGATAAGGGGTCTACTTAAAAGTCTTGTTGAAAGAGGAAGGTCTTCAGTAGGCACAGAAAAGATAACAGAGATGATGCCTGCCTAATATTTAAGGGGAGGGAATTCCACAGGGTAGGTGCCGCCACACTAAAGGTCCATTTCCTACATTGTGCCGAACGGACCTCCTGATAAGATGGTATCTGCAGGAGGCCCTCATCTGCAGAGTGCAGTGATCAACTAGGTATATAAAGGGTAAGACGGTCTTTCAGGTATCCTGGTCCCAAGCTGTATAGGGCTTTACACCAAAACTAGAACCTTGAACTTGGCCCGGTAGCAAATGGGCAGCCAGTGCAATTCTTTCAGTAGCCGGGTCACATGTTGACAATACGCTGCCCCAGTGAGCAGTCTTGATGCCACATTTTGCACCAGCTGCAGCGTCCGGACCAACCTCAAGGGCAGCCCCACATAGAGTGCATTACAGTAATTCAGCCTGGAGATTACCAGTGTGTGGACAACAGTGGTCAGGCTATCCTGGTCCAGAAATGGCTGCAGCTGTCTTTCCAGCCGAAGCTGGTAAAAGGCACTCCAAGCCACAGAGGTCACCTGGGCCTCTAACGACAAAGATGGATCCAGGAGCATCCCCAGACTATGAACCTGCTTTCAGAGGAAGTATGACCCTATCCAGAGCAGGCAACTGACCAATTATCCAAACTCAAACTTATAGAATCCAATGGATTCCTGAATGCTCTAAAGGATTTTTCCTACGGACACAGCTGGCGATCCTGCGAAGGCCCTCATCTCCCTGTGGAACAGCAAAATGTGGAGGGCCATAGATAAGCATTCTTCGAAAGGGTGGAGCATTTTCAGCTCCTTGGTATACTGAGGAACTCCATGCAATGAAGAGGCCAGATGACAGAGTGGTGTGGAGAAATCTTGCCGTTAAGACAACGGAAGATATGTCCTCACTGTGGGAGGCTGTGTGAATCTAGGATTGGCCTTCAGTCACTTACGGACTCACCATTAAAAGACCTTATCTTGGAAGACAGTCTTACTCGGTCACAAGTGATTGCCAATGAATGAATGATTAATATTAATATTTAATAAATAATATGCAAAGATGAATAAGGCATATCTATATTGCATTATGTTTATTTTACAAAAGAAAACCTGGAATTATTCTTGGATTTTTGGGGGTGGGGTGGGGGAAGAGAAATCTTATTAAGAATAAACTGTGAACAAAACATCATATAACTAGAAAAAGCACAAAAGGAAGAACGTGGAACAGGTGACAAAGGTTCTGCAATGCAATTAAAGACATGAGGCTTTTGAAGTTAGAGTGTTTCAGATTTAATCAGTTGAGTCTAGTCCAAAATTATATTACTAGATAAGGTTGAAAACAATACATGAAGCTGCCTATTTTGTATCCATCTCACATCGGCATTCCAAAACCACTTCATCATCAAACAGGTCAGAAATTATTGGAGTCCATTTTCGTGAAGAGTAATAATGACAGATCACGTCAGTAACACATAGTTCAGCCTGCTCCTTGCTGTTCATGCAGAGGCCACTGCATCTTAATCAGGTATCTGTGTTTAAAGTGGGGGAGAAGCAACTAAAGAGGAGTTTAACTCCCCACAACCTTATTAAAATATCAGTGTGAATGAATTTCCCCGTTACTGAATCAGATAAGAAATTAATCAACAATTGGCACTTTGGGGGACAGACACTTGGTTTGCTATTTCACTGATCTCCTAGTCTGACTAAGATTAAATTGATCTGAATGAAACTAGACATATACCCACATGGGTAATAGGGGGACAGAATGCTTTTGCTAAGTTTTGGACAGGATCCTTATACTTCTCACAAAGTGTGCTGATTCAGCCACAATGTGTATGTCTTTACATTTTGTTTGCATATAATATAAATTATTAGTTATACATTTCACCTGTTACAATCTATTATCATGTTCACCCACACTCTGGAAGAGGTAACACCCTTTCCAGAGAACCAGTAATCAACTCCTGATATCATTTTTAAAAAGTTCAAAAAGGCCCTGAACCACAGCACAGCTACAGTACAAGACTATTTTATTGAATGGTTTATATGACTTCTAGATTGGTTTTTCAATTCAAAGACATTTTGGAACAAAAGCATAAGAAAAAGTCTCTTGTGTTTGGTGATTTTGGTGATGATTTTTAAGGTCATGATTCAGTGTCAAGGTTGACACAGAAGAGCTAATTTTTTCAGTTAAAGGATAGAGGCAAATAAGCCATATTCAAAAAACGGGCCAACAGAAAGATTTAAATATACATATCTATTGCACAGCTGAACATTGTTGAGCAGGAAGTCCAGACAAACACAATCCTTCCTGAATCAGAATACAGGAAATGCCAGCTGGGGCAGCAACATACTCCAGGTTGAGAGAGGTCTCTGCTTATTAAGAAGATCACACCTGAGAGATTAGAAGAATACTGACCAGAGGGAACCTATTACCCAAACACTAAAAGATATGCCCACCGACCGCATTTGGCAAAGGTAGAAGAAGGAGTAGAAAAGTTATTCAAGGAAGTCCAAAGTGTTTCTCAAAAGGAAGATTTGCACATTTAAGGAGGTGCCATTTTTCACTCAGAGAGAGCAATGAGATATGAACCCTTACTTGCAATGACTTTTCTGATCTTCCAGTCTACTGTGTATATGGATGTATATGTGTTCAGGGATCCCACATATACTGCTTCTGGAGATGTCCCACTACTAGACACTCTTAAATGCTACACTGCAATAATACACAGAACGGGTTAATACTGGTTACCAAAATGTGCATCTCCCCTCTGTTATGAGCTGCCTCAAGATGCATCCAAGGTTTCACATTAGCAGAGGAAGAAAAGAGCCAGAAAAAAGCCTTAAAATTATGTGTTTGGAGGCTGAAGGGTAATTTGGACAATTTTGAATCAACTGCTATATAAATTTGCAATATATACTGCATGGATGATCTAGAAGCAGTGGTCCTCCCCACAAACATAGTATGTTTTGTAAGAAAGCAATCCGTCCCTATATAGCATCTTTATGCAGCAAAAGAAATAGCAACACCACATATTTTGCTAGAGCAACCAAATGAAGAAGAGGATACATTTATCTTCCAAGATCAGATAATGGCATGTTCAGGATGGTATGGCTCTTACACTACAAAGGCATATTTATAAGAGTAGCTTTGCAGTCTTCCTCCAATATAGCGAAATGGAAGTTGCCCCCATGACTGTACAGCAAGGAAGCTACCCTTTCTCTCTCTCTCAAAATGATACCCCTGAACTTCCTCCACTTCTCCCCCCACATAGGACTAAATATACATATGCATTTCTGCTAGTTTTTCCAGCATGGTTTAGAGAAAAATAGCATAAAGGTCCCAAATGGAAATACCAATAATGCTGACCTTTGACC
The DNA here is from genome assembly GCF_030035675.1 of Rhineura floridana. Taxonomy (NCBI): domain Eukaryota; kingdom Metazoa; phylum Chordata; class Lepidosauria; order Squamata; family Rhineuridae; genus Rhineura; species Rhineura floridana. The sequence continues at coordinate 81,028,022 of NC_084485.1, read as the reverse complement.
TCATTTTATGAATACTCTACACGTACTCAAGATACCTCACAAGTCAGAGCCAATGCCAGAGAGGTGAGCTTACGATCATTTCCTAAGGCATCCTTGCTGCATGCCTGGATCTGACTTCTTGTTGTCCCAGCAGGAACAGGGCCCTGGAATCCCTGCAGTCCTTATTGCCTTAACGAGGTGTACTTCCTAGGATTCTCTTGCCCAAGGAATGCGCAGTGCTAAATGGCTCCAAACTGTTTCCTATTACATAGGCACATACTATTACAATTAAACGCATGAGTAAATAAGTCTCTGAATATAAAATAGGGACAAAAACTTAAAGGTTCAAGAACTTGGGACTAAAGGGAGCTAGTCAGTTTCACTCTCTCTTCATCCCACTTGGCTCTGCCTCAGAGAGGTGATGCTGAAAAAACACGTGCTCATGACAAAAACAGGGTCATAAATATAAAAAGGAATTAATTGTCAAGCACCAGTGACATAGCCAACTTTGTGCAGGCATGGTGAGCTAGGAAACATTCCCTGAACCAGACATTTAATCCAGGAGAAAGTAGGCGGTTCATCCATAGCACTGCAGCTGTCTGGGTTGCTCCCTGGGGTTGTATTAAGATTTGCCTCTGGCAGATGATAGTTTGTACTGCATAAAGAAAGTCACTGCCAAAAGTGGAGCCATCAAGCTGGTGTGAGCCAAATAGTTCAGGAAGTCAGAATTTAGTGCTCCCAAATTCTAGACTTTGAGTCTGCCAGCAAAGCCGAATCCATTCAATTATTTGACAACTACCTTCAAGGTGCTGCAGAATCAGTTAAGTTTGTTTCATTTTAAAAAACCTGGATGTGAAGACAGTCTGTTTGGCCTCTGCTGTGCTGGAGTACTAGGATCCACCTGGAGGTGGTCACTGCAAATCTGTAGCCAGCTGCTACTCCATAATAGCCCGGTACAGTGCAGGCTCGATGTAATCTTCACGGTAGCGTGAGTTGATGACCCTCTGTCTTTTTCTCTCTTGTTTGACCTCCTTCTCTGTGAAGATCTCTGTGAAGCGCATGTCAGAGGCAACAGACTATAGGGGAGAAATCAATCAAAATAGTTACCTCTGAGAATGGCACCCACGTTCTGCATTAGAGGTGGCCCAGTTCTCCCACACAAAGAGCAATGGTGACTAACACAGCTTTCATAAGCAATCTACAATCCCATGATTTTCAAAGGACAGCTCCTCAAACATCAGTTAGTTGCTACCCATAAAAATAATTAGGGTTAGTTACAACAGATTTAATATTAAAAGAGATCAAAGCACCCTTTCGTGGTGCAGCCATATCTTGACTACTGTGCACAGTAATGGCCCCATATCTAAAAAATAGTTTTAATATCTATTTAATATATTTACTGTGCATGACAAAAATGTTAAACAGTATTAAGATGTTTCACTTTATAAGAGGGTAGCTTTCTGAAGTAGATAACAACGTCTTCTTGGAGTTAGAGTAGCTAGAAGCCCTGAAGTTTTCTACAAGGAAGATTTGAAAAGGCTTTAAGAATTCTCAGCTAAATCCATAATATCTTCTATCACATTTTATAGGCTAGTAGTACTGCACCTTGCAGGGAGATAATACCACATATCATCTTAGATTAATAATTTTAACACGCCTGTATCCAAGGCATTGGGAATGGAACAATCCAAGATACAAGAGGATCAGATTTTTACCTTGGCTTTTCTGTGAGAAGAACTACATGGATCAGACTCCTCTGCTCCTCAACTTACCAGCCTTGACTTGACCCTCTTGGGAAGTTCTTCATTAAGAGTATACACATCATCCCTCTTTGCCATCAGCTGGGATCCATCTTCAAATTCCACCTAGACCCCAAAAAATCAAGCAGCTGTTAGGTGAGCAAAGCAACCCATGACCCTTGCCTTCCTGAGTCCAGGATGATGCCCATCCCCTGCTCACTCATGGTCTCTTCATTTCCTGAGTGTGATCCTAGGAGACAAGCACAGTATCTGCATATGTGAACTCGACAGCCATAAGGGTGGAAAAAGCAAAAACGGGGGCTGAGAAGGCACTTGTACAGATGGCTAAAATCATAATACATGATCATATTACAGCAAGTCAACACTCACACAAATTGTAAATGGTCAGCCTAATGCAGCTTTAACGTTAACTTTCTAATCAGAAATGGCCAAACTACAGCCTAAATTCCATCTACCACTTGTACAATTATCAAAGAGGTTTCTGAATGGAGCAGGAGCAAGGACTCCCAAGTTAGTATGCCAGTATGCCATGAACAACATACAAGATAGGAATACAGGAGATAGAAATCTAATCCCTTTCTCTCCCCTCCCTTACCTGGTACATCTGAATAACATGTGAGGCCACAAACGTAGCTCCATAGACCTGACCATCTGTCCATCTCACTTGAACAACTTCCCCCCCAGCTGGGGGACCTAGCTGGAGGCAATCTCGACTCTGTTCACATGGAAGAAAAATTTGGGAAAGATAAACATGATCTACTTACAAATGAGCAGAAGAAATATTGCCTACCCACCCTGGAGTTACCAGTTAAATGGATGTTGGGGAGGAGCCAGACCTTTTGAACAGTGGAATTCCTAATCTCCCCTAAAATGTCATTAGGAATGAAACTTGTCAGACTTGTGTTACAGACAGAGCATTCGTGCCTTAAATTGACAGTTGTTCACACTTCAGTTTGGTGGTAGAGCTACACGACTGCTCAAAGGCATGGGACGAATTCTGGCTAATTATCACAGTAGGCACCTGTCTCAATAATAAAGCTGAAGGTTTGACAATAAAAAGAAAAAAAACCTGTGTCCCAGTGTTTCAGACTAGTGCTCCCACCACAGCTTCTTCACCTGGTATTATTTGCTATTTTAAAGAAAGATGCTAAAGGTAGAAAATATGCCAAGGAAGAAGGTATGGGAGTGACTTATGATAGGAGACAGGAAATTTAAGTCCTATATTCAGAGTCTACATCCTACAGCCCAAACTGATTGGCTGAGCCCTGTTCAGATGCTTTAGATATTTGTCCCACTTCAGTGAACACTGACACTTCAGCAATATGATCATCTAGAAGGTATTTCATTGAACTATATGCCCTCTAGTGGAATGGATCTCTTTCTACATAGCATACCACAATGTCTTCAGGGTATAGGTTATCACTGAAGGAGCCATCATCAAAGTTGACCTCATAAAAGGTTTCCTTGGTCAGATTAACCACTTCACATTGATAGAAACGCCCATTCTTGTGCTTGCTGATCACTGCTTGCCCCACAGTAAGATCCTGTAGAGCAGCCTTGGCTCGCTGAAGAGAAGAGAAGAGGCTACAGTCAAGACAGAAAGATAACCTGCTAGAGGTTATAGCATCTTAGAACACCTCCAAATTTGTAGAATATTGCTTGGGGAGCAAAGCACTTCCAATGAATTTGTGTAGTAAGGGAATCATAGAATCATAGAGATGGAAGGGGCCTTGTAGGCCATCGAGTCCAACCCCCTGCTCACAGCAGGAAATCCACAGCTAGAGCATCTCCCGCAGATAGCTGTCCAGCCTCTGCTTGAAGACATCCAGCGAAGGGGATCCCACCACCTCCCTAGGTAGTCGGTTCCATTGCCAAGATAACTTGGCCAAAGCTGTCAATCGACACAGGATCCGAAATGATATGCTCCTCTAGTGAATAAAGGAGATTACCGTAATTTTTTTTTAGGACTCTACAAATCCAGTAATTCCCCCCCCCAATTCTATAGTTTTTGCTGGTGCTGCATGCCTTTGGATTCCTAACAATTTCCATCACTGTATGGATATGCAAAAAAATGCTAGCCTAATCTAAGATGAACCCAGCAACCTCCATGACTTACCTCTGCCTGGGATGGGATCTTATGCCTGAAGCAAGTAATGAAGACCACAAAAGGCCAATCATCTGGTTGCATCATGACTCCAGCTGCCTGAGCACAGCTGACATGGAACGATGTAGGGCAGCGACCATGAGAACACTGCACACAACAGCCAGCAATTCTCTTCCGCCTCTTTTTGCAAAAAACACATTTCTGTGAACAAACCAGTTTAGTATTTGTTGGAGTGTTGATGGAATAATCCCCCAAAAGCATAAAATGGGTCACTGATCAATTCAGTGGAACAGAATTATTTAGTTCCTTACCAGACGGAAGCGCTGCAGCGGTATTTTACTGACATCCACTGGACTACGCTCAGCAATGTTCACAAATTTAGCCTCCAGAACTGCCACAGCACACATAACATGGACCCACCTAACAAAAATCAGAAAAGTAGGAGTCAGCACATGAAAGACGGACAGGCATACACTTACTCACCCATCCCTAGTACAAAGGTTAAGTAATGAGATGGACTTCCTCTCAAACCCATAAATCCCAGTTCTACTGCTTGGAGTTAAAGGAAATGGTTGGCGCATTTTAGGAAAAAAGGCTTTCCATATTTGGTTACCCCTGTACTCACTTGTTGTCATTGGCTTTTTGAAGGGCACCCCCTCGAAGAGAGCACAAACAGCAATCCTGACAGATAAGGAAAAAAAGCAGCATTAATAAAACAAAATAAATGAAGAAAACCTCACCTTCATCCACGTTTACAAAACCGTTCTGTCTTTGTCAAATACACAAAAACTGTGCTGTATTAACTGCTTTTATCAAGATGGCACACTAGACAGGAAGAGAAGCCAAACCAATTCTACAAGAAACCTGCAGGACTGGAGGTAAACAGAGCATGCTGGGTAGAATGCATTCAGTGGGGTTGAGTTATGGAAGAACTGAAGAGGAAGCCCTTCCACACTGGTGGAAATTGGAGGTGGAGGTGATGTAGGAACCATTTTGTTCAGGTAGATGCTATGTCTACAGCACCCTATCCAACAGTACTTCACCCAAACAGTACAGCAGTGGCTCTTACAGATCAGTTTCTTCTTATCAACTCTAATGCCTATAAGCCAGACACATCGGACCAGCTAAGGTTGACCAGGAAACTACTACGTTTTCCTAGCCTTATACTACACAGAACCAGTTCTCTAAAACCAGCAGACCAGATAACGGTTTTCAGTGATCACTATAAATAATTTTAAAAAGGAATTTCAATGTGCACCTTGATGTACTGTTTTAGGGGAATTTCAGGAGAGCTATCTCTCAGAATCTTGCAATTTAAGACAGTTCCAGGTTCTACATTCAATGGCTAGTTTTTCAAAGGACTGCCATTAAACACAGACATGAATACATTTCAAGGATGAAAGTCTACCACGCAGTTTACAGAAGTACTTACGTACAGTTCCGTGAACCAATTTTATAACAGATGCTAGTTCACAGGATTCTTCAAATTTCAATGAAACATTTTCATGTGCATGCATCTATCATTCAAAAAACCATTCTAATTGTACTGTCAAGACCCAGGCATGTACACAAGAGAGTTTTAATGAGTGGTATGAAACACAAGGCTTTCTTACCTCTTCTAAAGCATTAGCTTTACATCTAGAGCACTTCCAGTCCTCAGCTGCTTTCTCAGGAGCTACTCCATAACAACCTAACACAAAAGAACAAACAACTTCAGCAGGATAAGCAAGCCGCCCCCAATATATTTGTTTATTGTCTGCTAACTTTCATTTTGCTCTGTTCTTATGTATTAAATCTAGATTATTTATTTGTAATACTGAATTTATTCTATCTTCTTGAACTGTTGATTTTGTCCTATTTATTTATTTTTATTTATTTATGTAATTTAATTTATATACCGCCCTAAGCCCGGAGGCTCTCTGGGCGGTGTACAAAAAGATAAAAACCAGCACAATATATAAATACAATAAATACAATAAATCAAGAAACAAAACAAACAAACAATAAAAGAACCAAACAACGTCCAAAATACAGAAATGCTGTTAAAATACACTTTAAAATGCCTGGGAGTATAAAAAGGTTTTCACCTGGCGCCAAAAAGATAGTAGCGTCGGCGCCAGGCGCACCTCATCGAGAACCCTGTTCCACAGTTCGGGGGCCACCACTGAAAAGGCCCTAGCTCTAGTCACCACCCTCCGAGCTTCTCGATGGGATGGTACTCGGAGAAGGGCCTTAGATGTTGAGCGCAGTGTATGGGTAGGTTCATATTGGGAGAGGCGTTCCACCAGGTATTGCGGTCCCATGCCGTGTAGGGCTTTATAGGTCAAAACCAGCACTTTGAATCTAGCCCGGAAACAAATAGGAAGCCAGTGCAGACGGGCCAGAACAGGTGTTATATGAGCGGACCTTCTGGTCCGCGTCAACAATCTGGCCGCTGCATTCTGGACTAGCTGTAGTTTCCAAACAGTCTTCAAGGGCAGCCCAATGTAGAGCGCATTGCAGTAGTCCAATCTAGAAGTTACCAGAGCATGAACAACTGAGGCGAGGTCGTCACTGTCCAGATATTTGAATTTATTGGTATGTTTGCAAAATGATTTCTCCCTCCTCTCCCCCAAATTTTGTAGTTTGATAAGTAGATGTATGCTGTAATCTTCTTTGGGCACAACTCACTATAAAAAGGCATACAACTAAATTAAACTAGCGAGCTTTCAGACTCCACTCTGCTTGCTTTAGCACATTATCGGTTTTAGAATTAATCATCAGATCACTAATTACGGCACTTGTGTCTCTAATCACCACAATGGGCTGGTATTCAGATCAGAGGGAGAAGAAACAGACAATGGCATAGAATGTGAGCTAATCCAGCATATGTACCAATCCATAACCCATTCAAACCATACTGTTCGACGTCTAACAATAGCACTAAACTACTTATACTCAGCCTTCATTTAAAAATGGGAATGCGAGGTCTACATTTCTTCATGATTTACTCAACACATTAGAACAGTGGGTGGGTTGTCAAGATATAACTCTGGCCACTCTCAGATTAATGGGTTTAATTATTGAAACTGAATGATTAACTAGGTTTAGATGTTACAACACTAGCAGTATGAGTACTATCACAGCATGGTTCCAATCATCTCACTATAAACCACTAGAGACTGAAATATTAGGGATATGCCAAATTTTATGTAAAAAAAGATTACTGTGGCCATCCTTATAGCAGTTGATATTCCTATTGGTCATGCACTGTCGTTTTTAAAATGAACTCTTATACAAACTTTTCAGTGGAAGCATTTCACAGTTCAACTGTGTGGCGTGAAAATTATTTCTACATTCTTTTTTAATCTGTTGCTTCATAATTTCTTTGGCATGCTCTAGTTCTACTATGTACACAGATTAGAGATTGACTGTCCTTGTACACTAGTACAAGGGATTCTATGCTCTTGATCATTTTGTTTTCTGTACAAGTCAAGGTAGTTCCCAGAATGCAGCTCAATAACATTTCTCTGTGCCTTTTGTGGCTTTTAAAAAAAGAGAAGAAGTAGTGATCTGCAACAGATCCATCTTTCCCTATTTAAAATTTAAGAAAAATGGATGGACAGCATGTAATATCAGAGCACGGGGGACAACTGATGACCAGGCCCAGGATGTGCAGTACTCACTGGCATGTACACAGACTTGACAGAGCTTGCAGGTGACCAGAAGACTGGTGCCATCTTCCTCCAAGTAAGGGGTGGAGAGGCTGACATCTGTGCTGCAACCAGTGGTAGTAAAACACATCTCAGGAATCAGGGGCTTAGTTCTCATCTTTCCATCAGCAGCACATGGACCTGCCTGAGAGCTCTGGCCTCCACAATCTGCCTGTCAGGAAGAAAAAGATGCATTTTACAACAGACCAGCTTGTGAAGGCAATTAGAGTATAGCTAATAAGAAAGGCAACCTGTTCATCCAGATAGCCCATCGATATGCTACCTTCTTGGTGCAGTCACGTCCAAACACAAGAAATGCAACAGAACTAAGTTTTAACCAGTGCATTAAAAAACCCAGTCAATGACACGGTTAGTGACAAATCCAAAGTAGGTTTAGTGGAATTCCCTACTGGAAAAGAGACACTGAATATTAGAGATAAAAACAAGTTAAAAAAACCCAAACAAACCAGTAAACTAATTTGCTGTGTAACCAAGATACAAAATGTTAGGGCATTTTTTTTAAGTGGTCATATGTCAAAATGGAGTATAGGCTAGATGATGCCTTGGTTTCAGCTATTATCTGGTAATCCTGCCATAGTACTTATTCCGTTTTATTATCTTGCTCCACCTTCACTGTTTCCTGAGTCACATCAGTCTGGTGATGACGTATGAAACAGAACTGGCAGATTTGGCTAAATAGAAGGTGGTGGTGATGGTAGTAGTAATGGCAAACTCTAGTAGCTGCTGGATGCAACCCACCACAACCTAAAAGTGACCCATATCCCACAAGCAACTTACTCTACGGAAGCAAGCACTGCAAGATACCGAAGGGGGGGGATTAGTGAGCTCCTCCTTGCTTAAGTAAAAAAAGTCAAACGAGCAACACAACTGATGCAATGTCATTGTACAAGAGTACTAAGATCAAACAACTAGAGGAAAGTAATACAAGTCTTTAAAGATGTATGCAAATTTAATATTAGACACATTTCAAGGAGCCCTTGTTGAAGGGCAGTCTTGAAAGATGTATATACTAAGTTTTTTTTTAAAAAAAAACCTTTAACACATTAGTCACATGTGTACTCTTACGAAGATTCCTCAAATCATGAGAGAAATCCAAATAAAATCAGGTTGCTAACTTAATACATACACTCAAGAGATAGTTGTACTATATCTCTTGTATAGACCAACTGTGGTCTAGATCCCTTCCATTTAAGGAGAGTGAAAATCTCCCATATATTGCTGTCTGCTGGGAGTCAGAAAAAAAGGCAGACATGAGACAAACATGCATAAGAGAATATGCATGCATCTGCTTGCAGGTACACATTTGCATTTGAAAACGTTGTGTGTCCATCTTGTGACAAAGAACTGCATATATGCACATGCTTAATAAAAATTGCAAACTTTTGGGGGCCAAGTCACTGAAAAACCCATTAAGTCTGTCAATGCAACTAGGCCAGTTTACAAACATAACAACACGGAGACCAAGATGTTGTAACACCAGTGCCAAACAATGTTGCTGCCAATGTAATACTGATGCAGCACTACTAGTGTTGTAGTCTTTAGAAACCATTTCCCCCAGTGCTGCTGCACTAAAAAGAGAATTTAGCCTACTCACCTGGTAAGTTTGGAAGAGCATGCAGACTGCACAGTAGGGGGCTTGCTGAGCCATAGCTGTGTTGTACTCCTTTTCTGCCTCAAAGTTTAGAGGGCGATTCTGCCACAGCTGGCTGAGTGGCTTTGCCCATGCCTCCATCTCCTCAGTTTCTTCATCTGGTGCCAGCTGCTCTGACATCTCTGCAGTAAGAAATATTGGTCAGTCAAAATGTACAAATTTTAGCTAGAAAACAGCCAAGTCAAAGGAATAATAGATTGCTAGAAAATTCCCACTTCACAAGTACCAGTAAATCGCAGTGCTCTCCCTGCTCAGTAAGTGTTCAGCCACACTGACTAGCTGGCTGAAAGTTTGTTTCATTAGCAACTATTACAACATAGCTATTACACATGTTGTGTTGAAGTGGAGTCTCTAACATAATGATTCTCAGCCTATTCAGTTTCTTGGACCACAAATGAAGAAGTAATACGCTACCCAGTAAGTACATACAAATACATACAAAGAAGTGTGTTCAATTTTCTTTGCCTTAGGAATCAAAACAGACCAAAGCCCTGTACCGGGCCCAAAGCTGGTGGTGAAAATTCAACTCCAATGTAATTCTAGTTCAGCTAGCCAATCTTTGTATCTTCCCAGGAACTAAGAATCAAAATGCTCCAGAAAAGGATGAAGAGGACATACTTCAAGGAATAGTGTGCACAGGCTGGGGGACGGGGGGTGGGTGGGTTGTGCTCCTTATAGAGAGGGAAAATCCCACGGGACTACATTAAAGATGTAGTGAGGATCTCGTTTGGAATTCTCATTTTTTCCATTTGAATTTGACCTCATTAGTCTACACACATGTACACATTTGAAGGTGAAGACCAAATCTGCTTGTTCCCATCCACACCAGTAAGCACTCCCTTTTGTCTTTGTCTCTGCCTTGCAATTTGTTGATTTGAATGTGTTAGTTCTGCACAAATGGGGCATGCATGCAAGAATCAGCTGAGCAGTACCAGACATCTTTTACAAAAAACTGTGTCCACCCAGGAATTACACAATAGCACACATCTGGGAATTCTCAATTCTGTACAAGCTTGTGTGCACACACTTTATGATGGGTATTTCCCATTCCAAAACTGAAAGATAGTTGTGGGATAAATCAATAGGGGGGGAAAGAAGCAGGTAAGATAATAGTTTTTCAGTTTTGCACAAATCTGATTTAAAATAAAACAAACAAACAAACAAACAAACAAACAAACAAACAAACAAACAAACAAACAAACAAACAAACAAACAAACAAACAAACAAACCATGACATGGCTGTGGAAATAAGCCCCACCACTGCTGAAACAGAACTGGTGTTAGGGATGTTGGGGGCATAGAAAGGGGAGCAGCAAAAATGGATGATTGATCCACCCCCAGGAAAAACCTAATAGGGTGGTGAACCTTTTTCAGCCTGAGAGCCACATTCCCTTTCGGGCAGCTTTCCAAGGGCAACATGCCTGGTAAAGTAGGAAGAGCAATGAACGTAAATATTACCTCTGTACAGTAGGCTAGCTTCTACACACACTCACACATCATCTCTGTCCTCCATCCAGACAAGCAAGAGGTATTATCAAGAACAGATTCAAGCTAGGCAAAAGCGTGAAGCAGGGCCAGAGAGCAGTGTGGCCTGAGGAGAGTTTCAAAGGCCAAATCAAGGCCCTGGAGGGCCACATTTGAGGTTCCACATGCCTACAATATGCTATTTTGGGTGGAGCAGTTTGGAGTCGCATTTTTCAAAATTTACCAGATTATCTCTAGATCAGGGAAGTCCAAGTTTACAGGGGGAAGCCAGCAGGATAGGAACTGTTTCAGGGAATGGTATGTGGACAGCTCTACTTAAATGGGAATGCAAACAGCTTCAAATACACATTAACCTTAGGTGTGAACAAGCTCATTGACTATATTATTTTAATTACCATATGGTACACTTAAGTGCCACCTTCACTACCATCCACAACAGACCTCTAGCGCAGTAAGGAAAACACAACTTACCATCATCACTGAGGCCATCTTTAACCAGAAGCGGATGATGACGTGGGAGTTTGCTCAGGGGCTGGCGACGTCCTTTGGATTTCTTACGATCTTTTACTGATCTTATGTACTCCTTCGCCATCTGGACAAGACAGAGGTAGGTCAGCAGCTGTGACAGTGAACAGATCCAATACAACATAGATGTAGCAAACATGAATTTTTAGAACTGAAGTGAGCAGAGAGAGAAAAGAGCTGAAATCGTCAAGATGTTTTTGGGAAAGAGTGCTTTTGCTATATACCAAGCTACGGAAAGTGAGGACAAGAAGTCTGTAAAGCTCCATGACATGCAAGACTTGCACTATGAGAATGTACTCAAGTCTTAAAAGCAGGGATACAAGTATGTGGCCTTGAGCATCTACTGTTAAGAATTACTTGGTTCCCAAAGCAGAAAACAGTCTTAGCAAATACTTCTATAAAATGCACATCAATTTAATGTCTAGCTTATGTTTGTACTAGTAAAGCACTAAAAGGATCAAGCTGACAGCACATTACATAAAAGTGGATCAGTCTTAACACCAAGACACAACCCATATTAGACATCGTTGAGCATTAGTCTGCTTGCAGCATATGCTACAGCAAGACAGCTCCTGTATGCACTCCCAATACTAATCTTCCCATTACTTTTGCAAGTTCCTGTTCATTCACACTGGCTGTAGCACTGGCTTTCTTTCCAGAGGGCCGCTCATCATCCATGTCACTGGCGTCTTCTTTCGCATAACTGTGCACTGTGAGCACCTCAGCTTGTTCAAGAGCCTGCCTGGAGAGGTGAGAAGATTCAGAATCTGAAGAACTTGAACAGAATGAAGAGCCAGACTGATGGCTGGAGACTGAACTCTGTTTCATGGCTGACTGGGTCAAGACTGAAGTCACAGAATGAGAGATGGAAAGATCCAAAACAGCTGCTTCTGGCTCTTCCTCCTCCTCCTCTAGTTTGACATTTTTCAGTTCTTCAAATTTTACTTCTGAGGAATCTGCATATTCTGGACCAAAACAATGTTTAAAGCATTCATTAGTAATTGCAATTGAAATATGTGCATTTTCTGTGTGTTAAAGTTTGAAAATTAGACAGATTCCAAGTGGGGCTTCCAGAGATGGACCCACCACATAGTTAAGTCTGGTTATGTGGGCAATGCTCCAGTAATCCTTTTGTCCCATGATTTCAAGCATCAATAACATATTCCAGCTCAGTGTCACACACATCCTCCATTTCTCAGCATGCATATTTTATAAGCATTTATCAAGTTTTCAAAAATATTATTGTTAATTTTGAATTCTCCACTTGTAGGATGTTAAACTCAACATTAACAGAAGGGGGAGGGGACACCTATCACCTCTACTTGAATGTTCCAACACACATTTCAAAATTATTTCAAATCTTTTAAAACACTACAAATTAGCTACCTTCTAAGGATTTCAATAACAGGCAATCTATCATTACCCTAATGAACACATTGGCCATTCCATATCAGTTCCTTCACAACTTTGGAGTAAATACCTCTTGATATGGAGGCTGTCATTCACTTTGTTAATTTGTTCTAAATTCTTTTAATGACATTCCAGTGCTAGACTTTTCTTGAGAAATAATGAATCTGAACATCTTAAGATAAACATTTCTTATCCCTTTTCAATCTAATGTGGATTGCATTTGGAACATGACACTTCAGTAACAGTACAAATAAAATTCCAGTGACATGGTCCACATAGAGCAGTGGAGCAGAACATTAAAGGAAGAGTTACCTGGGGGTGCAAGCCCTTGGTCCCCTTGTTGTATTGGCTCTCTAGCAGGTCCAACAGGAGATTCTGCAACTTCCATTTCAAACCGTGCTGGACCCAGCTCTTCCTTGAGGAAGGACTCACTTTGGCTCACCTCATGAGGAACCTCCAAGCAGACCCGGTGCCGCTTAGTTCCAATGCGGTGCTTGGGCACACTGCAAGAAACAAGCCTTACAAGTTAAACAGAACTCAAGACAGCATATTAGGTTGCTGTCTCTAAGGACTGACTAATGACCTTCCTGTAGTATTTCAGAAGCCAAAAAGTGCAACTTCCCAAAAGATGGATTACTATGGAGACAACATCACATCCCACAGAGAAAAACAAACAACTGAAACATCTCGCCCCACTTTGTGCCACAGGATGATCAAGTAGATCAACATTAATTGCTTGAAATAAATATGCAGCATCTTTGCCTCAGCTGTAAAAAAAACATTGGGAGAAGAGGACCTGAGCTAGTTGTTTTAAATTGTTCTTAATGATGTATTTTAAATCACCTCAGAATGATAATAAATTAAAGATTATCATCATCAATGGTCCCTCACAAGCCTACAATGCAAATATATTTGAATAGCCTGACTAAATAGCACTACTTAGCTTTCTCCTGTCTACATGCTTTTCATTTCCTATGTTCATCTGCATATTCATCAGCACATGTGAGCCAGAATACTTTAAATAAGAATTTGCTGAAGGCTATGTCCCAAGTAGGTTGACCATCACTTTGGGTCAAATCCATCCCTAGGAGTTTTGATTTTGAAAGGGAATATCCAGCTCCTGCATTGGACACTTTACCATTTCTGTGAATAATAATTATAAAAATACCTCTTTTTCTCTATATCACCATCTGCTTTGCATTCTTCTTCTGGTTCAGTTTCCTCAGGACATTGTTTCTCATTCTTAACTTTCTGGAGAAGCTCTCCCTTGAAGAACTCAGCTGCCTCTGGTGTTGGAAGAGTGTGATCAATGACTGCCACATCTTTCCCTACTTTCCAGAGCTTGTAACGATCTGGCTGGTATTTCCTCACAAAAACATCCATGGAGATTTTGACCATGTCCTTTCGGCATGAGCACTGCATGAAATAACAAACCAATTGAGGCCACTTACATTTCCATTTCAATCTTCTATGTTACTTTACTCTGCTGCCATGTCTTTGTTCAAATAATTTCACATCATACCTTTCCTAGTAATAACTAGTACCAGGTATAAAGATCTGACACTGAAAAATAATCCTTTGCAAAAAGGGGGAGGGTAACAGTACAGAACTAGGGGTCTCTGCTTAGGAAATGCATGCAAATGTATTTGGGGAGTGCTGGGTAGTAGCGTACACATCCAATTCCTGTCTGGCATTCTTCAGATCAAACATTCAAGACCTGTTGCCCTGCCAACACAGGCACCTCTGTTGCTTACCAGGGTGGTATGGAGGTGGCATGAGCTCTGGCAGAGCCAATATGGTGCTCCTGCTGATGTGCCCATGCAGTCCTGATTTTGCTGCTCTCTGCAACAGTAAGCAACAGCGATGCTAGTGTTATGAGGGTAGCTCTGTGGCACCACCCTGGCTACTCTTGGTTGCAATTTACCTTTATCCCTAACTAAGGCTCTAATCCAGTACATATGTACTCAGAAGTATGCTCCATTGGATTCAATGGGACTTACTCCCAGGCAAGTGTCTATTGGATAGCAGCCTAAAGCTTTGTAGCTGCCAATACTTCAAGGCAACTTAATGAGCAATACTTCTGGATAGCAACTCACAGGACTCCAGAGTTATCTAATGAAGTCCTCCCCACATGTCTGAAGTTGATATCCAAAGAGACTTTATTTGTATTAAACCTTACTGCACATTTTATGGACAATCAAAGAGACTAAAACGGCCAAATCAACTTCACAGCCCAGCATCTTCAACAAAAACATTTGTTGTAAAGACATACTTTCCAGATCTCCATTCAAAAATCAAGCTATTAAATAAAGCTTAAAAAAAAAACTTTAAGCAACCTACCAGTACAGATTGCTTTCCATATTCAATCCATCGGAGTGTAGCAAAATTAGTAGATTCAGCACAGTTGAAGCCGTGATTAAAGCCAGCATGGTATCCATAAGGAAAGGTTATCATGAATTCACCTGCTTCTTGGGTCACCTGAAAGAGAGGAAGCCCATTTTGATTTATCTCCACTTCGTAAGATCTCTTATGAGTAAGTTTCAATACTATGGGAAGAAATAGTAGGGCTCAATTACCCAGCTTGCTCTATCACCTAATAAAAGACGAACTGTAAAATGTTCCAAAAAGCCAAAAGTTTTATCCTGAGTCTAGAACTTGCATAAACAAATCAAGTGAAAAATAAGCACCTCAAAACTGGGAGTGGATATTTTGATGATGAATCCCCTGGAAATCTGTGATTAGTGCTTCATTCAGCACTGAACAATTTATCAGGTATGGCCAACCTTCATTAAGCTGTTTGGTGCTGACTGAATTCACTTGCACTATTCACAAAGTTCTAGGAGTGAGGACATCTGCAACTGGAACTTTATCTAGCATATTTCAGTCTGGGCAGAAAAAAATAGGTGCAATGTACATTTTAATTGAGTTTTGTTTAGTCCCATATACATTTGTAAACAAACATTTGAACAAATTATGTGTGAGCTGAGGTGTCGAGTGTCTAAAATTATCTTTCCACACTGTAAAACTGCCTTTGCTATTTCAATAAGAATCTGCATAAATCACATCACAAAAGAGAATTATGCCTAACTCCTATGTTGTGGCATGTTATTTTAACTAAGCACTAATCAAACAAATTATATGCTTCACTCCTTTGCGTAGAATCAAACTGTACACCTCAGAATTCACCTGTAAAGGAGAACTTTCTTTCCCAGTAAGTTTAAGACATGTTACCCTTTCTGGAAATAAGAAGGCGAGAGATATATTCAAATTTTAAGTGATATCATAGAAGATTTTGTATTCTCCGGCCTTTTCACCAACTTCTCAAAAATCCTACTCCTGCCATCTTGCAAGGATCTCTCATGCCTCCAAGATGTACTCTAAAGATATAGCAGTGCCAATGCTCCTTCCTCACCTTGTCAAATGGAATACCATATTTCTTCAATATCGATGGAGAGATCAGGGTCATCTTGTGGCGCAGGAAAGCTTCACAGCTCTGGGCACTTCCAGGAAAGAATCCTGTTTAAGAAAAGATGTTAGATGTGTTGCTGCTTCTGTACAGATATATTACACAACTTGATAAAAATGGATGTCCATATAAATATTCTCTGGCTACAGAACTTCATATTCTGTTCTGGCCTCTTGCTACTCAAGCAGGAGAGAGACAGGACTGCAAAAGATCATACCCAGCATTTCCAATAGAAAGGTGGGCAGTCTTTCCTTATCTCCCTCTCGCTACAAGTTATGTCAGAGACTTAGAGTAAGGTGCAAGGTAACAGAAAAGATTATGCATGGAACGGGGATGGGGGACACCACACAAGCAAAACCCCAAAAACTACAAGACAGGCCTTAATTTAAGTGAATATCTGCTTTTGGAATCCTAAAAAAAGTTGTATCTTATTTGCAAATTATAAAGTGAAGCTAAGCAATTTTCTCAGTTCACACTGGGTGAAGGGCAATTTGATAGCATGAATGCAAATTAAAATAAAACCAATCAGCATTAGCTTAAAATTGAGTTTTCCCAAGTATGAACACATGAATAAAATCAAACACCTCATTCCCAGATTCTAAGTATGGTTACCACCACAAAAAAGCTTGCCTCCCCACACACAAATCTGAAGAGTAAGCATGTTTATAGCAGCAGCTCTCCAAGATCTCAGCAGACCAGCCTTGCTGATTAAGATTCTTTCTTTGGAGATGCTGAGGACTGAACCTGGACCTCCATTATCCTAATAGTCTCTAATCAAAGTGTTTTTCCAATTCTTGCTGCAAGTAAAGCATTGCCTGAAAAAGCCAAAACTAGCTCTATGCAGTACAATCACCACTGCTGTATTATATATATATGCATATATTTTGGCATGATTACTGCAGTAATCTACTGCACAGTGCTGACAAGAAGCATTTCCTCTTACAACTGCAAACAGAGTAGCTGAGGAACTAATTTTGAAGATTCTCTAATTTTTCTTTTAAGGGTATAGAAAAAGATGAGTGCTTGTCTAAATTTTTGCCTATATAGTCCTTGAAAAAGAAAAGAGCCTGTGCAAGGGTAATACCCTTTGAACACTGCTCAACCATTAGCTACTGGGCCAAGTTCAAGGTTCTGGTGCACAAAGCCCTATGCAGCATGGGACCAGGATACCTGAATGATGTCTTATCCCTTATATGACCAGTTGATCACTGCACTTTGCAGGTGAGGGCCTCCTGCAGCTACCATATTATCAGAAGGTCCATTCTGCACAACACAGGAAGCGGACCTTTAGTGTTGTGGCACCTACTTTTTGGAATGCCCTTAAATATTAGACCTTCTCTGTTATCTTTTCGTTGCCTACTGAAGACCTTCTTTCAACAAGCCTTTTAAGAGATCTTCTCTCAGTCTGTTTTGGAATTACTTTTTCAGATGTTTTTAAAGTTATTTTAAAAAAATATGTTTTTAAAGATGTTTTGTTTTAATATGTTTCGGTCCTTTGTTTTTAGAGTGTTTTTAGTGCTTTTGTTTACTGCCCTGGACTCCTTCTAGGAGGAAGGGCGGGATATAAATTTAATAAATAAAAAATTGTCATTCAGACATTGATTAAATCTGATTATGATTTAATCGGTTTCATCACTACATTAATCAGTTGAACTGTACTGGAACTAGGATAAGTTGCTCCATTAGAATCATTTTTTGCACCTGCAAAAGTTATTCCTCCTTGCTGTTATGTTTATAATTAAGGCTATTGCCATGACAGCGTTAAAGCAAAAGTAGATCCTATGGGTCTTCAGAAACAGTCAACTGCATACATCAAGACACAAAGATGGTTACCTTTAGCAAGACGCTCCAGTCGCTTCCCATGCTCTGGAGGAATGGAGTACCTTTAGTCACAAACATATTAAGAAACAAAATCATACAGGAGCCTGGTGCTTTTAAGAGTTTCAGACTTAAACAGTGAAAAAATTCAATGGGCAAATAATTTAAATTGCTAAGGATATATAAGTTAATTCAGTTGTTTTCCTTCTATTACTTAATTGCCAAACTGAGAAAATCAGAAAGCTTGTTTGCCGATTAGGCTCTCTTACAAGTTAATTTATAGAAATACAAAAAAATACAGACAAAAGGTATGCATAAGAAAAAATTATGCATAAGATATTCTTCCGTAACAGGTTGTCTCACCATGACTTGGGTTCCCCAAAATGCAGGTAGTTGATACTGTAGAGGTCCATGTCCTCCGTGTGCCAGGCAAAGGATGTCTTCCACATCCCAAAGTAGAGATAAGGTGTATTCACACCCTCAATGGTAATGCCACTTTCATTCTCTACTATATCGAGAATTGTATTCAGACGGCCAATATTCCACTCATCTATATGCTAAAGAAATAAAATGAATTCAAACAAGAACAAGCAATTAACATGACATCAAATATAATCACTAACCTTATTTGTCCTATATCATTGCTACCCTCTACTCCCTACCAGTAGTGGCCAGTGGAGTGGCATGGGCAAGGCTGTGTTGAGAAGGGGAGGAGCAAGATGGTAGGGAGCTCATTGTGGTATGGGTGCAGTAGCGGAGCTAATCTGATGCTCCAGCTGTTGTGCCTGCACCAAGCTCCCCACTGCCTTGCCCCTCTCTCTTTCGTTAACCAGCAGCGACATGTAGTGTCAGGAAGCCAGGTCACCAATGCTGCCCTGCCCACAATGCTCTACCCACTACTACCGCTCCCTGCCCTATTTGTAATTTCAGCAACAGGGACAGGTAATTCTTCTTGCTTGATATGATGCTTAGAGCTCATCATCAAGGCTGACAGCTTATAATCAGTACTGAAAGCAAATTAATCCCCACACAACTGAGGGAAATTATTACTGATAAATTTGCTTTTTACCTTGTCATAGAGTGTGCCATTAACATCTGCACCATAGATTGGAGCATTGAATGTGAGGTTCTTCCAGTACTTGCGTTCAAGATCTTCAAAGTCAGTATACCGAGGTGTGCAGTATCTAAAATAGAACAGGTTTGATTTTAGGAACAACTTTCCCACTCACTTTCCTTTGTTCAGTGACATAGCTTAGAATTATCACAAAATGTAGCAGGCAATTTAAAAAAAACCAGATTAGATAAGTGCTAAGGATAGAGAGAAGATGGTGAAATACAAACATGCAGAATTAAGAAGCCACAGTTTCATTTCTTATTTCCTTTTGTACTTTGCGTAAGAATGTTTGTACACTGTGCAGTCAGACTTAAGTTGTATGCCAAAATATGGATTGCCATATTCTGAGAATGCAAAGACTTTACTCAAAATTAATTTTTGAATAATTTTGTCTGAATTAGTCTACTGGCAATATTTGACAGAGCACCAGTGTTCCTGGGTGGTCAAGACGGCTCCTAGGAACCACAGAGCTGGACCAAAAATCAGTTTCTTATAGGTGCAAGAGCTCCAAGGCATATCTGGAGATCCTCAGGGGTCACATATTCATTTTTGCATTAAGATCTGTTCCTTCTATTAAAATGAAGGGGCAGGCCATACACACAGACATTTCTTGGCAATCATAAAGAAATAAAAGCTAGACTGGGGTAACCTGTGTAGCGCCTTCCAGATGTTTTGGACTACAGCTGCCATCAGCTAGCTTGATTAATGGCCAAGAATGATGGGAGGTGTAGTCCAACATAATCTAGAAGGCACCCATTGGCTACCACTGAGCTAAACAGAAGTCTCGAATAGAAATCTCCTTAAACTTCCTTACTTATCACTATTTGCTATCCTCCTGAACTCCCGAACTGACATAGCTTTCTTCTGGATGTTATACTGTGTGAAGAGGCCAGATTGGCCTGTGACCACTTGCTGAATGGGAGCAGGGATGATCAAATCATCAATATCATCATACCATTTGCGTGGCTTCCATTCCTTTGGAGGAACAACCTATAAGTTTCAAAAGACAAACAGAGCAAAGCGTAAAAAGGGCAAAGAAACAGAATCTATAGAAGTGGCTCAACAGGAAAAAATATTATCCCAGGTGTAATATAGTGTTCATTATCATCATACTGTGATATATTAGGCATTCCATTAATTAGTTTTTAATGTAAATATAAGGATAAACACATTAAAATTGCATAATTTAACTACATGTGTGGGAACAAGAAATACCTTTTTAGGAGCACTATGCCATACCATAAATCATTCACAGTAATTCTCTAAAATAGAAATTATTTGCATATTCCTATATGATGCTCAGGAATACTATGGACAGTATATTTATTAACAGCTGTAGACCTCAACTATCAAAATTACTGTGTTCCCAGAACTTGAAGTTGGTGGGAACTTGAGTATTTTTAAAAACCTCCATGGACTATGTTCCATTTAGAGATGTGAAGGCCGGGGAGTGGGGGGAAATGAATGAAGGAAACAAAAAAACCTTTTCCTTTCATATATCTAGTTTTGGTATCAGATTAATAGCTCTCATGCACGAACTAGAGAGATAATACTCCTGACAGGGTTAGACTGCAATCCTAACCCTGCCTACCTGGGAGTAAGCCTCACTGAATTCAATAGGTCTTACTTCTGAGTAGGCATAGTTAGGATTCCACTATTGCTCTCAATTGCTTCAACTCTCAGTACAGGAAGTTTTCAGCAGGGCTGTGGAGTCGGTACGGCAGACCTTCGACTCCGACTCTTCTATTTTTCTACTGTCCGACTCCTTCATAAATGGCAAATGTATATTAACTAGTAATAACAAATTTACTGTAGTAAAATGGTAGCACAAGGCATTTCATCACCACCATGTGAATCCAGAGCTTGGAAAAGTTACTTTTTAAACTACAACTCCCACAAGCCCAATCCCTGGGGCTGATGGGAGTTGTAGTTTAAAAAAGTAACTTTTCCAAGCTCTGGATTCACATGGTGGTGATGAAATGCCTTGTGCTACCATTTTACTACAGTAAATTTGTTATTACTAGTTAATATACATTTGCCATTTATGAAGGAGTCAAAGTTGGAGTCGGTACATTTCTACCGACTCCGACTCCACAACTCCTACTCCACAGCCCTGGTTTTCAGCCTTCATATCATATATTGACAATGTCAAGTAAATAATATTAGAAAAGTGTGCAACATTTATATCTCTAACATTGAAAATGTAGAGTACTCAGATTTTCATCAGCGGTCAGTATTAAGCCCTATTCATAATGAAAATAAGCACCATTTCCTTAATAACAATGGTATGTAACTGCATATGAAAACTCCATTTCATAACATATTATTCCATGTATAATACACTGCACAGTAGCACCATTGGTGTGGTTTTTAACTGTGTACTCTACACTTTTCTGAACCATACCGGTGGATACTATAAACACTTTGTGGTCTTTTTTTTTTTACCTTTGCCAGTCCAGCTCTATGAGCTCCCTGGGACTCTATGTATGCAATGTAACGGCTGAAGTTTTTGAATTCTTCCACAGTTGGGTGGAACGTCATTATCCTGGCACTCGGATTTAGGTTCTCAAATTCAGATGCCATGGTTCTTGTTCAGAATCGACCTTGTCACATGCGAACCAGAAAAAGTGCACTAATACAAAAAGTCATTCAAGCAACACAAATAAATTACAGTATGAGGCCTATCCAGGATACTGTCAACATAATCAGGACACTGCAGTGTAAATCAGTCAAGGCGTTGCATTTTGTTTTCTTAAAGACCAATAATCTAAGGCCTAACTAACTTGGAAATGACATAACAGAAAAGCCTCCTAACTCTCACCAAGTTTTACTCAACACCTTCTTCCTCATGAACATCCACCACAGACTTGGATTGGCAGAACAATAATTGCTACATTTTAAAGATATCCTGCCAAACCACAAGTACAAGGATGTGCTGCTAACACAGCTGTTTGCGAAAGACCCCATCACTCCCACTCTTGGGTACTGGAAGTTGTTTTGGCAGTGTCTACAGAAAGGAAAGAGAGGTCAAAATATGAATATCAGCAACTGCAAGCTGAGAGATGCATTGTAAGGAGAAGGGTTTTTTGTTTTGTTGTTTGTTCAGGGTATATCCTGACGGGAGCCCAAGTTACATTTCCCACCATAGTGCTACTTTGCCCTCCTATCTAGATATGTCAATCCTAAAAGTCTAAGTATGCGTATGAACACCAGCAGGAGAGGGCTACCTGCTCATGTTCTTGTAAGGCTTGCCATGGCCGTCTGGTTGGCCACGGTGGATAACAGCGTGCTGGACTATAAAGACTTTTAGTATGATCCAGCAAGGCTCTTCTTATGCGAAAGATACCTCATTGACAGGACACGCGCACTTTTGTATGGGTCGGGCCTGTTTGTTGTTATACATACAGAGGGCTGCCTCTGCGGGACAATAAAAGAAACTGTTATCTATCACCAGGAGACGTGGGAGCTTCTCAGCGTCCCTGTCTTTGTAGTAATGTCAGGGTCTACCTTAGGCTGTGTTTGCGTGTAGGCGTCCTGTACCGAAACCAGCCTGGGGAGAGGGGAATCAGGTCGCTTGGGAGGAAGAAGGAGGCGAGAAAAACCGGCTGTTCCTATCCCTTGGGTTGGTGAAACAAGGGCCTGACGACCATACGGAGCAGCTTTAATACTTTTCTGTCTAACGCGCAGGAGAGATCAATCCGGTGGAGAGAAGACCCTACCCTCCACTCCCAACACAAGCCTCATCTCCCCCCACAGGGCGGTCTTGCCTCAAACGCTACTTCAGGCCAACCGAGGGTAACGCCGTCCGGACCAGCCTTTCTTTGCACTCGTTCATTCTCACTACCCTCAAGGTTCAGTCCCTAACCCACCTCCCACATTAAAACAACAACCACCCTTACTTTTACTCACCTACGTGCCTCCAAGCACTACCTCCGCCTTTCCCAGGCCCCAAAATCGAGTACTGTATTAGCCTGGGGCCGACACCGTCCGATGCTCCGCCCCACGGGTTACGTTGGTGGCGTTTCCCAATCAGGGACTAATCGCTAAGAACTCCTGAATCAGCTTTTCCGTTTCATAGGCTATGTACAGTGCCAATCACATACGTCTTCTTCGTTCGTCTGCGTCGCCGCCGCAACAGCAGTCGAATTTGTACTCCCCTTCCGCGAAAGTAGTTCCGTCCCGATTTTACGGCTGCGCGCGACGATATTGCGACACTGTTCGAACGATAGGTGGCCCCCCTCCGCATGAGTCGTTAAAGAAACCGCTCCGTTTTCTTCTTTCTCTCGGTCTTTCACTCCATTTCCCCCCAGCGTTCCCTTCCCACAACGAGTTTCACGTAATTGTAGAGTTCAGGTCCAGTCAGTAAGGAGAAGCGTATGAATCAGACCAACCACAGAATAACCAATCATTGAGGAAAGGAGTCTTGTTGCTAAGCTGATTTCGTGTCGAGAGGAGACTCTGGGCGAGGGAGGAAGCTTTCCCTGCTGATCAGGCTGTTCTCTAATATTGCTAATAGTGAGCAGCAATAAAGGTAGAAGCGCCATAAGGGCTTGTTGATATAGGTGGTAGCAGTGTGTGTGTGTGTTATATTATTCCTTCCCTGTTAATATTTTTTACATCTGTTTTTCATTTTGCTTTAACGCTGATAATGAAAACATTTCACATTTCTTCCCCTCATGCAAGCTGAAATGGCTACTGTTCATTTATTTACAAATAGATTAAAACTTACACACGTTAAAACTTAGTACTGAGGTTGGAGCCCAAATCTGACTAGGCTCAGTTTAAACTGGTGAGGTGACAAATTGTATTATTTTACCAAAGAGAATATGTTGTGAGTGACAATTTAGTAACGCTTTCCTTCGGAAGTTAGGTAGTGGTTACCTTTCTGTCCGGGCATCACTGCCCACACTCTAGATTAGAACAGTGATGGGGAACCTGCAGCCCTCCAGATGATGTGAAACTACAACTCCCATCGGCCTCAGCCAAAGTGGCCAATGGCCAGGGATGATGCAAGTTGCAATCCACCAGCATCTGGAGGGCACTTCGTTGCTGTCCCTGATTTAAAAGATGTATGATAGAATTGCAGTACTGTAGATTCAATAGCGTTACAGAAAACTACCATTGCTGAAATGTTCCTTTCTATATAACTTAAACAGGCAATCCTTAGACATATAGTGTCTAACCTTTGGATAGTCTACAAAGACAGACTAATCTCCATATACAGCCCTTCTCCCTTTACATTATCTACCAGGTGCTGCAGGCAGCTGCCGCTGTAGGATATGAGGAACATAAATTTAAGGCATCATACATTCCATGATGTATCCTGGTTTGCAAGTGACAAAGACATTCATGTGGTAGGGAAGCATCAGACCCATAGTGAGAAAGAAATACAATTAAAAGGCACAAAATGTGAAGCCCAGTTCTAGCCACATCTACTTGGATGTCGGCTGAAATCGCTCTAATGTAAGCACGCACAGGACTGCAGGTAGGGTTACCAACCGTACTCTTTTAAGAGTACATGTACTCTTTTTGAGATGGTGCAACAGCATACTCTTACTTTTCACTTATCGAAGCCAAATGTACTCTTTTTGAAATGACAAAATGATGGTAACCCTAACTGCAGCCATTCAGTTCTTTGTTTGCTCAGAAGAAAGTCCTATTGGGTTCAATTGCCCTTCAGTTGTCTTCAGGATGAAGCTACATTGTGCAGTTTGCCAAGTTTGCATAGTTGTGTTGGTTCTGAAAACAATTAAATATTAATCTAACCAAGACATTGCTAAAGTTTCCATACCAAAACTAAGGGGTACTTGGTGCCTCTGTACAGTGCTGTGGAGTTGGGGTGTTGTAAAATAAATTTCAATGTCCTCAGAGCTGCAGTTTGGAATAAAGGAGCCTATTAACACTTAAAGACACACAAAAATTAGCTGATTTAATTAAATAGGTTTCCATAGCCCTTCTAGGAATGCTTTCGGATGCTGCCTAGCTGTTTACCTTACCTTCTCTGTTGTCTTTTTGGCACCATCTCTGCTGTCTTTTCAGCACCTATTGAAGACCCTTCTCTTTCAACAAGCCTTTTAAGTAGAAACCTTATCCCAGTCTGCATCTGTGTTGGAACTGTATTTAAGGTTTTTAAAAATAGTTATTTTAAAGATGTGTTTAAAGATATTTTGTTTTTAAGATGTTTTTAGTGTTTTTGTTTGTTGCCCTGAGCTCCTTTTGGGAGAAGGGGTGAGATATACATTTAATAAATAAAAATAATAATACCTGATGTTGGTGTTGTGGAGCTGAAAACCTTAGCCTGCTATATTTGTCTACTGATATTTTTCTATTTCTAAAAATGCATTGTTTCATAAAATGAATTAGTAACATAATGAATGCATACCATATCAGTCAACCTGGGCCATTTCAAAGTTGTACTTAACTTTTTTCAATTAATTATAGAAGCATGAATGCATATATAATAAATATAAATTAATGTGTTAATATGTCAACATCTTCACTTTGTGTTAAATGTAATCAGTGTAACGAAGTTCATATTATTGAGTTATCTTGTTTTAAAATATTTACAAGCATTCATTAAAAAATGCGCTGCTAAACCATTGAATATGTAATCAAATATTAAATACAATATTTTGGGGTATTAGGAAAAAATCAGCCTTCCCAAATCTGAGCGGCTGTGTTTCAATACTTATATTGCTGTTTAAATAATGTTATTACCGGAAGTATAAAATCCTGTGGAAAGACAAACCAGTAAAATACTTAGGCATATGGCTTACACCAAATTTAGAGATCCTGCCCAAGTATTAATCATGACAAACTGAAGGAAGAAGTAAAGGATGATTTGAATAGATTGGGGCAACAAACAGTTTCTTGAATGGGAAGGATTTCTGCCCTAAAAATGATGGTTCTGCCTAAAATTCCCTTTCTTTTTTAAAACATCCCTATAAAGTTATCTCTAAAGGCAATCAAGGCTTGGAAAGACATTTTTATGGACTTGAGTTTTATAGAAAACACCAAGGGTCTCGAAAAGACCTTAAGTTCTGTTATACTTGGTAGGTTGTCGTTTCCTTGTATAAAAGTACATTCTGAAGCCACAATGCTCATGCATTTAAGGGTCTGGTTCCATACAAACAGAGCTACATTCTAAAACAAATTAATATCTCCATAGAATTTTTTAAAAATTACACTGCTGTCATACTCATTTTGACAAAAACATATTTAAAGCCAACCTACGCACAATAAATTTATTTGGTATCTTGATTAAATTTACAAGTAAACTGTGTCCTGGATTGTCACCTTTAATTGCAATTACTTGAAATGAGGAACGTAAGAACATAAGAACATAAGAAGAGCCTGCTGGATCAGGCCAGTGGCCCATCTAGTCCAGCATCCTGTTCTCACAGTGGCCAACTATGTGCCTGGGGGAAGCCTGCAAGCAGGACCCAAGTGCAAGAACACTCTCTCCTCCTGAGGCTTCCGGCAGCTGGTTTTCAGAAACATACTGCCTCTGACTAGGGTGGCAGAGCACAGCCATCATGGCTAGTAGCCATTGATAGCCCTGTCCTCCATGAATTTGTCTAATCTTCTTTTAAAGCCGTCCAAGCTGGTGGCCATTACTGCATCTTGTGGGAGCAAATTCCATAGTTTAACTATGCGCTGAGTAAAGAAGTACTTCCTTTTGTCTGTCCTGAATCTTCCAACATTCAGCTTCTTTGAAAGTCCACGAGTTCTAGTATTATGAGTGAGGGAGAAAAACTTTTCTCTATCCACTTTCTCAATGCCATGCATAATTTTATACACTTCTATCATGTCTCCTCTGACCCGCCTTTTCTCTAAACTAAAAAGCCCCCAATGCTGCAACCTTTCCTCATAAGGGAGTCACTCCATCCCCTTGATCATTCTGGTTGCCCTCTTCTGAACCTTTTCCAACTCTATAATATCCTTTTTTATTTTTTATTTATTTATTTTATTTATTTATTTCATTAAACTTATAGACCGCCCCATAGCCGAAGCTCTCTGGGCGGTTCACAAGACAAGAAACATCAAAAATACAGTAAACGTGCAGCAATATAAAAACACATTAAAAGTTTAAAATGTTAAAAATTAAAACAATATCAGCGCATACTAAACATGTTGAAAAGCCTGGGTGAAGAGAAGAGTTTTAACCTGGTGCCGAAAAGATAGTAACGATGGCGCCAGGCGTATCTCCTCTGGGAGATCATTCCACAGTTCGGGGGCCACCACAGAAAAAGCCCTTTTCCGCGTTGCCACCCTCCGAGCTTCCCTATGAGTAGGAACTCGGAGGAGGGTCTTTGATGATGAGCATAGTGTACGGGCAGGTTCATAACGGGGGAGGCGTTCCAACAGGTATTGTGGTCTTGTGGCGTATAGGGCTTTGTAGGTCAAGACCAGCACTTTGAACCGGGCCCGGAAACAGATAGGCAGCCAGTGCAGGCGGGCCAGAATCGGTGTTATATGGTCGAACCGTCTGGTCCCCATTAGCAGTCTGGCCGCTGCATTCTGCACAAGCTGTAATTTCCGAACCGTCTTCATAGGCACCCCCATGTAGAGCGCATTGCAGTAATCTAATTTCGAGGTTACCAGCGCATGAACTACTGAAGCGAGATTCTCTGTGTCTAGATAGGTGCGTAGCTGGGTGTGATGTTCCTGTATTAATGTAAATATGGTAAGTGCTGTTTGTATAGAAGATACATGGTAAGTGGAATGAAAGAGGAGGGGGGAGTAGATGAGCAGTAGAATGCTGGATGATTGGCTGAGCGTTTGAATGGCTGAGAGTATAAATGGAAGAATGACAGTTGAATCTGGGTGGGTTGTTTTGAAGGTGTTTGGAGGTATGTGGGTGTTAGTTGGTGGATGTTAGGAGAGTGGAGAAAGAGGGAATTGGAGTTCTAGTTAATGATAAGTCAAGTATCACAGGAATAGATGAAACCATATGCTTAAGTACCATTAGAAAAGTAATCTTGTTATTTCTGTTATTTAATAAATACTATTTTGGTTTACCGAAGGCCTGATCCTTGGCTGGGGTTTCACAGACCAGAAGGGAGGGTAAGGTAATTACCAAGGCTGAAGGGCAACAGTAACAAATGGTGGCAGCGGTGAAGAGGAGAATAATAACATTACAAGTATCCAGAGCAACCCCGAGTTATACGAGTTATCTACATTGATACAAGGGGGTTGGGAACAGTATAAGCACGGAGTCACAAAAGTAACCAGACAGAGAGAGGCTCAGACAAAGTCTCTGGGAACATTGGTTATAGAACGTGACTGGTGGTGCTGCCTAGCAGGGGGATCTAGTGAGATCTGTGCTAGAGCGGAGAGAGAAACCATAAAAAAGGACAGTCTGGACTGGTGGAGTCCCTGGTGGTGCCTAGTGAAAGGCAGTAGCCACAAGCAGGTAGGAACCTGACAGGGAGAGCCAGGGAAGGGCGTCACACTGGGCCACCAGCCAAAGTTGGTAAAAAGCACCCCTTGCCACCGAGGCTATCTGAGCCTCGAGTGACAGAGATGGATCTAAAAGAACTCCCAAGCTACGAACCTGTTCCTTCAGGGGGAGTGCAACCCCATCCAGAACAGGTCGAACATCCCCCATCCTGTCAGGAGAACCACCCACCAGCAGCATCTCAGTCTTGTCTGGATTAAGCCTCAGTTTGTTAGCTCTCATCCAGTCCATTGTCGCAGCTAGACATCGGTTCAGCACGTCGACAGACTCACCTGAAGAAGATGAAAAGGAGACGTAGAGCTGCGTGTCATCAGCGTACTGATGGCAACGCACTCCAAAACTCCTGATGACCAGAGCTAAAACTCATCCAAAAAATTAGGACAAGACTGCGTGCTGGACACCTCATTCGATGCAACTGCTACAACATTGGAGTCCAAGTCCTGGCGGATGCAAGAGATTTTATCCTGGAAGTGCCTAGCGAATTCATTACAGCGCGCCTGCGATGACTCCACCATGTCCGTAGGGCCAGAATGTAATAGCCCTCGGACTATTTTAAAAAGCTCCGCTGGACGGCAGATCGATGATTTAATGGTGGCAGCAAAATATTGCTTCTTTGCTGCCCTCACTGCCCCTAAGTACAACTTAGTATAGGCACTTACCAGTGCATAATTGCATCCATCAGGAGTTCGCCTCCATCTGCACTCAAGCCATCTTCTATGCTGTTTCATCGCTCTCAGCTCCAAAGTATACCATGGAGCTGCATGAGCTCTACACCGAAGAGGGCGCACAGGGGCGATCATGTCAACTGCCCGGGTCATTTCTGCATTCCACAGTTCCACCAGGGCTTCGACAGGAGCACCAGCCTTATCAGCCGAAAAACTCCCCAGAGCCTTTTGAAAATCCTCAGGAATCATTAGTCTCTGGGGGCGGACCATCTTAATGGGTCCCCCACCCTTGCAGAGGGAAGAGGTCGCTGTAAGTCTAAACCTCAACAAGCTGTGATCTGTCCATGACAAAGGGAACGATGTAAAATTCCCTACATTCAGATCACCATCTCCCAGTCCAGTGGCGAAAATTAAGTCTAGAGTGTGTCCTGCTATATGTGTTGGGCCAACAGCATATTGAGACAGCCCCATGGTTGTCATGGAGGCCATGAAGTCCTGAGCCGCCCCAGACAAGGTGGTCTCGGCATGAATGTTGACATCCCCCAGCACCAAAATACTTTGACATCCCCCAGCTTTAATAATACTTTCTACCAGTTTTCCAGGGACAGAAGTTAAGCTAACTGGCCTGTAATTTCCGGGATCCCCTCTGGATCCCTTTCTGAAGATTGGCGTTACATTTGCCACTTTCCAGTCCTCAGGCACGGAGGAGGACCTGAGGGACAAGTTACATGTTTTAGTTAGCAGATCAACAATTTCACATTTGAGTTCTTTGAGAACTCTCGGGTGGATGCCATCCGGGCCTGGTGATTTGTCAGTTTTTATATTGTCCATGAAGCCTAGAACTTCCTCTCTCGTTACCACTATTTGTCTCAGTTCCTCAGAATCCCTTCCTGCAAATGTTAGTTCAGGTTCAGGGATCTGCCCTATATCTTCCACTGTGAAGACAGATGCAAAGAATTCATTTAGCTTCTCTGCAATCTCCTTATCGTTCTTTAGTACACCTTTGACTCCCTTATCATCCAAGGGTCCAATCGCCTCCCTAGATGGTCTCCTGCTTTGAATGTATTTATAGAATTTTTTGTTGTTGGTTTTTATGTTCTTAGCAATGTGCTCCTCAAATTCTTTTTTAGCATCCCTTATTGTCTTCTTGCATTTCTTTTGCCAGAGTTTGTGTTCCTTTTTATTTTCTTCATTTGGACAAGACTTCCATTTTCTGAAGGAAGACTTTTTGCCTCTAAGAGCTTCCTTGACTTTGTTCGTTAACCATGCTGGCATCTTCTTGGCCCTGGCGGTACCTTTTCTGATCTGCGGTATGCACTCCAGTTGAGCTTCTAATATAGTGTTTTTAAACAACTTCCAAGCATTTTTGAGTGATGTGACCCTCTGGACTTTGTTTTTCAGCTTTCTTTTTACCAATCCCCTCATTTTTGTAAAGTTTCCTCTTTTGAAGTCAAATGTGACCGTGTTGGATTTTCTAGGCAATTGGCCATTTACATGTATGTTTAATTTAATAGCACTATGGTCACTGCTCCCAATCGGTTCAACAACACTTACATCTCGCACCAGGTCCCGGTCCCCACTGAGGATTAAGTCCAGGGTTGCCATCCCTCTGGTCGGTTCCATGACCAACTGGTCTAGGGAATAGTCATTTAGAATATCTAGAAATTTTGCTTCTTTGTCATGACTGGAACACATATGCGGCCAGTCTATGTCCGGGTAGTTGAAGTCACCCATTACTACCACATTTCCTAGTTTGGATGTTTCCTCAATTTCATATCTCATCTCAAGGTCTTCCTGAGCATTTTGATCAGGGGGACGATAGATCATTCCCAGTATTAAATCCCTCCTGGGGCATGGTATCACCACCCACAACGATTCTGTGGAGGAGTCAGCCTCTTTTGGGGTTTCGAGCTTGCTGGATTTAATGCCTTCTTTCACGTATACAGCGACAACAACACCAGTACGTCCTTCCCTGTCCTTCCGATATAGTTTATATCCAGGGGATAACCATATCCCACTAGTTTTCTCCATTCCACCAGGTCTCCGTTATGCTCACTATATCAATGCTCTTCTCTAAGACCAAGCACTCCAGTTCTCCCATCTTGGTTCGGAGGCTTCTAGCATTAGGGTACAGACACTTGTAAGCAGTGTCTCTCTTCAAGTGTCTTTTGCACTTGTGGTTTGGCCTGTGGTAATTTTGCCCTTCTGAATTGTTATCCTATGCCCCTGCTCTCACAATGCCTACTTCTAGGCCTACCCCTTTTAAAATTTCATCATTTCTTTGGTCTTTATCCCAGGGGGGAGGTTTATTCCGAACCTGTTGTGTCCAGGACTGGACTCAGGAACCAGACCAGTTGGTGAAAGCAATTCAGTCTTTATTAAAGTAATATCCAAACAAAAGCTACGCCTTCTCATGAAGCAACACAATAATGTGTCCAGCGACATGCAAGAGAGTTGACAGAACAAGGAATCCCTGCTCCCCCTGCCTCTTATAAAGGGGGCTTTCTGGCACAAATTCTCTCACTGCGCCTCAAGGTGCTCTCTTCCACACCCCTCCTCTCTCTCCCCCTTGCTCTTTTTTGTTTTCTCCAGGTTCGTGGTGAAGGGGGAAGCGCTGCCCCCTCCCCTTCTGAGGATTCTACCTCTGGTATTGGGGAAAGAGGGGGATGGACGCCATGCCCATCAGGCGGGCTTTTCTCTGGCTGAGGAGGGAGTTGAATTCCCCCTCCTTCCATTTCTAACTGCTCTGACCTGGGAAGGGGGGTGAGCGTGGGAAGTTCCTGGGAAGAGTCTGTGTCTGTGTCTGTGTCGGCTAGAGTTTCAAGGTCTTTACTGCTGGGCGACACTAACTCTGGGATTCCTCCCCCCTCCTCTGGTTCTTCTTCACACAACTCTGGGAAAATGATCTCCTCCCCCTCCTCATCCTCTGAAATGCCAGGACCCCGATCCTGCATCCTGACACCATCCCCTCTCTCATGCTGTGCCCTCCCCCCACTGGTCGGCGTAGGGCGATGGGGAAACCATTGATGGAATTCTTTCACTAAATCTGGGGCATGCACATCCCTCTCATTTTCCCATGATCTGTCAGCTGGCCCATAACCCTTCCAGTGAATTAAGTATTGTAATTGATTACGCCTCCTTCTGGAATCAAGAATCTGTTCCACTTCGAATTCTGGTTGTCCATCCACTAGAATGGGTGCCCCCAGAACCTCCACTGGTCGTAAATCGCTTTCGTTAACAAGGAGCGATGAAACACAGGATGTATTTTGAAAGTAGCTGGCAACTTCAGTCTATAAGCCACGGGATTGATTTGTGCCTCTACTTCAAAGGGCCCCACTCTCTTATCCTGCAGCTTCCTACACTTGCCCGGCATCTGAAGGAAGCGAGTGGACAACCACACCTGGTCTCCTGGTTGGAGGGGGGGGGCTCTCTTCGATGCTGATCAGCAATTCGTTTATACTCAATTTTGGCATCGTTTAATTGTTGTTTAAGTACCTGCTGCACGGCCTGTAGTTCCTGCAGAAATTCCCCTGCTGCAGGCACAAGCACACTCTCTGTACTACTGGGGAAGGCTTTGGGATGGAATCCATAGTTAGCAAAGAAGGGTGTTTGCCCAGTGCTGGTATGCAAGGAGTTATTATAGGCAAACTCTGCGAAATGCAAATAGGAAACCCAGTCATTCTGTTGATAGGACACATAACAGCGTAAATACCTCTCTAAAACCGCGTTCAGTCTCTCCGTCTGCCCGTCCGTCTGGGGGTGATGAGCCGAAGAAAGTTTTAACTCCGTCTGCAACTGTCTCCAAACTGCCCTCCAAAACTTAGCTGTGAATTGAGTTCCCCGATCCGAGACTTAGCTATTTGGCAAACCATGCAGCTGGTAGATTTCCTTTATGAACAGCTTGGCTGTCTCTTTAGCCTCTGAGGCCCCTGGGCAAGGGAGGAAATGTGCCATCTTTGTAAGGGAGTCCACGACGACCAATATGGCTGTTATTCCTTGTGACTTCGGTAAATCAGTTATAAAATCCATGGATAGGTCCTTCCAGGGTTCGTTCGGAATAGGGAGGGGCTCCAGCAGTCCTGGTGGTCTTCCCATGTCTGTTTTCGCCTGCATACAGACAGAACAGGATTTTACATAGTTCTCAATGTCTCTGCGCATTTGGGGCCACCAAAAGTGCTTGGCTACATTCTGAATGGTCTTAAAGATGCCAAAGTGCCCAGCTGTGATAGAGTCATGACATTGACGCAAGATTCTGAGTCTTAGATCCCCCTTTGGCACATATCTGGCGGCTTTAAACCACAACAGTCCATCTTTCCAATGGAAGTTTACTTCTGGGTCCTGGCTCTGTTCCATCTCCTGAATATACTGTTGCATGCATGGATCCTCCTTTTGAGCCTTTCTGAGCTCTTCTTCCCAAGAAGGCTGACATGATCCCAACATCAGCTTCTCTGGCGGAACAACGTACTGGGGTTGGTTG
The DNA here is from genome assembly GCF_030035675.1 of Rhineura floridana. Taxonomy (NCBI): domain Eukaryota; kingdom Metazoa; phylum Chordata; class Lepidosauria; order Squamata; family Rhineuridae; genus Rhineura; species Rhineura floridana. The sequence goes on along the minus strand of NC_084485.1, from coordinate 80,994,394 downwards.
TCAATTTCACCTCCTTTGTATTGCGGTTGCCTGGATAGAGCATCTGCTCTCTGGTTTTTGGCATGGGCATGGTAAGTAATCTTGAAGTTAAACCTGGTAAAGAACTGCGACCAGCGTATCTGTCTCTGGTTCAGCTTTTGGGCCGTCTGTAGACTCTCCAGGTTCTTGTGGTCTGAACGCACTTCTATCTGATGCTGAGCTCCCTCCAAATACTGTCTCCAATTCTCAAAAGAATCCTTGATGGCTAGTAACTCCTTTTCCCACACTGTGTAATTCCTTTTGGCATCCTTTAGTTTTCTGGAAAAATACACGCAGGGGTGTAGCTCCGTTCCTTCCCCATTCAGCTGCAAGAGAACCCCCCCGATGGCAAAATCCAAAGCATCTGCTTCCACGACGAAAGGACGGGTAGGGTCGGCAAAACGCAAAATGGGCTCAGAGGAAAACTTTCCCTTCAGCTCTTCGAAGGCGCTTGCAGCGTCCTCTGTCCATTGAAATTTCCTTTTTCCCCTTAAACAGTCAGTGAGAGGGGCTGTTAACTTGGAAAAGCCTGGAATGAACTTTCTGTAGTAGTTGGGAAATCCCAAAAAACGTTGTACATCCTTTTTAGTGGCCGGTTGCCCCCAATCCAATATACAACTCACTTTTTCTGGGTCCATTTCCACCTCCTTCTGCTGAGATGCGATATCCAAGAAAGTCCAAAGACGATAGGTCAAACCCACATTTCTCTAACTTAGCATACAAATGGTTCTCTCTCAGTCTTCCCAACACAGTCTTCACATGCTGATCATGGTCTTCTTGGTTCTTTGAAAACACCAGAATATCATCTAAATAACCAATTACATACTTGTCCAGGAGGTCTCTAAACACTTCGTTCATGAACTTTTGAAACACGCCAGGTCTTCCACAAAGTCTGAATGGCATTACCAAATATTCAAATTGACCATAGGAGGTCAGAAATCCTGTCTTCCATTCATCTCCCTCCTTCGTTCTGATCAGATTGTATGCTCCTCTTAAGTCCAGTTTCGTGAAGATTTTTGCAGAGCGCAGTCGGTCTAACAACTCCGAAATCAGGGGCAGCGGATAGCTGTTAGGAATAGTGATTTGATTTAAGGCACGGTAGTCATTACAGGGTCTGAGCTCACCTCCTTTCTTCTTCACGAACAACAGGGGCGCTCCAGCGGGGGACTGCGAGGGACGTATAAATCCTCGCTTCAGGTTTTTCTCCAGAAATTCCCTCAGTGCCTCTCTCTATTTCTCTGTGAGAGAGTAAATTCTTCCCGATGGAATGCTCGCTCCTGGCACTAAATCAATTGCACAGTCATAAGGGCGGTGGGGGGGTAAGATCTCTGCCTCTTTTTCATCAAATACATCTTTAAATTCCACATACTTCGAGGGAAGGGTCACTTGCTTGGCTTCCTGCACTGCCCCTGCCAGCGTGTTGGTGGTTTCTTCTAGCTGATAGTTTTCCTGGCAGTACTGAGAAGTGAACCACACCACCGCATCCTTCCACGCTATCTTTGGGTCATGCTTGACTAACCAGGGCATTCCCAGGATCACATCAAAGTTCGAGAGGTCTGACACATACAGCGAAATGAACTCTTCGTGCCCCGGGATTTGTAGTTTCAATTCCTCCGTGGCTCGCGTTACCCCTCCTGATTTCAAGGGTCTCCCATCTATAGTCTCCACCGACAAGGGGGTGTCCAATTTCCATTGGGAAATTCCGTAACGCTTTGCTAGCTCTGCATCAATAAAATTTGTGGTTGCTCCACTGTCAATTAACGCTGTGGAGTTAAACATTACTCCTTTGGGAGTTATAATCCGAATTGGTAGCACCAAGACTCCTTTTGAAGGAGGTTTTGCCACCGGAGGCCCTTTGTACAACGCGGCCCCCAGTCCACCGGCCTGTACGTGGACTGGGTTCGTTAGTTTCCCACCGGCTCTGTTTTCCCCCCTTTCAGTCCGCAATCCCTAGCCACGTGGCCCAGCTTTGAACAATAGAAGCATAAACGTTCTCGATGGCGCCTCTCCTTTTCTTCTTCCGACAGCTTCGGCCTAGCCCCCCCCCTGTCCTTCGGTCGCGTTGCCTGATGTTCCTGGGGTTGAAAGGGTCTTGCTGCGAGATGCTGAAACTGAGTATCTCTGGATCTCCTGTTTCTTTTCCAGGCGCCTTCCTTCCATCCGGTGATCGATCTGCAGGCACAGCCTAATCAGTCCAGGCAGATTATTTGGGGGGGTAGTTCTAGCCAAGTCATCCAAGATTTCAGAACTCAGCCCACTCCTATACATAAACATCAAGGCTGCATCATTATAACCAGTTTCCTGGGACGGAATTTTAAAGGCGTTAGTGTACTCTGACACAGTTCCTTTCCCTTGCTTCAAGGCACCCAACTGCCTAGCCACCGTCTCAGCCCTTTGAGGCTCCTGGAACATCTCAGTCATGGCTCGCATAAATTCTCTATATCTTCCCAGAAGGCCATCCTTTCTAACCAGGTACGGAGTTACCCATTTGGCAGCTTCTCCTTCCAAGAGACTGATCACGAAGGCCACTTTGGCCACATCACTAGGAAACTCTGCATTCCTGATGTCCAAATACAATTCACATTGAGCCACGAAAGTAGAGAGCTGCTCACTCTGTCCCGCATATTTTGGTGGTAATCCTATAGGAATCTTCACCACAGCGGCCGGAGGGGCTGTTCGCATCTGATCTATCGTGGTTTTCAAGGTCTGATTGTCAGTCTTCAATGTCCTGACTGCCGCTAACAAGGTTTGAACATCTGCCTGTAGATCCGCCACATTAGTTCTCAGTTGTCTCACTTCCTCCGTCTCAGAAGTGGGATTTGTTCCCCCTGCTCCCTTCTCCATCTTGTCACGTTCAAGCGGTGGGAGCATTGAGGGTGAAGTAGGTGGTTCTGTCAATCTGTCGTGTCCAGGACTGGACTCAGGAACCAGACCAGTTGGTGAAAGCAATTCAGTCTTTATTAAAGTAATATCCAAACAGAAGCTACGCCTTCTCATGAAGCAACACAATAACACGTGTCCAGCGACATGCAAGAGAGTTGACAGAACAAGGAATCCCTGCTCCCCCTGACTCTTATAAAGGGGGCTTTCTGGTGTGAATTCTCTCACTCCGCCTCAAGGTGCTCTCTTCCACACCCTTCCTCTCTCTCCCCCTTGCTCTTTTTTGTTTTCTCCGGGTTCGTGGTGAAGGGGGAAGCGCTGCCCCCTCCCCTTCTGAGGATTCTACCTCTGGTATTGGGGAAAGAGGGGGGTGGACGCCATGCCCATCGGGTTTCCCCCCTCAGTCAGTTTAAAAGCTGCTGTGCCACCTTTTTAATTTTAAGTGCCAGCAGTCTGGCTCCATTCTGGTTCAAGTGGAGCCCATCCCTTTTATACAGGCCCAGCTTGTCCCAAAATGTTCCCCAGTGCCTAACAAATCCAAACCCCTCCTCCCAGCACCATCGTCTCATCCACGCATTGAGACTACAAAGCTGTGCCTGTCTGGCTGGTCCTGCGTGTGGAACCAGTAGCATTTCAGAGAAAGCCACCTTGGAGGTCCTGGCTTTCAGCATCCTACCTAGCAACCTAAATTTTGCTTCCAGGACCTCACAGCTGCATTTCCCCATGTCATTGGTGCCAATGTGCACCACGACCACTGACTCCTCCCCAGCACTGTCTACCAAACTATCTAAACGACGGGCGATATCCGCAACCTTCGCACCAGGCAGGCAAATCACCTTGTGGTCTGCATACCCATCACACACCCCACTGTCTATGTTCGTAATGATCGAATTGCCCATTACAAGGATCCCTCCACCCCCTGGAGATATATCCTCGGCACAAGAGGATAGCTGCTCATCCCCCAAAGAATGGGTCCCTTCTAAGGGATCATTTCCCTCTTCCTTGGCTGGATGCTCTCCTTCCCTGAGACCATCGTTCTCCATGATAGCAGGAGAGCTATCATCCTTGGACTGGGACACAGCTATAATGTCCCTGAAGGCCTCATCTACACACCTCTCTGCCTCTCTCAGCTTTTCCAGGTCAGCCACCTTGGTCTCAAGGAAATGAAGTCGTTCCCGGAGAGCCAGGAGCTCATTGCACCGAGAGCACACCCACGACTTCTGTCCAACAGGCAGATAGTCGTACATGCTGCAGGCAGTGAAAAACACTGGAAAGCCCCCACACCCCTGCTGGCTTCTTACCTGCATAGTTTTGTTTAAGGTTTATTAATGGGTTGGAAACTGCGGTTTAGTTGAGGTCAGGGAACAGATGGGCAGAGTGGGGAGCTAGGGTGCTCTGAATTTATATGTGTGGCTGGTCCCTCCCAGCTACTGCTGCCAGCCAGTGATGTGTTAATTGAGGCTGTTGGCTGAACTGTCAACGGGGGCTTAACTCCTTAGGATTATCTCAGGCTTCCTTCCTTAAAGAGGGGGGCTGTTTAAGGACTTTGACTTGTGGTGCTAAGAAAGGTTAACTAGCTTTTACACTATTTTTATTTTATTTGCTGACAACAACCAGTTTTATCAGTGCAAGTTCCCCTGTAGTTTTAAGTGGTGCCTTGCACTCTGGCCTGAACAAACTAGACTAGCTTTTGGCTGCTTTTAATCTAAGCAGGGGGCTGAGACTTCCAGGCGAGTCTTTTTTGTTTTTTGTTTTCCTACCTAGAACAGCCTGACCTTTTTTTAACCTAGGGTAACAGAGCTGGTGGTTGTGTTTAAGGAAGGCTAAAGCTGCCCTTTTTGGCAAAGACTGAGCTCTCTCCCTGTATGTATTGGTGGAGTTTCCTTTTTCCTCTTCTCTCCAACTGGAATTTAGCCTTGTTTACAGTGTCCCCTGAGCTTTCCTGCTAGGGTGGTGTTGAAAACTTGTTCTGCCCCAATTAAGCATTATGTTGTTTAATATACTGCTTGCAGGTTTGTAGGTAGAATTCTCTTCAGGAAATCTGTTAGCAACTGATTAGGTCTGATTGTCTGTATCATGCCTCGATTGGCTGCCCCTGAGAAAGGCCTTTAGTTATATGTTTTGTGGTGGTTCTTTCTAGAAGGCAGACAACCTCCCTCAGGCCTGGTTCTCCTCAGCTCGGAGGGCTTGGCTGTGCATTATTTTTTCACCGTGCAGCGATTCCATCTACTTTGTTCAACTGAATCCTCTAATCAACTTTGTGCAGTTAAGTGTTCATTGGTTGCTGTTCAAGATTGTTCATCAATAAAAAATAGAAGATTTAAGTCACGTAAAGTGTGGATTGGACGTGACCACTAGTGATGTCTTACCACTGTCAGGCCCACCTTATGATGTGCAGCCCACCTCTGGTCACCCCCAGTCAGGAACGTCAGGTTTATTTTTACCTTTCACCGCACTAGCACAGATCTCAAAAGATCCCCCTGCTAGGCCACACTACCCAACACTCTGTATCCCTTATAGCCTATAGACTGTGCCTTAGTCTCTGCCTGGCTATCTCAATACCTTGTGTCTATGGGTATAGGTAATTCCCAAACCCCCCTGCAGCCTCTTGCCTCTGAAGCTTACAGCTCTGGGTTTCTTTGTGGTACTGGATACAATATCTTTGCCGCCACCGCTGCCACTATTTGATACAATTACTTTTCAGCCTTGGTTACTCTGCCATCCCCCCTGGTCTGTGTATCCCAGCTGAAGAATCAGGCTTTTAGTAAACCAAGAAATATTTATTAAGCATTAAAAATAACAAGATTACTTCAGACTTTGTTTACAAGCGTATGGTTTCATATGTTCTCTTATGTACTTTACTTCCTAATAATTGCCTCAGAACTCCTATTTCACTCTCTCAACAGCCACCTTATACTCTCCACACCAACTTCTCCAACACACCATCAACCCCCCCCACAAAACACCACCAACCCAATTCAGCTGTCATCCTCTCATTTATACTTCCAGTCATTCAAACGCTCAGCCAATCATCCAGCATTCTACAGCCCATGTACTCCCCCTCCTCACTCACTCCACTTACCATATGTCTTATATTATACCAGCACTTACCATATTTACATTACAAATCAGGAATATCACAGTCACCACATTCAGCTGCCATTCAAAGGCCTCTGGGAAGGAAGGATGGTGGCTGTGCCGGCAGGGTGCCATGGAAGGAATCAAAATATGTTTCCTTCTGCCACCCCCTTTCCCAGCATACCAGCTGCCGGGATTGAGGGCCATAGGAGTGAGTTGGAAAAGGTTCAGAAGAGGGCAACCAGAATGATCAAGGGGATGGAGCGACTCCCTTACGAGGAAAGGTTGCAGCATTTGGGGCTTTTTAGTTTAGAGAAAAGGCGGGTCAGAGGAGACATGATAGAAGTGTATAAAATTATGCATGGCATTGAGAAAGTGGATAGAGAAAAGTTCTTCTCCCTCTCTCATAATGCTAGAACTCGTGGACATTCAAAGAAGCTGAATGTTGGAAGATTCAGGACAGACAAAAGGAAGTACTTCTTTACTCAGCGCATAGTTAAACTATGGAATTTGCTCCCACAAGATGCAGTAATGGCCACCAGCTTGGACGGCTTTAAAAGAAGATTAGACAAATTCCTGGAGGACAGGGCTATCAATGGCTACTAGCCATGATGGCTGTGCTCTGCCACCCTAGTCAGAGGCAGCATGCTTCTGAAAACCAGTTGCCGGAAGCCTCAGGAGGGGAGAATGTTCTTGCACTCGGGTCCTGCTTGCGGGCTTCCCCCAGGCACCTGGTTGGCCACTGTGAGAACAGGATGCTGGACTAGATGGGCCACTGGCCTGATCCAGCAGGCTCTTCTTATGTTCTTATGTTCTTAAATGTCACCTGGATGTAGCATAAGTCACCCCATCAGCCTGTCCCCCGCCATGCTCTCAGAACACCCCAGAACAGCCCATTTTAGAGCCTTGCTCTGGCTTCCCTATGCAGGGCTGGGCTTCTCCAGCAGATCCCTGGTTGGGCCAGCTGCCCCGTGGCTGCACCAGGAGTCAGGCTTCTGCTGGTATAACCTAGCTGAGCTGAAACCTGGCTGGCTCAATCAGGGATCCACGGTATCCACCTCCCCTCAGCCTGGCATACATACGACTTGATTCATGCCCTAAGGTAGGAAACCATGACTTAATATTTATTAACTCAAAATGTTAAGAGTATACTGAGCAAATTGTATAAAATCCTGATGGATTTACAGTTAATACATACCAGAGTAAATGGCAAAGAGAACTAGGTCAACAAATAACAGCATGTACATGGAATTGGATTTAGATTAATGTATCTCAACATATAACATAAATGTGAAATAAAACGTTTTAATTTTTTTTATTTCATTGGTATCTGACTCTGCCATAGCTATATATCCAATGTATATAAAACTACTCAAGGTAACTGTTGGAGATGCCAAATGTTAAATGTGCTGCACAACATAGGAAGTGGACCTTTTGTGTGGTGGCACCTACCCTTGGAATTCCTTCCCCTTAAATATTAGATATTATCTCTGTTATCTTTTCAGTGCCTACTGAAGACCTTCCTCTTTCAGCAAGCCCTTAAAGTAGAGTCTTTATCCCAGTATGTGTCTGTGTTGGAATTGCTTTTTTAGATTTTTAAAGCTTTTTTTTTTTAAAGATGTTTTTAAAGATACTTGTGTTTTTAGTGTTTTGTGGGTTTTTTTGCTGCCCTGGGCTCCTTCTAGGAGGAAGGGCGGGATACAAATTTAATTAATTAATAAATAAGTGCAGACATGATACATATAATTTGTCTAGATCCCATATAAGAGAATTTTGGGAAGATGTGATTAATGAAATAGAAATCATAACTGGATATAGACTATCCTAGACCCAGTTATTTTACAGCCACAGGAGTGGCTATATACTATAGCCAGCATGAATTTTTCACATTCTGCAATGTTGAATTGAAAATACCTCTCCATGCCATTCTGATGCTTCCCATAAGCTCATTTCAAAACAAAACCTTACAAAACTTATAGTCCCGAACTCAGAAATGTTTGCTTAAAATGTACTGCCTTCAATTCATTTCCGACTTATGGCGACCTTATGAATAGGGTTTTCATGGTAAGCAGTATTCAGAAGTGGTTTACCATTGCTTTCCTCAAACGCTTGCTTAACAACCCTCTAAATTTTCATAGTGATACACTACACAAAACAGTCAGAGATCATCGAGAGTTCAAAGTGTAAAAAGAGAGAGAAAAAACCCAGACCCCTTTTGGACTTTTTTCTTTCTCATAATTTGTTGAAATTAATTAAAAATCAGCCATGTTCACTGAGTACCTGTAATCCTGTTACTGACCTTGCCCCATACTCTGACCATATTCTGCAGTTTAAAAGTTAAAAAATGGCTAGCCGATTTTTAATTAATTTCAGAAATTTTACATTGAACTCAATGATAAGGCCTGGCATGCTCAGTAAGAACCAACTGTCAGTGTTCTAAAAGCCAGACTGACAGCTGCTGGGCTTGGCTAATCGGGGCCAGACCTTTACTTCACTTGAGACAGTTATTGCTTCCCCCAAAGAATCCTGGGAAGTGTAGTTTGTGAAGGCTGCTGAGAGGAGACTCCTATTCCACTGACAGAGATCCAGTGACCAGAGTGGTTTAACAGTCAACCACTCTGACTGAAGCTCTGTGAGGGGAACAGGACATCTCCTAGCAACTCTCAGCACCCTTCACTAACTACACTTCCCAGGATTCTTTCAGAGAAGCCATGACTGTTTAAAATGAAATAAAGGCCTGGTGTGGATGTGGCCAGGGACAGCTTTGGTTCAAATTTGAGTGGGAGGCTACATGTGCCTGCTGTGGAATAAAAAGGTGGGGGAAATGATGAAAAGCAATTATACTGTTCACAGTTTCGTTTTGGAATGAAAAGGGGCTTCCCCTCTGCCCTGTGCCCACCCACCCAATCTCCTCCTTTCCCCTCCTCCCCTCCCTGCCCCTTCCCCAGGTCAGTTTTACCTATCCTAAACATGATTGCACAGAAGTAAATCCCATTGAACTCAAAATGTATGCAAATGATCAAACCCATCCTCCCCTTCTCCTCCCTCCTATTCTCTCCCTCTTGCCCCATCCCTCCCCCTTCCTTTGCCCTTCCCTCCCCTTCTAATCCCCTCCTTCCCCTCCTCTCTCCCCTTCCCCTCCTCCCCCCATGGTTGGTTTTACCTATCGCAAGCATGATTGCACTCAGTAAGCATGCAAATGATCAAACCTCCCCTCCCCTCCTCCTTCCTCCCATCACCTCCATGTTGCCCCTTCCCTCCCCACTCTCCTTCCAATCCCCTCCTTCCCCCTCCCCCTCCTTTCACTCCCCCTCTCCTCCCTTTCTCCTTCCCTCTCCTCTCCCCTCCCCCCCTCAGTTTTACCTTTTCTAACCATGATTGCATAGGAGTAAATCCCATTGAACTCAGTAAGCATGCAAATCATCAACCCTGCCTTTCCCCGCTTCCCCCTCTTCTCTCCCGCCTACCGTCCCCTATTCCTCTTTCCTCCTCCCCTGCCTACTCCATCCCTCCCCCCTTCCCTCCCGGTCAGTTTCACCTATCCTAAGCATGATTGCATGGGAGTAAATCCCACTGAATTCAATAAAAATGCAAATGATCAAACCTGCCCTTCTCCCCTCCCCCCCGCCTGTTCCCCTCCTCCCATCCCTCCTCCTCCCCCTGTCCCCATCCCGTTTTACCTATCTTAAGCATGATCGCAGGGGAGTAAATCCCACTGAATCCAATAAGCGTGCAAATAATCCATTCTCAGCAAACTTGTACAGGATCCCATTTCTTACCTCCTGGATTAAAAAGCAGAGAAATCCACTAATAGGCAAAAAACATTGTGGTTTAAAAACATACCTATAGCCCACAGATATTTCTATCAAACTTTAAAAAGCAGGGAAATTGGGCAGCTATGGTGAATGCACCAGGGGAGCAGGAGACCTGACCTCCTCTCTGAGATATTGTACTGCCCTACAAATTTGCCTACACAATTTGGGTTGGTCTTTCACAGTCCAATCCACTTGCTGTGTAGCTTGGAAGAATTTGGTAACGTGCCGGTGAGCATATGGTGAGTGGTGGCAACACCTGCAATCAACCCAAATAACAGAAACAAGATGTGCTGTGCTGATCTTGTTTTAGCAGGGAGGAAGGAACAATATTAACACAGTTGATATAGTTCAGATAGTCACTTTAAATATGTTTGATTTCCCTTGCAATTTTAGTGAAGTTTCCTATAGTAAGCTATTTTCTTTTGCTTCTGTTTCTGTTAGTGAATCATATGTATAGAGATCCTTGGCATGCCATGTTGAAATAAGCATTAACCACCAGGAACAGGGCTGTCACCAGTAATATAAACTGATGCAAGCCCTTGAGGGACAGAGATCCATGTACTTATTTAAAATTATAATCTACCCTGAGTCACTTGGATAGTTTGGACTATAAATCAAAAATAACTACATGTTCCAGTGAGTCAGATACTTGGCAAGGTTGCTCAGGCCAGACCTCAATAGCCACGTGAGTCAAATTCTCCTTTCTTATCATTTGATTTCTATTGAACCTTTCCAGTAGAACCCCTGGGAAATTTCAGGAAAACCTCTCAGCCTTTGATAAGGATAAGAAATGTCAGTTATTCTCAGGAATTCCTAAGGTTTAAGACAGTAGCACCGACAAATCTTGGAAAAGAAGGAATAAAAATAAGGCTAGAAAATGTTGCTGGCGGATTCCAGAGACTTCCAGAGGCATGGTCTGAAAAACTTCAGTTATGTTGAGAGAGCAAACAGATGACTGACGACTAACTGTGAGGGAAACTGTGTGTGCTCTGCCTCTCCATAGGACTGGTAGGCATGTTGTTTCATTACTAAAATCCTGGAGCAACTTTTAATATCATTCAGGATGACATGAACCATTTTTTATGATGATAAATGGTCTAGAATCACCACCAAAGGATGCATGTAAGGCCGATGACACATTTATTGTTACCATGGCTGCTCCTCCTGGCTGGAGATTACTTATTAAAAACCAGCAAGAGGGCAGCAGTAGACAGCTGTTTGAAGGGACCAGAATTATTCCTACTCTCAGACACAATCATGGCCAGAATGAGTGAAAGGAACTTTCTACCTTCAGGGAAACTAATAAGTGAAAATATTACTTGTAAGTGGCAAGATGTGGGAGAACTCTCTCCCCATCTTCTTAATCTGGATTCTATACGAACCCTTCTGTGTGGAACAAACTGAATAGATTACAACAGCATATTTTAAACCAATTAAGTTACAGTGTAGATTCTTAGGGTATGTTTGTACCTCAGGGTTGAACTACATGGGTTGTGTCTTATTCCATGGATTTATGCATTTTTAAGTTTGGTTAAGCTAAATTAGTTTACCAGCCTTTTGACTGTTGACAATCTATCCTTTTGTGTGTGTGTGAATAGTCTTTTATTGAGAGACAATCTATCTTGAAAATGTATTATGAAGAGATTTTGTGGCACTTTTGAAAGCAGTGGCAATGAAGCCTCTGGATCCAATTGACTGAGTTGATGTGAGGTTGTAAACCAACATTCCATGTGCGGGGGGGGGGAGGGACGATTATCAGCCATGGCTTCACATATCTCCAACTTTGCCAGGTAAAGTAAAAAGTCTCTCACAGGGAAAGCAAGCTCATTTGGAAGAGGGCCCAGGAGGAAGGGGAGCTCAGAGTCAAGCAGCTTAAACACATGGAGGCTAAAGGAAGGTGGCCCAGAAAAAGGAAGCTAGGGGAAGGATAGATAAGGTAGAGGTCTGAGGAAAGCAAAAACAAAGACAATTAATTTGGAGGTGAGGGGAAGGAACTAAGGAAAGGGGATGGTTGTGCAAAAAAAAGGCAGGACAAAAGTGTGTGCTCTTGGCAGGAGTGGTGCACAGGTAGGCAAAGGCAAAACTGGTTAAGTTGGCTAAAGGAAGTGAGTCAGCAGTAGGCAGAGGCTACACATTCCAAAGAGCAAGGACTTGAAGAAACAGCAGGTAGTAGAGGCTTGAAGTGGCTAAGGACCAAACCAAATGTGCACTTGTGTATTAAAAGCATTATGAGAGTTTGGATGTAAATTAGGGTATGTGAGGCAATCAACCTTTTACTCTAAAAGAAGTGGGGAGCAAAATCCACCTTCTCCCCTGCCTTTTCTCTCAGTATTCCACTGTTTCCTCTCAACTCTGATACTGGAAGCGAGCTGGGGGAGGCATCTTCCTGAAACAGCAAGAGCGCAGGCAGGTAAGGAAGGGGCAGCACTACCATTATGGGATCAAGAGTGGAGACCCCTCCCCCAGTCAAAGGACAGGAAGAAGAAATGTTGAATCTTCAATCTAGCAGTCAGACAGGAGGGGAGGAAGCCTGTACACACACTCTCTCTCTCAGCCAGACATCTCTCAGGCACTACCTCTGTTTTTCCCCAAGCCTGAGCCTTTTAGTTAGATGCTTAGGGCTCACCCACTCTGAACTTTAATGTGGATTTGGAGCTGCTTGTGCCTCTATGTGTGCTTTTTTTGGTATTCAAATGACATACTCCTCATCCAAATGCCAGCTCGCACTTTCCCCCTGCTAAATTTGGGTTTTTCTGATCTGTGGATAATCCAATAAGGGATGAAAATCCAATATAAAATTGTATGTTACTTAACTCAAGTGTACTGTGTGGGTGAGCTTTTTTACATGTGTGGTGATATTTCACTGGGTGCCATCTATCACCATACTCCTACTTCCACTTTGTTTCCATCAGCCCAAAGAAAAATATGCATCTCTTTTTTCACAGAACTGCTCTTGCACAAAACTGCTGTATTAAAAATCAAAATTGTTCTTGCAGGTACAGGAGGAGGAAAAGGAAAAGAGGAGGTAATGAAGCAGTGGAGCAATGTGAGCAACTTCATATCCTTGCCTGGCTTGGAGCAAGAAACTTAAAAAAAAATTTTACTGCTTTTTTGTGCAAATCTGGTATATAGAAGAACTTGTATTTTTTTAAAAAAAATTAAAGGTGTATGGGCACACATAAACAAATGGACCTCAGGCTTCCTGGCTTGGAGCACGTATGTGTATACACACACAAAAACATACATTTTACTGCCTGTTTGTGCAAACCTGGTGTCTCAGAAAACTTGTATTTTTTTTAAATGTAGGCATGCACAGCTAAGCAAATACCTGCACCCATGACCACTATACAGACCTCCAGTTTCCAGAACATATGGTGGGTGGGGGAATACTAATTGAGGGGAGCAGTAGTAGACTGTGTTTGGAGGGCTGCACCACTTACCTGGTCTCCCTTCGGCTGAGTTGCTGGTGCAAACTGGGAATGAGAGGGGAAAGGGCAAGGGTGGCATGGTGCAAATGTGCTGGCAGGAGCACCAGATTGGCTTTGGCAGCACATTTGCTCTGTGCCAACTTCACTTCACCACCACTTCATCCTTCCTCCTCTCCATCTGGCGTGCAACAGAGACTTGGCCAGAAAGAGGTCAGGTAAGCTGCACAGCCCCAGTGCACCGTCCACTACTGAAGGGGATAGAACACCACACAGGATGAATATATGTCATCAAGCTCTGCCCATTACTGTGGATGGGAAACACTGAGATAGATTTTGGAGACATAAAATTGAAAATGCTCATGCGGTGCATGTGCACATGGAAACGGACACATGCATGAATGCCCTAATGTGGACACAGCCTTAGCTGCATATTGACTGCTGTTTCTCTCCACCTTCCTCTGAAAATGCAAAGTGGCCAAACTGCACGTTGACAGTTAATCACATTGAAAGGGGGGGGGAAGCATTGTGGCACCTTAAAGACTAATGCATTTATTATGGCACATTTTTAATACATTTATTATGGCACAATTGTGGATGAATGTGGGTGAATGTTAGGTATATATGCATATGGCTGTAGGGGAAAGACATTTACGTAGTGAGGTCAGAGGGAAAGGGAATGCTAAAAGTATAGAATGAGACAATTACATTAAAGCGTAAATCTATGTAAAATCATTACAGTTACCATTTACATAGCAGTGTTGATAATACATGCATCCTGACACTGGTAGGCTAATCAGCACCAGTAGTGGGATAAAACCCATCATCTCAATTTAGGCCGTAGCAGGTGATAGAAATGACATTCTTGAAAAGTTGTAATTCAGCTGTTTGATGCTGGAGACTCCCTTCTGAAGTTCTTTGTGCAAGGATGGCCACTTTTCAAGGCTGTTTTGGGATGGAAGTTGAAACATTCTCCCACTGGTTTCTGAAAATTGCCTTTTCTGATGACAATTTTGTATCCATTTATTCTTTTGTGTAGAGACTGGCTGTTTTTCCTTTGTAGAAAGTAGCAGAACATGCCTGGCAGATGATGGCACATATTACATTGGCAGATGAGCAGGTAAATTAACCCTTGATGTTGTGGCTGATCTTATACAGTAGGGCCCTGTTCATATGGCAGGTTCCGTTCCAGACCACTGCTGTAAAGTGAAATCTACTGTAAAGCGGAACGCATTGACTAACATTGACAAAAATGACACCCGACGCCCGAAAAACACTGTAAAACCGGAACAAGCGCCGTAGGAGCAGGGCCTTTCTGCAATTGACAACTGCTGTATCAGTGGAACGCTGTAAAGTGGAGCGCCACAAAGCGGGGCCCTACTGTAATAGCAATTTTAAAAAATGAGGTGCTGGTACTCATATCTCGATAAAAATGTATGGATGCCACTGCCTGCACAATATGGCTGCCATGGGCAGCAAAAAAAGATGTCAGTACTCTGTACTGGTGAGTAGGGTTGCCAGGTCTCCGGTTTTCTGCCGGAGTCTCAGGGAAAATGGGGCCGTCTCCGGCCTCCGGCCATATGTCAGTCAAACTGGTGGATCTCTGGCTTTGTAGCGGCCCCCTCAGCCACGCATGCGTGAAGAGGCGGTGGCTGTGGAGGCCAGGCTGGGCTGGCTCCTCCTTAGGCAGTTCCCCTGCTCCGGAAAGGAAAAGAACTCTTTCCGGTGGCAGCTCAAGCTTAACAGACCCACAGAGCTGGCTCGCCCAGTGGAGAGAAGGCAGCGACTCTCGCCTGGATTCAGACACCCCAATTGCTTCGGCTAGCGGAGCCCAAATGCACAGGAAACTGTTCAAGGTGAGGCTGCCTTGATTTAGCCCTGTCCACTTTGGAACCCATTTCCTCGCTTTCGTGTTACGTCTGGCCCCGAGATCTCCCTCCCCTCCCCTGTCGCTTCTCCCTTTCTCTCTCCGCCCGCCCCCTTTCCCTGGTAATAACGACATGTAGGCCCTCCTGCCCACATTCTAGCAACCGGGAATGTGCTTAGCGCTGCAGCAGGCAGCTGCTGCCACCCACTCACCTTGCCTTGCCCTGCCCCCTCGTGCAATGCAACGGACCCCCACCCCGGAATCCTGCGCCCCCTCCTCTTTCCCTTGGGAAAAAGGGGTGAGCCGGTGAGGAAGGGGGCTCTCTTTCAGCCTCCCCCCTCAATTCAGGGCTCCCAAAGGCTCCCGGTCTCCTCTCCCCGCCCGCCAAGCCCCCGATTGGGGGGGGGCAAGGCTGGCATCGGCCGGCCTCCTTTCCCTTCCCCTCGCCTGCTGGTCCCCGGCCAGCCCGTGCGGTGCCTGGGGTGCGTGCCTCCGCCGCTGCGATGCAGCCACTTGCGGCTGTCAACCTCTCGCTCAGCCCCTCCCTGCCGATTGCAGCTCTCACACACTCACACGCACCTGCTCTCACACACACGGTGCCGGGAGGGAGCACGGTAGCACAGTCAGACAGGCAGAGCCGGACTCGGCGAAGCTGGCGGGGGAACACTCACGCCCGGAGCCACCACCGCACGTGCGTGCGTGCCCACACACCGAGCGAGGCAGCCCGAGCCGCTGCTATAGTCCGAGCGGGAGCTGCAGCTGCAGCTTCTCCGAGCAGCATGCTCTGGGAGGGTGGCGTGGGTAGCTTGCTGGCTGGCCGGCTGATGCCAGCCTTGCCCCCCCCGATCGGGGGCTTGGCGGGCGGGGAGAGGAGACCGGGAGCCTTTGGGAGCCCTGACTGTGCCGCCGCGCTCCCTCCTGGCACCGTGTGTGTGAGAGCGGGTGCGTGTGAGAGAGCTGCAATCGGCAGGGAGGGGCTGAGCGAGAGGTTGACAGCCGCAAGTGGCTGCATCGCAGCGGCGGAGGCGCGCACCCCAGGCACCGCACGGGCCGGCTGGGGACCAGCAGGCGAGGGGAAGGGAAGGGAGGCTGGCCGATGCCAGCCTTGCCCCCCCGATCGGGGGCTTGGCGGGCGGGGAGAGACCGCGAGCCTTTGGGAGCCCTGAATTGAGGAGGGGAGGCTGAAAGAGAGCCCCCTTCCTCGCCAGCTAACCCCTTTTTCCCAAGGGAAAGAGGAGGGGGCGCAGGATTCCGGGGTGGGGGTCCGTTGCATTGCGCGAGGGGGCAGGACAAGGCAAGGCGAGTGGGTGGCAGCAGCTGCCTGCTGCGGCGCTTGGCACATTCCCGGTTGCTAGAATGTGGGCAGGAGGGCATACATGTCGTTATTACCAGGGAAAGGGGGCGGGCGGAGAGAGAAAGGGAGAAGCGACGGGGGAGGGGAGGGAGATCTCGGGGCCAGACATAACACGAAAGCGAGGAAATGGGTTCCAAAGTGGACAGGGAAGGACACACTGTTCACTGTGGACTTTCACCGTTAAAACCATTTGGAACAGAAAAAAGATCAGAAGAGCTCTGTATTGCTAATTATAATAAGGAGTTTTGTAAAGACTGCACTAAAGAGTATCAGAGAAGCTATTGTATAGTGACCAGCACTATGGAAGCCCCAAGAGTGTTGACATCAAAAGTGAAGGAAAACCTCTACATAATAACAAAGAAAAACAACAAATTTTGTGGAGGCATGTTGGGAATGCTAGTGAAATGGTAAATGGAAAGGAGGACAGTGGATACTCCTCTTTGTTGGCCAGTCAGCACGAGCCCACAGATAATGACGATAGTATGCTACTGGCAGGAAACATAAGTGATACACATATATGCATATTCTTTATCTTTTAAGGAGGCAAGTCCTAAATGGGGGGTGGGGGAGAGAGAACACACACCTCTGCATTATTTTAGAACAATGAAATGGTATATAAATAGTCCCCTGAAAATATATGTAGGTGACATTGTGTACTTTGTAAAGCCAGAAGCAAGTAAGCTAGATTAAATGTTCCCTAAAAGTGTTGGACTGTGACCTGGGAGACCAGGGTTCGAATCCCCACCCAGCCATGAAGCTCCCTGGGTGACCTTGGGCCAGTCACTGCCTCTCAGACTCAGAGGAAGGCAATAGTAAACCACCTCTGTCTGAATACTGCTTACCATGAAGATCCTATCTGGGATCAACTTGAAGGCAGTCCATTTCCATTTTGCATCACCCTAAGCTTGTGAGAAAGAATGACCTTGTCACTTCAGATGGACCTAGGAACACCCTATTTTAGATAAGATTTCTATTTTAATCTCCAGAGAATTTTTTTTTGAATGGTATGCTCCAAGCAACTGTGGTTGATACAATGTATCATGTTTAATGATGTCACTAGGGCCCGCCCCATGACATCACTAGGGCCCGCCCCATGACATCACTAGGGCCCACCCCGTGACATCACTAGGGCCCGCCCCGTGACATCACTAGGGCCCGCCCCATTTTCTCAGGTTTTTGGATGGTTCCGACCTGGCAACCCTACTGGTGAGTACTGCAACAAAAAAGCACTGTGTAGTAGTATTGTCTGAATAAATATGGAGACAGAGTTGGTATCTGGCTGGGCTTGTTTCAGGAGCTAGCTTCTGTGTCAGTCGTGTGGGCTGTTGCTGGTAACTACTGTTTCTGATTAGGGGGCCTTCTGTAAGCAAGGTCAGGCCTATCACCACGGGCCTGTGAGACAAGATGTTGAGGATGTGGTTCTATGGGTATAATTGTGCTCTTGAGAACTTCCCTGTCATCCACACATCGTCTGAGCTAGGGATCTCTCAGTTTCTCATTTTCCCAATGTTAAATTGAGTTCTCTACATTTCTGCAACAATCTGTGATTTTTTTTGTTTAATCCTCATGAAAATTCTCCACCATTTTAGTGCGAATTTAAACACATTTTGGTAGGCGGTTTTGACAAAGGTACATATTTTTGCAAGCCATTTCTCATCACATCATGCCTTTTTGCCTGTTATTTTCACTCATATATTCATCTTTATGCACATTTCCCCCTAATATATGCATTTTTGTAAATATTGTTCAATTGGCGACCTGTATCCCAAAATTCTAATAAATGCGAATTTTGAAGGATGGCTGTGTTTCAGTCCTCATATTGTTTCAGAAAGTGGCAATTTCTTCCATTAGAAGATGGCGGCAGAGTAGGAGGTTGTGGAGTTAGAGCTCCTCCGCCGTTTATCAATTAACATCAATTAAAACGATTTAAAACATCCTAAACATCCTAAACATCCTAAACATCCCTGGACTAATGTAGGAGGTGAGCTAGTAATTGTCTCCCTCCCTTTGATATCATACCGGTTGCTGCGGCTGATGTTCCTTGTCGCGGCCGGTGCTTTCTCGTTACCGTTGCGGTCCTGTAGTTCTGCTTCCATCTCGGCGTGGGCTGGCTCCTTCGGCATTGCGGTTGCTGTGGCCCGGGGTTTTGCTGCCGCCTACGGCTGCGTTCTCTGCTGTGGCTCGCCGCCCCTCTGTCGCTGCTGCAGTGGTCGGGACGCCGTTGTCGTCGCGTGTGACTTACATCATCCTGTGTTGCCGCGGCCCCTGCTTGCTTGCTGCTGTTGGGGGTTGTGCTGCCCCCGGGGCCTGTTATTTCTCTTTCGCCACGGCTGCACCCTGCCTGTCTGCTTGTTTGGACTTGTTTGGACTTCCTGCTTGCGCGCTGTGGCTGCCGTTGCGGGCTGGCCACTGCTGGGGCATCGGGACGTTACGGCTCTGTGTTGCTGTCGTCGTGCTGCTTGCCTGTTGCTTGGCGTCATCGTTGCTGCTGTGGGTCGTCCTCATCGCGGGGTGCGTTGCTGGTTGGGACGCTGTCTACATCGCCATCGTGCTGTCGTCGCTGCCGTTATTTGCCCGCCCATGTTGGCTAGGACCTTATTGCCGTGACCCGGACCAAGTATTCTACAGACCTGTTACTGTGGCCGGCTGCGACTACCATTCTGGCCGGCTATCACAACCCGGTTTCTGTTTTAAATTGGTGTATGTATGGATGTATGGATGTATAGCTGTATGAATGTGTGAATGTGTATGAATGTGAATTGGATTGATTTGTATTGACTTAGTTAATTTAATTTAATTTAATGTAATTTAATTAGTTTAATTAATTAATTATTGGTTTAATTAATTCAATTTAAATTAGTAATACTGCTGCTACAGGGTACGGAGGTGGGTCTCCGGACTAATTTTATTAGGGTGGGTGGCCTGCTGAGAAGCAGATAGGGATAGAGGCATGTGCAAGCCGGAGAGGGAGGTGGGGGGCCAAGTTATAGGAAGTGTGGGCGGCAGGCACTGGAAGGGTGCTGCTAGCAGACCACGCCAGAATAGGGGAACACGGGACAGATGCATTATATCTATCCCATGTTCCGGGTCTGCTCAGAACCAGACGGAAACTGGGGGACGCAAGGTTCCTACCGACCTTCGACTGCTGTTATGTAATGCCAGGTCTGTGGCTCAGAAAACCTCGCTCATCCATGATATGATCTTGGATGGGCGCGCAGACCTGGCATGTATTACGGAGACTTGGCTGGACAAAGCCTCTGCTCCAATTCTTGAGGCCATGTGTCCGCCAGGTTTCCGTTATGCACAGCAGCCGAGGGTGGGAAGGCGGGGAGGGGGTGTGACAGTCATCTATCGAGAGTCCTTGGTTTTTGCCAGACCTCCCCTCCATAGGACTCAAATTGTTGATTGCATGTACTGGAGGTTGGGCCCGAAGGGCAGTTTAGGGATCTTGCTGGTGTACCGCCCACCCCGCTGCACGGCAGATTCCCTGGCCAAGGTGCTAGAGGTGGTCTCGGCTGTACGGGCATTGTCCCCAGAGCTGGTAGTGCTGGGTGACTTTAACGTGCATGCCGAGGCCGCTCTCATAGGAGCCCCTCGGGATTTCCTGGAAACCATGGCTTCCTGGGAACTGTACCTAAGTAATACTGGGCCCACCCATGTAGCCGGTCATGCTCTCGACCTAGTATTTGTCCTGGGAGAGGAGAGAAGTGGTCTGAAGTTGGGAGTGATTCATGCCACTCCTGTGTCATGGTCAGACCACTACCTGGTAAATATGGACTTCTCGTTGCCATGCCCCCTCCGCAGGGGTGAAGGACCTACTAAAATGGTCCGCCCCAGACGCCTGATGGATCCGGATGGATTCCTGACTGCGCTTGGGGAATTGGAACCTGCTGAAGGTCGCCCGGTCAAAACCCTGGTGAAGGAGTGGAATGTGGGGATCACCAGGGCATTAGACCAGGTGGCTCCGAAACGTCCTCTCCCCCTGAATAGAACTCAGCTAGCTCCATGGTATACACCGCGGTTGCGTAGCTTGAGACAGGAGGTGAGACGACTAGAGTGCCGGTGGCGGAAATCCCGCTCCGAAGATGTCCGGACACAGGTTAGAGCAGCAGTAGCTGCCTACCAAGTGGCAATAAAGGTAGGAAAGAAGGCTTTCTTTGCTGCCTCTATTGCGTCTGCGGAGTGTTGTCCCAGGAGGCTGTTCCAGGTGGTCCGAAGCCTGGTCGGTCCAGTTGCTCAGGAACCCTTGGAACAGTCAAAGGCCTCCTGTGACCTATTAGCAAAACACTTCGCTGATAAAATTGAACACTTACGGAGCTCGATCCCGCGCGCCGTGGACACAGTCGATGAACCAGAGTTGGCCAGTTGCAAGCCGGTAAATTGGGATCAGTTTCGGCTTCTCCCTTCTGAGGAAGTGGACAAGGTGCTTTCATCTGTGAAGCCAACCACTTGTCTTACTGATCCTTGCCCTTCGTGGCTCCTTGTGAGCTGCAGAGAGAAATTGGGCGAGGGGATCAAAGCGGTGGTAAACGCATCCTTGAAAGAGGGTGTGATGCCATCAGCCTTCAAGGAGGCAATTGTAAAGCCCATCTTAAAGAAGCCCTCCTTGGATCCCCAAGTGTTAGATAACTTCCGCCCAATTTCGAATCTACCATTTCTGGGCAAGGTCATTGAGCTAGTGGTGGCCAACCAGTTGTCAGCACACTTGGATGAAACGGATTATTTGGATCCATACCAATCGGGTTTCAGGACTGGTCACGGAACTGAAACAGCCTTGGTCGCTCTGGTTGATGATTTGAGGAGGGCATTAGATAGGGGAGAATCCACCTTTCTTGTCCTCCTCGATCTCTCAGCGGCTTTTGATACTGTCGACCACAGTATCCTTCTGCTTCGCCTGGAGGGATTGGGAATTGGAGGCACTGTATTACAGTGGTTCCATTCCTTTCTTTCCGACAGGTACCAACAGGTAGCGTTGGGGGAGGAGGTATCAGACCCTTGGCCTCTCAATTGTGGTGTGCCACAGGGCTCTATCCTCTCTCCCATGCTATTTAACATCTATATGAAGCCGCTGGGAGCAATCATCAGGAGATTTGGGCTGCAGTGTCATCAATATGCGGATGACACTCAGCTCTATCTCTCGTTTAAATCTTCACCAGAGTTGGCTGTGGAGACCTTGTCCAACTGCCTGGAATCCGTGAGTGGATGGATGGGAAGGAACAAGCTGAAGTTGAACCCTGATAAAACCGAGGCACTACTTGTGGGGGACAAGAGAAGGTTGGGTGACATTGACCTGAAGTTCAATGGGGTGAGTTTACCTCTAAAGGACCAGGTCCGCAGCCTTGGGGTTGTGCTTGATTCCAGGCTGTCCATGGAGGCTCAGATTTCGGCAGTGAGCCGGGCAGCCTGGTACCAACTACACCTCATACGAAGGCTGCAACCCTACCTTCCTGTTCATCAGCTCCCACTGGTGGTACACGCCCTGATCACCTCTCGTTTGGACTACTGTAATGCGCTCTACGTGGGGTTACCCTTGAAAACGGTCTGGAAATTACAACTGATACAAAATGCGGCGGCTCGACTACTTACGAATAGTCGCTGCCGAGATCACATCACACCAGTGTTGTTCGACCTACACTGGCTTCCAGTTGTTTTCAGAGCCCAATTCAAGGTGTTGGTATTGACCTTAAATCCCTATACGGTTTCGGCCCAGTTTATCTCATGGAGCGCCTTCAACGCCACCAATTATGCCGCCCGACAAGATCGGCCACACAGGGCCTTCTCTCAATCCCGCCAACAAAAACAGCCAGATTGGCGGGTACAAGAGAGAGGGCATTCTCAGTGGCGGCCCCCACTCTTTGGAACTCCCTCCCACAAGATCTCCGGCATGCCTCTTCCCTAAATGTATTTTGGAAAGCCTTAAAGACCTGGCTTTTTCAGCAGGCCTTCGGGGTATCCCGGGAGGGTTAATCGATATAATTGTAATGCCTCCTACCCAGTTTTAATATTGTTGTTGTAGATCTATTGTTTTTATTGTATTACTGTATTTTATTAATTGTATTTTAATAATTTTGTAAGCCGCCTAGAGTGGCCATTGGCCAGATAGGCGACAAAGAAATTAAATTTATTATTATTATTATTATTATTATTATTATTATTATTATTATTATTATTAATTTGATAAATTCTGCTTGAAATGTGAACTGAATCGAAATTCTCACCCATCCCTAGTCTGAGCGCCTCTTACTGCCCCCTTCTTCATGCAGTGGTAAAGTTGGATATCTTTTTTTTTCCCTTGAAAAGGATAGAGAACTGAAGGAGAAAGTTGGAAGAGTGACGCTCTTTCTCACTATTTCAGCTCTGTGTGCTTTTAGAGCAGAGATGAGGAATCTCAGGAGTAGGGGGCAAATGCAGCCCTGTCTATTTGCCCCTTGGGACTTTCCCCAGCCCCCTTCTGCACCCGCCTCCAGTTCTTTTGTGTGGCTGAAACGTGTACAGTAGGGCCCCACTTTGCGGCGATTCGCTAATACAGCGGTCTCAATTAGACACAATTAGACTAAAGCCCCACGCATATGGCGCTTGTTCCGCTTTTACTGTGGTTTTTGGGCATCGCGCGCCATTCTATTCAATGAGTTCCGCTTTACAGCGGTTTTTGCTTTACAACGGGGGTGCAAAACATAACCCGCCATATGAGTGGGGCCCTACTGTACTTGATCATGCTGCTTGGCCGCCTGGCTAGGTAATAAACAGGGTGTGTAAGCATGTGCAGAAACTACTGTACTCTACAAAGGCAACATTCACATTTGTTGCTGTGTCCGCTTTTGCCTCCAGCCCTGGCCACCAGTGGCTTTTGGCCCTCAGAAGGCTGCCCAGAAGGGAATATGCCCCTCGAGCTGAAAAAGGTTTCTCACCCCTGGTTTTAAAAGCTCAGATTGGCACCTGAGCAGGTGAATAGAAATCAGAGCAACTGAGAGCAAAGGAGAAAAAGATAAGTAGGGTAGGAGAGAAGGGAGGAGTGATTTGGAAGACTTGAGAGGGAGGAGGAACATGGAGATACTGGAGGTAAGAAAGTGGTATGCCACAGGAGTCAGACATGTGAGTGAGGGGAGGAGGGGGGAGGAGGAGAGAAAAGTGACGGACAGAGAAAGAGTATATACTAAGAAATGTACATACACACACTCACCCACATGCATGCACACAATGGATCCAGTAAAACAAATCCTTGTGAAATTGCATATTTTTAATGGGTTCCTCCCACCATCAGTCACCAACAAATCATAGGTTATGTCTGCCTCCATTAAATGAATCATAAAAAATATGGATTCAGTGCATTTCAGCACTGCCATGGTGCAAAGATGTGGATCTAAGGTGTGTGCACACCCTCTCACACACGCTTTCACTTTCTGTCTGTCTGGGAGGCAGGGGAGTAGCCAGGGGTGGGGTGAAAAGCAACCAGAGGGGGTGGTGCCCGTGTAATTTTCTTAAAACTCCAAAGATGCCCACAGACCCCAAAAGATTGACAGCCCTTAATCATTGAGGCTGGAATGATTTTAGCTGGGAGCTATAGGTGACTGCAAGTGGTGTTCTCTCACTTTCTTTTCACATCAACATCCCCCACAAAGATTGACCATAAGTCATTAGGAACTTGCTTCCCTGATGGTGCCTAAAGGACATCCTGCTAACAGACTATGCCATTTTGTATTTACACACAATTATTTCAGATTTGTGGAGAACATGTGTCTTCAGATCAGTGGCAGTTTGCCTTAGGAAAGGCACAATTACTCCCACAGCTGCAGAGAGTGGATGAGGCAAATGGCAACCCAGACTTCTCTTTCAGAGAAATAGGTCACAGATGGGCTGTAACTGAAGCTTTAGGTCCTACTCCTACTGCACTGGAGTAGTGGCTTATGTGTGACAGATTCAGTGAGGAAATACTGCAATATAGCTGCCTCATGTGAATGAGCCTAGTTGTAAAGAAAGGTTTTGGTAAAAAAAAAACTTGCACCTGACCTTGAAAATGTAGGAATTTAAAAATAATTAAATTAATTAATTGGATCACAAATGAATTCTAGTCTTTTTGTTTAATGTGTCTGATTCCTTAGTTTTTATGTCCACCACATGTTCCACCTTCTTTCTGCAACCATGAGGACTAGAATGCACTTTTTTTGAAAATGAAGTCTGGCATTCCCAGAACTATAATAGGCGCTGTGGCTACACAAAATTGTTACTCGTGTTGCATGTGGACCATGGGATATTTGTTGCTCAGCCAGCCAGATGGGTGTGTTGCCTTAATCTCCGGACTCTCAGCTTTCATTTAAAACAAAAATTAAGTTTCTAGGTGGTCTGGTTCCCAAGATATACACCAAACTGTCAGCTACCCCCCGCAACTTCAGTTAAATGAGTTTGTAGCTGGCTGCTCTAATCCTGCCCTTTCGGGTTTGTATCCAATAAGTGAAGTCAGGGTTGTGCTTGACAGGGCAGTAACTAGAGCCCTTTGCAAGTCAGAAAACTTGTTTTTTCCTGCTTTTCTGAAAATCTCATCAATTGAGTAAGTATATAGCTTTCATTCTTTTTCTCTCTTGTGTGCAGAAGTCAAACAAGTTTACATTTTCCTGGGGTGTTGGAGAGGGCACTGTTTTGAAAACCTTCCCATAATGAAGCTTTAATCCAGTACTTGCTTTTCTGGGAGTAAAGCTGCAATGCTAATCCCACATACCCAGTGTAAAACCCATTGAATTCAATAGGAATTACTTTTGAGTAGACATGGTTAGGATTGTGCTGTAAATTGATGGGACTTTTGAGTGAACATAGCAAAGAATTGTGTTTGTGTTGTAAATCTTTCTCTCCTTCTCCAATCCTATTTTTAAAGCAATTAGGCAGGGCTTACATAGGTATCACTGCTTTTATTATGTAGGAAACTAATACTGATTTTATTTATTTTTAAATGTTCTGCAATGACCAACTGATTTTGACAATAAACTATTATATGAGGTGTATGTATTTTTACATCTCCTGTGTGTGTGTCTTTGCAACAACCCTGTGAGGTAGGGTTGTAGACTGGAAACAAGACAGCTCATAATAAGAAATAAATCCCTTTAAAATCCAATAACCATAAAAACAAGTATAAACAGTTGCAAAATAGCTTAAAGTGGCATGATTCTGAATTTTGGGTTGGGTGAATAAAGTTCCTTTTCACTTGAGGTTGCAGTTCTCTGCATGCTTCCCTGTTTGAGTAAGCCCCACTGAATACATTGGGACTTGCGTCTGCGTAAACAAATGTAGTATTGCATTATAAATATCTTTACAGGTTGTGTAAATAATAAACATATTTGCAAGTCATACTTATATAAATATTTCTTCATACTATGTCCCAATAAGTATCTGATTTCACACTATGCTTGTGCAGTATTACTTCCTTTACATTTTCAGTGTGCCTTTTTTCCTTGGGGTGTTTGTGGTTCCCCTCTGTTGTTTTCATCCTGAGGGACAGATTAGGCTGAGAGATTGTGAGTAGCCCATGGTCACCCAGTAAACTTTATAGCTCATTTCCATTTTAAAAAAATAAATAAAACAATTTACATGCTGGCAAAGTTTATTAAGTAGATCCACACAATACGTTTAAAGCACATCCAACTTGCATTTAAAGCACATGATTTCCCCTAAAACATCCTGGGAAGTGTAGTTCCCACCACCTTTAACAAACTACAGTTCCCATGATTCTGTGGTATGATTCATGTGCCTCAAATATGAGTGCTCCAGATACTCTTAGATGAGACCGAATTATCTGGATCCATTTCAGTTGGGTTTCAGGCCTGGTTTTGGCACAGAAACAGCCTTGGTCGCTGTGTATGATGACCTCTTTCAGGAGAGAGACAGGGGGAGTGTGACTCTGTTGATTCTCCTTGATCTCTCAGTGGCTTTCGATACCATTGACCATGGTATCCTTCTGGGAAGACTGGCTGAGTAGGGAGTGGGAGGGACTGCATGGCGGTGGTTCCGCTCCTACTTGGCGGGTCATCTCCAGAAGGTGGTGCTTGGGGAACATTGCTCGACACCCTGGACTCTCCAGTATGGGGTTCCACAGGGCTCAGTTCTGTCCCCCATGCTGTTCAACATCTACATGAAACCGTTGGGTGCGGTCATCTGGAGCTTTGGAGTACTTTGCCGTCAGTATGCTGATGACACGCAGCTCTATTTCTCCTTTTCATCTTCTTCAGGTGAGGCTGTCAATGTGCTGAACCGGTGCCTGGCTGAGACAATGGACTGGATGAGGGCTAATAAAGTGAAGCTCAATCCAGACAAGACGGAGATGCTGCTAGTGGGTGTTCTTCTGACCAGATGGTGGATGTCCAACCTGTCCTGGATGGGGTTGTACTCCCCCTGAAGGAGCAGGTTCATAGTTTGGAGTTCTCCTAGAACCATCTCTGTCACTTGAGGCTCAGGTAGCCTCGGTGGCACGGAGTGCCTTCTACCAACTTCAGTTCGTGGCCCAGCTATGCCCCTATCTGGACAGGGATAACCTGGCTTCAGTTGTCCATGCTCTGGTAACCTCCTAATTAGATTACTGCAATGCTCTCTACATGGGGCTGCCTTTGAAGATGGTTCGGAAGCTGCAGCTTGTGCAAAATGCAGCAGCCAGATTGGTAACAGGGACCAGACGGTTCGAACATATAAAACCGATTCTGGCCCGCTTGCATTGGCTGCCTGTATGTTTCCCAGCTCGATTCAAGGTGCTGGTTTTAACCTATAAAGCCTTACACGGCTTGGGACCACAATACCTGATGGAACGCCACTCCTGACATGAACCCACCCGTACATTACACTCAACATCCAAGGCCCTTCTCCGGGTGCCTACTCCGAGGGAAGCTGGGAGTCTGGCAACAAGGGAAAGGGCCTTCTCAGTGGTGGCCACCAAATTATGGAATGATCTCCCTGACGAGGTGTGCCTGGCGCCAACACTGTTATATTTTTGGTGCCAGGTCAAGACTTTCCTCTTCTCCCAGGCATTTTAGCATGTGTTTTTAAAATTGTTTTTTAAAAAAAATTAAATTGTGTTTTTAAATTGTTTTTTGTGTTTTAAAATTTGTATATTTGTTTTTAAAGTTTTTAATTGCTGTAAACTGCCCAGAGAGCTTCAGCTATGGGGCAGTATATAAATGGACTGATTTCTTACAAGAGCAGAAAAAGTACTAAGCACCTGTAACATGGAAAGCATACCTTGAACTTGGCCTGGTAGCAAATCAGCAACCAGTACAGATTTCAGAGCAGAGTATTATGTGCTGATAGGGTCTCACTCATGTCAGCAATCCTGCCACAGCATTCTGCACTAACTGCAGCCCCAGAGTCAGGTTGTGCTGCATGGGGATTTCTGTGACCTTGGCTAGTTGGCTGCCAGGATTTTTTAGTTTTGGTTTTTGGTTAGGAATCCTGACTGGTTGTGGGATACTGATTTTTCCGCCTTACTCATAGGAATCTTTTTGTGGTTGGTATGGTATTGCATTTAGGAAATCACTGTCTTTTCTTTTTCTATTTGCATTTCATTTACCTTTAACCTCACTCCCTTACATCCATAGAAGCAACAACAGTGGTTCCATGCACCCAGCTCAACCCGCTTAAACCCACTGATAATGCACCTTGTTTGCATGACGGTTTGCTTCTTGCCCAATAGTGGTAGAAGAGAATTCACATACTGGGAGCGTGGCTGCAATTGTTGTTCCCAAGCTGTTGCCTATGAAGGTAGACCAAATCATTTGCGTTTTCTCTCTGTCACTGGAATTGAGTTGGCTGTCAAAGTGAGTTTGTAGCAGCCCATAGAGGAGACAGAAAATAGTAGAGAATCTTACTCTTATTCATCTCAGACCTCTTTTTGAAGTGAAGGATCAAATCTGTAAAGAAATTTGTAGCAGCCATGTTAAAATGCAGGGACAGGCCATTCCAGGCAGGGGGTTGCCAACCCTGCTTGGATATGGATATCTTTGCAGAGGGTCCCTAGTCAAGCTTTACCAATAACACAATCCAAACCATATCTCCTCAGAAGTAAGTTCTATTGAGTTCTATGGGGCTTAGTCCCTTAGTGTGTTTAGTAAGTGTGCTTTTATTGATGTATTTTTATACTTGTGTTTATTTTTCTTTGTAAGCCGCCTTGAGGGCCTTTGGCCAAAAGGCGGGGTATTATTATTATTATTAATATAATAATAATAATAATAATAATAATAATAATAGAATTGCAGCCTTCAGGGGCATCCATCTTTACTCCTGAGTGCTCCCATCTGACATCTCCTCAACACTGGGCTCCTTTCTTCCTACAATGGCCTTCTGGTGACTGGCCTTGCCTCAGGACACTTAAACCCTTTTGGCCAGAAGCAAGTTGGCTGGATTAAATGTTCCCTACCCAGGCTCCATCTTTTAGCTAAGATTTCTATCTTAATTTCCAATCAGAGAAATGTTTTTGTTTGAATTGTATGTGCCAAGCAACTGAGGTTGATGCTTAATGTATCATGCTTAATGACATCACTTGAGCCCACCCCATGACATCACTCAGGCACACCCCATGATATCACTAGGGCCCACCCCCAAAATCTCAGGTTTTGGGATGCTTCTGACCTGGCAACACTAATTTCTGTATATAGGAAAAGATGGTGCTAGGGATACAGCAGGGGGAAATGAAGTCCTAGATGCATCAGATAATTGCTTGAATACGAAACACTTGGGCTTGGACTGCACAAGGGCAGGGAAACAGCTAAGAAACTGAGGAGATGGAGAGAAAAGGACAGAATAAAACACCAATTACCTGTTTCAGAGAAAGGAGAGAGAAGGGATGGCTCTCCTGAGTCTCCAAGCAAGCAACCTGGGATCTTTGGAACTTTCCCAATATGGTTTACAAATATTGTAGTAACATTCTCCAGAGAGCACATGAGGCTTATGTTCACAAGGTTATTGACTAAGGCTGCAATCCTATACATGTCTACTTATAAGTAAGCACCATTGAGTTCAATGGGACTTATTCCCAGATAAGTGTGTATGGGATTGCAGCTTTTATCAACAAAAACAAATGCAAAGGAGAAGCAGGCAGAAGGAATGTAGCTAAGGCTGAAGAGATATGCTGCCATGGCCATCCATGAGGCTGAGCAGGCTTGGAGAAGAGAAGCATGGAGTAATATGGGCAAAAGACCGAACCTGTGGAGAAGTCATCTGTGCAGACTGAAGAAAGTGGGGACTGAGAGGCACATAGTTAAAGGGACAGGGCTTCCTAAGGAAAGCAACCTCTGAGACAAAGGGTGAACAGGCAGTGGCTGACCAGGAAAGAGATCCTGGGGTTGTGCTGGATGGTTCAATAAAAATGTGGACTCAGTGTGTGGCAAATTTCATGTTAGGAATCATTGAGAAAGGGATTGAAAATAAAACTGCCAATATTGAAATGCATTTCTACATATCTGTGATGTGATTACACTTGAAATACTGTGTACAGTTCTGGTAACCACACCTCAGGATATCGTAGAGCTGGAAAAGGTGCAGAAAATAAGTAGGACCAGCTCTTCTGTTTAATCTGTACTATTCTGCTTTTGTTTGGAAGTGTTCTACGTTACCACAGAGCAGATTGTTAATGCTCCATTGATTGGAGGACTTTTTTTGAGCTGTTGTAATTGATGGATAATTCCCTGGTGAGGCCAGCCACCTGCCCACTTGACCCTAGCCCATCTTGGATTCTTAGAGCTAGCAGAAGGGGGTTGACTGGGTGGGTCCAGGGACTGATTAAGGCTTCATTGGAGGAAGGTAAAGTACCATCTGCCTTGAGGGAGGTGATGGTGTGTCCTTTCCTTACGAAGGCCTCCTTGGACCCAGAAGCATTAAACAACTATCACTCAGAGGTGAATATCCCCTTTTGGGGCAAGGGGCTGAAGAAGATGGTGGCAGTCTAGCTTCAGGCATGCTTGAAGGAGACTGAATAGCTGGATCCACTTGTGTCTGGCTTTAGGCCATGGCACTGAAACTGCCTTGATAATTCTGGTTGATTACATTAGATGGGAGAAGGGGGGGAGTTTAACCCTGCTCATTTTTCTTGATCTCTTGGCGGCATTTAATACAATTCACTATGGTATTCTTCTGGAGCAGCTCATGGAGGTGGTTGGTTGGAAGCTATTTGGGCTATTTCTAGGGATGGGGTTCGCTGCATGGTTCCAATCCACTCGCTTTCCGATAGTCCATCATTTAATCCCGGTCTGCCATTTTTTTGTTCCCACTTGCTCTCGCACTTGCTGATTCAATCTGCTGTGCACGTTTTTGGGTGATTTGATCTGTGTGTGGGGGGGTGTTTGGTGGCCAAAATTTCGTAGTTATCAACGTAGATACTTATGTATTTTGGTGTTTTGGTGGCGGAAAAAACATTGTGTAATTTTTAGGTAGCTTACATGAATGATCACAGTGTTCCATGTTTTTTGGTGGCAGGAAAAACATTGTGTAATTATTAAGTACCTTACATGAATGATTATGAAAATAACTCAACATAAAATAGAGGGAAGTTTGAAAGAATAAATTCTTGCCGATTTGCAGCTATAGCTGCAAAATCCATGCCAATTACAGCTGCGGCCTGTAGCAAGAAATAGGTGCCAGTCTGAAAGGATGGCAAACTATTGAACTCAGCTGGAATCCAGTGCCAGGTCTGATTTAGCAGATATTCTTCCCCATTCCTAGCTATTTCCAGGAAGTAGTTATGGGGAGCCATTGTTTGGCACCATGGAAGTTGTCTTGTGGCATCTCACAGGATACCCGATATGAATCTGCCTGGACCCTTAGATCTCCTTCTGAGCCATACTCCAGGTTCTCCTCTGAGAGAGGCTCGGAGAGTGGTGACAAGGAGAGGGCCTTTTCAGTTGTGGCTCTCCATCTGTGGAATACTCTCCCCAGTGAGGTCTGCTTGGTGCCTTCACTGATATCTTTTGGGTGCCAGTAAAGACTTACCTAGTTTCCCTAGGCATTTGATAGGCTAAGATGATGTTTGTATTAGTGTGCTGCCCAAGCTGTCTGTGGCTATATGGGGGTGGTGGTTACTGTGTTATTATTATTTTGTTTTGTATGGTATATTTACTTTTATTTTTAATAATGTTGTACATCGCTTGGAGACCCTCAGGTAACAAGCGACTAATTATTCATCACCATCATCATAATGCCATCTTGTCTTCCATGCTATTTAACATCTATCTGAAATCACAGAGTTGTCATCAGGGGATATGGAATGAGGTGTCACCAATATGTCCTCTCTGTCTGTTCTGTCTGAATCAGAAAAGGAGGTTGAAGTGCTAGACTGGTGCTTAGAGGCAGTGACAGGCTGGGTGTGGGTCAATAAACTGATGCTGAATTCTGAAAAAGACAGAGGTGTTATGTGTTCTGATGGGATTGCACTCCCCTGAAAGGTTCAGGTCTGTAGCTTGGGAATGTCACTAGAAGCTCAGACACCCTCGGTGGCTAGGCATGCCTATTTCCAGCTATGGCTGGTTTGTCAGGTATGACTCCTCTTGGATACAGATTACTTAGCCACTGTACTGCATGCTCTGGTAACCTCTAGACTGGATTATTGTAATGTGGTCTGCATGGGGCTGCCCTTGAAGACAATTCAGAAACTTCAACTGGTCCAAGATGCGGTGGCCAGATTACTGGCTGGGGTTCCATTTAGAACTCATATAGCCTCTGTTTTAAAACAGCTGCACTGGTTTCCAGTTAGCTTAAGCTTCATTCAAGACGTTGTATTCAAAGTAGCAGTACGCAGAAAATTCTGGGCCCATCCATATAACTATATAAACTGCAATGTTATTGCTTTGTGTCCTCATAAATTCACCGTTGTCCATGTGATGTTGCAAGCTAGTACGGATTTTCGCATTCACAAATCTGCATTAGAAATACCACCGAAAAACTGATATGCTTTCCTGTATCGATAATCAATCACATTAATGTCCTTGTGCTTGGACGCAATGCTGCTATCTTTCCTGCAATAGATGGTCCATGGGCGTTCTTCCATCATATGCCAAGCCCCCTGTCTCCTTACCCTCTAATAGCCAGTTGCACTTCTGATACTGAAGTTGGATCTACCTTCTGTCCACACTTCCTTCTTCTTTTTACAGTTCATTCCTGCTGAACTGGGGTACTTCCTCCTCCTGGCTTCTGTAACTGTATCTCATTGGTGTTTTTGTTTTAAAAAACAAACTACTATTTTTGCGCTCAAATGTAAAATCAAATGTTTATTGTTGTTATGTGTCTTCAAGTCGTTTACGACTTATGGTGACCCTATGAATCAGTGACCTCCAATAGTATCTGTCATGAACTACCCTGTTCAGATCTTGTAAGTTCACGTCTGTGGCTTCCTTTATGGAATCAATCCATCTCTTATTTGGTCTTCCTCTTTTTCTACTCCTTTCTGTTTTTCCCAGCATTATTGTCTTTTCTAGTGAATCATGGCTTCTCATGATGTGTCCAAAGTATGATAACCTCAGTTTCATCATTTTAGCTTCTAGTGACAGTTCTGGTTTAATTTGTTCTGACATCCAATTATTTGTCTTTTTCGCAGTCCATGGTATGCACCAAGCTCTCCTCCAATACCACATTTGAAATTAGTTGATTTTTCTCTTATCTGCTTTTTTCACTGTCCAACTTTCACATCCATACATAGAGATTGAGAATATCATGGTCTGAATGATCCTGACTGTAGTGTTCTGTGATACATCATTGCATTTGAGGACCTTTTCTAGTTCTCCATAGCTACCCTCCCAAGTCCTAGCCTTGTTCTGATTTCTTGACCATTGCCTCCATTTTGGTTAATAACTGTACCGAGGTATTGATAATCCTTGACAAGATCAATGTCCTCATTTTCAACTTTAAAGTTATATAAATATTCTGTTGTCATTACTTTAGTCTTCAGCTGTAGTCCTGCTTTTGTGCTTTCCTCTTTAAATTTCATCTGCATTCGTCTCAAATCATTACTGGTTTCTGCTAGTAGTATGGTATCATCTGCATATCTTAAATTATTGATATTTCTCCCTCCAATTTTCATACCTCCATCTTGGTCCAATCCCACTTTCCGTATGATATGTTCTGCGTACACATTAAACAAATAGGGTGATAAAATACACCCCTGTCTCACACCTTTTCCAATGGAGAACCAATTGGTTTCTCCATATTTTGTCTTTACAGTAGCCTCTTGTCCAGAGTATAGATTGCACATCAGAACAGTCAAATGCTGTGGCACCCCCATTTCTTTTAAAGCATTCCATAGTTTTTCATGATCTACACAGTCAAAGGCTTTGCTGTGTGCTTTAAAGCACAGGGTGATTTTCTTCTGAAGTTCCTTGATCTGCTTCATTATCCAAAGTACGTTTGCGATATGATCTCTGGTGCCTCTTCCCTTTCTAAATCCAGCTTGGACGTCTGGCATTTCTTGCTCCGTATATGGTAAGAGCCTTTGTTGTAGAATCTTGAGCATTACTTACTTGCATGGGATATTAAGGCAATAGTTCAATAATTACTGCATTCCCTGGGATCCCCTTTCTTTGGAATTGGGATGTATATTGAACACTTCCAATCTGTAGACCATTGTTTAGTTTTCCATATTTGTTGACAAATTTTTGTCACTCAAATTTTTGTCACTATTTTTGCCCTCAAATGTAAAATCAAATGTTTAATGAATAATATTTCCACTTAAAAGTTATTTTGCGATATTACACAAACAATTAATTGAAAAAACAGTTTTTTCCACAGAGGAGGATTGTTTTGAGTTTCCTTGGTCTGAGGGGGGGAAAGGGAGGGGGAGAGGAGCAATCTCTAGCACTGTATCATGACATTGATCTTGCAGCTGATCCAGCAGCAGGTAAAGCTTCTCTTTCCTTGCCCAACAGCTGATGGGGATGGAAGGGAAGCCAAACATACCAAAGAGCCAGGCAGCCAGATCTCTCTCTCTCTCTCTTTATCTCTCTCTCTCTCGCTCACTCACTCACTCTGTGTGTGTGTGTGTTTCTCCGAGCCTGAAACTGACTAATCTGGGTCCTCCCTTTGCTAACTTGAAACTGAATCACAGATGATCTCTTGCTTTCTCCCATGGTGGGCAGTGGAGGATCTAATACAGTTTGGGAGAAGGAGGCATGAAGAAGAGATTTGGTGGGTGCACTGGGCAGAAGAAAAGCCCTTTCAAAACAGTAACAGTAGGAGATAGTGGGAAACAATCAAACATGGAAAGGGATTTGCCTCCCAGTTGGATAAATTAAATGGAATAGGGAGTAACCAGCTGCTCCCATCCTTAGTATGCGCTATGTTATATGTAACAGCCCACACATTTATTTTGCTTGCACTTGGGGGGGGTCCATTAATTTTGCCCCTTTGCACATCCACAACCCTGCGCATGTGTGGGAATTAAAAATATATATACATTTCTGCGCTGTTCCGAAAGAGTGCAAGCAAACAGCCATTATGGACCAATCACTGAAAAGGGGTGGACATAGGAGAGTAGGCAGAGCTTGGAAAAGTTACTTTTTTGAACTACAACTCCCATCAGCCCAATCCAGTGGCCAAGTTGGCTGGGGCTGATGGGAGTTGTAGTTCAAAAAAGTAACTTTTCCAAGCTCTGTAAGGCAATGCTAAAGTAATTTAGACAAAAAAAAGAAGCCTACACGCATGGATGCTTGAAAATCAGGTTTTCACAGAATAAATCCAACCACAAATAGGATATGTATGGATCTTGAGGCCACCAACCAAATATGGAAAATGTGGATTTTGCAGTTAGGTATGGATGGGCCCTCTGTCAGCACAAGGGTTTCTCCTTGTGCGATGGAACAATCTCCCCCTCTCCTCCCCCTGCCCACCCCCTAAGTCTGTTCTGGGGTTTTCCCCAACTCTCCAGAGCACTGTTCTTTAACCTTGGGTCCCCAGATGTTGTTGGACTACAACTCCCATCATCCTTGGCCATTGGCTAAGCTGGCTGGGATTGATGGGAGTTGTAGTCCAACAACATCTGGGGATCCAAGGCTGAAGAACAGTGGTCCAGAGCAGATTTAGCAATTGTGCAAGAGGGGAGGATAGAGGGGAATCCTGTTGTGCTGGCACTAACTCTGGTGCTAGTATGTTTTAGTTGAATACTGCCCATGATGCTCACATTAATGTTTAAAGCCCTAAAAATGTAGGCACCAAATTTCTGAAAGGCCATTTCCATCCCTGCCGACCTTTTCTCATATAAAGATATGCAGAGGAGGCTTTCTTGATAGTTCTGCTATTCTCTGAAGTTTAAGGAATGCTGGCCTGGAAGAGGGCTTTCTCTGTGGCAGCCAACAGAGCTGTGTTCAGTGTCTTCATTGTACAGCTTTCACTATATGCTGAAGACACACCTCTTTACCCTGGCCTTTGACAGTTAAGGTAGTTTGTTTTGTAGGACCCACCTCTTTTGTTGAATTTATACTGTTCTTTTCCCAGGGCCAGGGCCAGAAGGTGGCCAGGCCTGGCCCTGGCCAAGGGCTCTTAAAGGGCCCCTCCTTAGGGTGGGAGGATAACACTTCTGTTCTGCGATCTGTGGCAACATTGACTCCCAACCCTGCTGCAGATCACAGAGTGGGAGTTCCCAGGCACCCACCCATACAAACCACGTGGGCTTCAATAAGCCTGCATGCACGCCCCACCTACATCTCCCATTGCTGTGAATGATGAGTGCACTGCATGTGCATGCCTACCATCAACCAAAATGGCGGCAGAGACTTCCCTAAGGGGCTGATGCCCCTGCCGCCATCTATGTTGATGGCAGGGATTTGCACACATAGGGTTCCCTTAGGGAACCCCCCCCGTTTAATGGTACGCATGCACATGCAGTATACATGGCATTCACGTGAAGCGATGGGAGAGGTAGGAGAGGCATGCAGGCAGGCACCACAGGCTGTTACACTGCAGCCAACTCAGAAGGGACAGGAAGGGGGGAGGCATGAGTTTCAGGCACCTCCGCAGCCAGAAGAAGCAGAGTTGGGGATTGTTGTGTCTGAGCAGGAGCGAACGGGAGGGGGGCAGCCTGCTCTTCAGCCAGTTTCCACGAGTAACGCCCTTCCTGAGGAGCCGAGCGCACCGCCCCCAGTTGATGCAGAGAACGGGTGGGGGGAAGTTTCAGAGTCAGTGCCAGCTCCTCCTTTTCCAAGCAGTTCCCAGGAGGATTCCAGTGCGGCACCGCCCTCTGACCTCGAGCCTGTTGCTCGTGAACAGGTGTCTTCTGATGAACAGTTGGATGCGCGTCCCCTGTCTCCTCGTTCTTGCCGGCGCGAGAAACGGAAAGGGCAAAGACAGGAATTACGAAGGAGCCAGAGATTGCGTTCAAAAACATTTCCTATATAAGCCTGCCGCTCCCAGTGGGGGGTCGTTGAGTCAACTTCCTTCACACGCTGCAGAGCATGTCTAGAGTATAGTCAGGGATTTTAGTGAGTTAGCGTAAGGTTTCCTATGAAGTGCAATGCCTTTGATGTATCCATTACTCTAATAAAATGAGATTTACTCGCACACACACTCCAGCCTCATTCTTTTGGCTCTGGACGGGACAGCTTGACTCAACCATCATCCTTACTCGAACCTGTTCCCATGGCAGATGACATGGACCAGAACGGAGCAAGAGGGGGAGTACCTATCACCGTGGAAGCCTTGTATGCCGAGATCCAGAACCTCCGAGTGACTACACAAGCCCTACAAGCTGAGAACCAAACCCTCAGAGCCACAACGCAAGCCTTGCAAGTGGATAACCAGAATCTCCATGCCTTGGTCGCCCAAGTCCAGGCTGCGCCTCCCAGGGCGGCAGCTCCTGTGAAATCTCCAGTGGGGCTCCAAGTGCGATACGGGGGCCAGAGTGAACAGTTTGCCACGTTTCTAGCCCAATGTGAGTTGTACATTCAAGTGCGCAGAGCTGAGTTCCCAACTGACGACGTGAAAGTGGCGTTTATCATCAGTTTATTGGAAGGGGAAGCGGCAAAATGGGCCACCCCGTATTTCATTCGCAACGACCAGATACTGCACCAGTTTGACACTTTCAAGAATGCGATGGGGGACATGTTCCGAGACCCCCAGAGGAAGGAGACGGTTGCCCACCAGTTAGGGACCCTGAGACAGGGAAAGGGGTCTGTAGGGCAATACACGAATGCTTTTCGTGTTTTGTCTCAGGAGACGGAATACAATGACCCAGCCTTGATGTATTTCTACCGAAATGGACTGAGTCCAGAAGTGTTGGATGAACTGGCGCGCTCCACACACCTTGACTCACTGAGAGGTTTGATTCAACTGAGTTTGCAGATAGATAGCCGCTTAGAAGGAAGAAAGTTGGACCGGAGAATGGAGCCTTCACGGAGTCAGGTTGCTGCTGTGCCGCCCCGTGAGCGCCCCGTGCCCAATCCTGGCATCCCTACTGTCTTGGGTGAGGAGCCCATGCAGATTGGGGGGGCTAGACCGCGATTGACAGAGGAGGAGAGGGAAAGGCGCCGGAGGGAAGGACTGTGTCTCTATTGCGGAAAGTCTGGACACCTGGCCAGAAATTGTGCAGTCAAATCAGGAAGATCCCAGCCGCCGGAAAACTTCACATCCCAGCTCTCGTAGAAGCTAGAGAGTTGGGGGGTGCTACAGACACTGAGCCTCCGTTACGACCCCTTCCCTCCCAAGAAGCCCTTCTGTTGCCCATTCGCATTGCCCTATCCTCAGGCGAGAGCTTCTCAGCCAAGGCTATGATCGACAGTGGAGCATCCTCTTGTTTCATAGACCGAGAGTTGGCGCTACACCACGTTATTCCCACAAGAGAACTGAGCCAGCCGTTGGCAGTGGAAACTATAGATGGCCGGTCTCTGAAGTCTGGGGGGGTGACTCGGGTGACTGAGTCCGTGGAAGTGAAGGTCCTGGGCATCGGGAAAACCTGTCGTTCTATGTGGTGTCCTTGCCGTGTTTCCCGGTGGTGTTGGGTATGCCTTGGCTGGTTAGGCACAACCCCACAATCTTTTGGGATGAAGCTGTGGTGGTTTTTACCTCCCAGTACTGCCATCAACATTGCCAGCCTAAAGAGGAGCCACAGGTGTTGGCAGGGGCGTCTCCCCCAAGGGAGATAACTTTGCCCGCCAAGTATGGGAGTTTTCAGGACGTCTTCGATAAAAAGGAAGCGGAGCAACTCCCTCCTCACTGACCCTATGATTGTGCCATTGATTTGGTGCCGGGAGCACGCATCTCCGCCGAACGGATCTACTCTCTATCTGAACCAGAGTTGGCAGCGTTAAGGGAGTTTCTGGATGCCAATTTGAATAATAATAATAATAAATAAAATCTTATTTCTAAGCCGCCTATCTGGCCGAATTAATGGCCACTCTAGGCGGCGTACATAAAAATCTAAAATACAACATATAAGTACAATTATAACATCAATCTCTAAGTAATCCATCCCCCCCACATCTTTACAGAATAAAACCAGAAGAAAGGCTTCATTCGCCCTTCACAGTCCCCTGCTGGTGCACCCCTGCTGTTTGTGAAGAAAAAAGGGGGGGAACTCCGTCCCTGTAATGATTATCGGGCCCTAAACCAGCTCACTATCCCCAACAGTTACCCGCCGCTGCTCATAAGGGAATTGTTGGAGAGGTTGTGTTCCGCCAAAATTTTCACGAAACTGGACTTGAGAGGAGCTTACAACTTGGTGAGGATCAAGGCAGGCCATGAATGGAAGACTGCATTTCAGACCCGTTATGGTCAGTTTGAGTATTTAGTAATGCCATATGGGCTGTCGGGAGCACCTGGAGTCTTCCAAAGTTTCATGAATGACATCTTCCGGGATTTTGTGGACCGCTTCATGATAGTTTATCTGGATGATAATTTGATTTACTCAAATACTCCCGAAGAACATGACTCACATGTGCGTGCAGTGCTGCAGAAGTTACGGGAGCACCATCTTTACGCGAAGCTGGAAAAGTGTGGGTTTGACCTAACCATATTGGACTTTCTGGGGTATCGGATCTCTCCAGCAGGAGTAGAAATGGACCCAGAAAAAGTTTGTTGTGTACTCACATGGCAACCCCCCAAAACCAAGAAGGATTTGCAACGCTTCTTGGGCTTTGCCAATTACTACTATCGTTTCATAGCTAACTACTCCCATCAGACCGCACCGCTCATGGATTGCCTGAAGGGCTCAGGACCCTTCCAATGGACAGAAGCTGAACAAGAGGCTTTCAAGAGCCTGAAGCAAAGGTTTGCTACCGAACCCATACTACAGCATGCCGACCCAGCGCTCCCTTTTGTGGTAGAGACAGATGCGTCGGACTTCGCGATCGGGGGGGTTCTTTTGCAACCGGCCCAAAAAGGGGGAGAACTGATGCCTTGTGCTTACTTTTCCAGAAAGCTAACCGACTCTGAACAAAACTACACTGTGTGGGAAAAGGAGCTATTAGCCATTAGAGATGCCTTTGAAGCCTGGAGACACCATCTGGAAGGGGCGCAGCATGAAATTGAGGTGCACACAGACCATCGTAATCTAGAGAGTCTTCATACCGCCCGTAAACTCAATCAGAGGCAAGTGCGCTGGGCTCAGTTCTTCACACGGTTCCATTTCAAAATTCACTATATCTCCCAAGCACAGAATAAGCGGGCTGATGCCCTCTCAAGGAAGCCAGAATTTAGGAGGGATCCCACTCCAAGACCGTTACAGTACATAATCCCTCCCGAGCGGGGAGTAGTAGGGGCCTGTCAAGATTCTTGGGAAGCTGAAGTGCGTGAAGCGCAACAACAGGACCCTTTCATGCAGGAGCAGCGGGTCGAAGAGGGTGCGTCACCCCAGGCAGAACAGAAGGACCTTATATGGAAGGATGGCATACTGCACCATCAGGAAGCTGTTCATGTGCCCCCCTGAGAACTGCGAGCGAGGGTACTACGTCAGTGCCATGATGCCCCCACGGCAGACCACTTTGGGGTTTTTAAGACCATTCAAGCTGTCACTCGGGAGTTCTGGTGGCCCAAGGTGAAGAAGGATGTAGAGCATTATGTTCGCTTTTGCCCCACTTGCATGAGGGCTAAACATGCCACTGGGAAGCCACCGGGGCTACTGGAACCCCTCCCTACTCCAGGAGGACCTTGGCGCATGATTACTATGGATTTTATAACAGACCTTCCACCTTCGCAGGGGAAAACCACAGTTTTGGTGGTCGTCGATGCCTTCTCGAAAATGGCTCACTTCATTCCGTGCGCAGGGCTCCCAAACGCTCAAGACACTGCCAAGTTGTACGTGCAAAATGTGTATCGGCTGCACGGTCTGCCAGACAGCCTGGTTTCCGATCGGGGCACACAATTCATCTCGCGTTTTTGGCAAGCGCTGTGGAAGTTGCTGCAAAGTGAGTTAAGACTGTCGTCTGCCCATCACCCCCAAATGGATGGGCAGTCCGAGAGGGTCAACGCAGTGTTGCAACAATATTTACGTTGTTTTGTGGGGTATCAGCAGGACAACTGGATGTCCTACCTGCATTTAGCTGAATTTGCCTATAATAATGCTGTGCATTTGCACACGCAACAGACTCCTTTCTTCGCCAATTTTGGCTACCACCTCCGAGCCTTCCCTGCCCCAAAAGACAATCTCTCAGTCCCAGCCGCTGAGGATTACTTGCAAGAACTTCACGCTATGCAACAGCTACTCCAAGAGCAACTAGAACAGGCCAAAGTGGATTACAAACACGCAGCTGACCAGCATCGGAGAGAGGGAGACCTCATACGAGTGGGAGACCAGGTCTGGATCTCTACACGTTTCCTAGCTATGCCTGTCCGGTGTTCTAAACTGCAGGATCGTCGGATAGGGCCCTTTGAGGTGGAGGCTCAGATTAACCCCGTGGCTTACAGACTAAAATTGCCACCCACCTGCAAGATGCACCCAGTCTTCCACAGGGCATTGTTGACCAAGGACGCTGCCTCCGACCCTCACCGTCCGCAAATGGAGCCTGCGCCACCGTTGTTGGTAGAGGGGGAGGAGGAATACGAAGTAGAACAGATTTTGGACTCGCGAAAACGCTGAGGGCGTCTTCAGTACCTGATTCATTGGAAGGGGTACGATCCAACTGAACGTTCCTGGGAAACAGAGGAGAATGTGCATGCTCCGACTTTGGTGAGAGAATTCCATGAGGCTTATCCAGAGAAACCTAGACCTCGGGGTGGGAAGGGTTAAAGCATGGAGGGGGGGATGATGTTACGCTGCAGCCAACTCAGAAGGGACAGGAAGGGGGGAGGCATGAGTTTCAGGCGCCCCCGCAGCCAGAAGAAGCAGAGTTGGGGATTGTTGTGTCTGAGCAGGAGCGAATGGGAGGGGGGCAGCCTGCTCTTCAGCCAGTTCCCACGAGTAACACCCTTCCTGAGGAGCCGAGCGCACCGCCCCCAGTTGATGCAGAGAACGGGTGGGGGGAAGTTTCAGAGTCAGTGCCAGCTCCTCCTTTTCCAAGCAGTTCCCAGGAGGATTCCAGTGCGGCACCACCCCCTGACCTCGAGCCTGTTGCTCGCGAGCAGGTGTCTTCTGATGAACAGTTGGATGCGCTTCCCCTGTCTCCTCGTTCCTGCCGGCACGAGAAATGGACAGGGCAAAGACAGGAATTACGAAGGAGCCAGAGATTGCATTCAAAAACATTTCCTATATAAGCCTGCCGCTCCCAGTGGGGGGTCGTTGAGTCAACTTCCTTCACACGCTGCAGAGCATGTCTAGAGTATAGTCAGGGATTTTAGTGATGCCCAAGGATCCAGTCATGCCTGGTGCCAGCCTTGTCTGTTCCATTTGGATCAATTTTACTTGTTTATAATTATAGCAATTTAATCTGTTTTTATTATCACTAGGGGCTTTAGCTGCTGTATACTTTGTGTGCCAACCCTACCACCTAACCCCAGGCACACCCACCCCCTCACTAACTCCCCCAGTGCCTCCAGGTATTGGTGCATGCAGACACAGTCACCTGACACTGGGCCACTTGTGCTCCTCGGGCACGCGTTCACTCGCAAGCATGCCTGTTAGCTATGCGCCTTGCCATCTCACATTTGCTCTCCCACTGCACCTGGCCTGGCCATCACCATGGAATGCTGCAGGTCATCACACTGTAGTTTGCAGTGCCACCTGTATGTGGCCAAGCAAACTTGCAATGTGATGCTTACATACAGGAGGATGTATTGTTGTAACCCACCCTGGGATCCTATGGTGAAGGGTGAGTAAAAAAAAAAAAGTGTTAAAATTCCATATTACTCGGCTAAAATTGAGCAAAATTAACTACCAAGAAAGTCCCCTCTGCAGATCATGTCTTTAAGATCTTTATATCCAAAAACCTTCAGGATTTCTCTAAGACCAAAGAAATGTAAGTGAAGATTTCTGTCCATAAGGGGGCCGCCACTAAACAAGAGTAAACCACGTAGACTAGTATTGCCTGTAGTGTGCCATAGGACCAGCATTTGTTGTCTCTGAAATATGCTTTTGGAAAAGGCAACGGTGAGTTCAGTATGCTCTAAAGACCATTTTTAGTTACACTAGATGCAATCTGAGATCCAAGGAACTTGGTCTTACAGCTTACCAATGCAGATTTCCATTGTTTCTCATGTACTGAACACTTCAGCCTCGACTTACGGAAATTAAACTTGGTCTTTTCTAACAAGGCCTTATATCAATAAATTTCAGGTATAGAATGGTGGCTTGAGGCTGTCAGTTCTCACACCTTGGCAGGAGACTCAGATGCATTAAGGGCTGCAGGGCTAAATTAAAAAAAAAACCAGGATATTCTGCAACTGAATGCATTGCCTGTTCATGGTTATCAGTAAGTAACTTTCTTTCCTCAAATCTGAAAAGGGGGCAAACTCTCCATCTTGACCAATTAAGTAGCTTAATATGACCAGCCTCTGCCTTCTGGCCCAGATAAATGTCCACCCCCCCATTTTAAAGGGGGGGTTGCACCAGACTTTCTCATGCATATAGGCATAAATAATGTTCTCACTAATCTGTCCCAGACCTCTCTTGCAGCCAAGATGGACAGTAGGGTGTCATATCACCCCTCCTTAAGAACATAAGAACATAAGAAGAGCCTGCTGGATCAGGCCAGTGGCCCATCTAGTCCAGCATCCTTTTCTCACAGTGGCCAACCAGGTGCCTGGGGGAAGCCCGCAAGCAGGACCCGAGTGCAAGAACACTCTCCCCTCCTGAGGCTTCCGGCAACTGGTTTTCAGAAGCATGCTGCCTCTGACTAGGGTGGCAGAGCACAGCCATCATGGCTAGTAGCCATTGATAGCCCTGTCCTCCATGAATTTGTCTAATCTTCTTTTAAAGCCATCCAAGCTGGTGGCCATTACTGCATCTTGTGGGAGCAAATTCCATAGTTTAACTATGCGCTGAGTAAAGAAGTACTTCCTTTTGTCTGTCCTGAATCTTCCAACATTCAGCTTCTTTGAATGTCCACGAGTTCTAGTATTATGAGAGAGGGAGAAGAACTTTTCTCTATCCACTTTCTCAATGCCATGCATAATTTTATACACTTCTATCATGTCTCCTCTGACCCGCCTTTTCTCTAAACTAAAAAGCCCCAAATGCTGCAACCTTTCCTCGTAAGGGAGTCGCTCCATCCCCTTGATCATTCTGGTTGCCCTCTTCTGAACCTTTTCCAACTCTATAATATCCTTTTTGAGATGAGGCGACCAGAACTGTACACAGTATTCCAAATGCGGCCGCACCATAGATTTATACAACGGCATTATGATATCGGCTGTTTTATTTTCAATACCTTTCCTAATTATTGCTAGCATGGAATTTGCCTTTTACACAGGTGCCGCACACTGGGTCGACATTTTCATCGTGCTGTCCACTACAACCCCGAGGTCTCTCTCCTGGTCGGTCACCGCCAGTTCAGACCCCATGAGCGTATATGTGAAATTAAGATTTTTTGCTCCAATATGCATAATTTTACACTTGTTTATATTGAACTGCATTTGCCATTTTTCCGCCCATTCACTCAGTTTGGAGAGGTCTTTTTGGAGCTCTTCGCAATCCCTTTTTGTTTTAACAACCCTGAACAATTTAGTGTCGTCAGCAAACTTGGCCACTTCACTGCTCACTCCTAATTCTAGGTCATTAATGAACAAGTTGAAAAGTACAGGTCCCAATACCGATCCTTGAGGGACTCCACTTTCTACAGCCCTCCATTGGAAGAACTGTCCGTTTATTCCTACTCTCTGTTTCTGCTTCTTAACCAATTCCTTATCCACAAGAGGACCTCTCCTCTTATTCCATGACTGCTAAGCTTTCTCAGAAGCCTTTGGTGAGGTACCTTGTCAAACGCTTTTTGAAAGTCTAAGTACACTATGTCCACTGGATCACCTCTATCTATATGCTTGTTGACACTCTCAAAGAATTCTAACAGGTTACTGAGACAGGACTTTCCCTTGCAGAAGCCATGCTGGCTCTG
This sequence comes from Rhineura floridana, assembly GCF_030035675.1. NCBI lineage: Eukaryota > Metazoa > Chordata > Lepidosauria > Squamata > Rhineuridae > Rhineura > Rhineura floridana. The sequence continues at coordinate 80,949,536 of NC_084485.1, read as the reverse complement.
CTTCAGCAAGGCTTGTTCTTCTATGTGCTTAGTTAATCTAGCTTTAATAATACTTTCTACCAGTTTTCCAGGGACAGAAGTTAAGCTAACTGGCCTGTAATTTCCGGGATCCCCTCTGGATCCCTTTCTGAAGATTGGCGTTACATTTGCCACTTTCCAGTCCTCAGGCACGGAGGAGGACCCGAGGGACAAGTTACATATTTTAGTTAGCAGATCAGCAATTTCACCTTTGAGTTCTTTGAGAACTCTCGGGTGGATGCCATCCGGGCCCGGTGATTTGTCAGTTTTTATATTGTCCATTAAGCTTAGAACTTCCTCTCTCGTTACCACTATTTGTCTTAGTTCCTCAGGATCCCTTCCTGCAAATGTTAGTTCAGGTTCAGGGATCTGCCCTATATCTTCCACTGTGAAGACAGATGCAAAGAATTCATTTAGCTTCTCTGCAATCTCCTTATCGTTCTTTAGTACACCTTTGACTCCCTTATCATCCAAGGGTCCAATTGTCTCCCTAGATGGTCTCCTGCTTTGAATGTATTTATAGAATTTTTTGTTGTTGGTTTTTATGTTCTTAGCAATGTGCTCCTCAAATTCTTTTTTAGCATCCCTTATTGTCTTCTTGCATTTCTTTTGCCAGAGTTTGTGTTCTTTTTTATTTTCTTCATTTGGACAAGACTTCCATTTTCTGAAGGAAGACTTTTTGCCTCTAAGAGCTTCCTTGACTTTGCTCGTTAACCATGCTGGCATCTTCTTGGCCCTGGCGGTACCTTTTCTGATCTGCGGTATGCACTCCAGTTGAGCTTCTAATATAGTGTTTTTAAACAACTTCCAAGCATTTTCGAGTGATGCGACCCTCTGGACTTTGTTTTTCAGCTTTCTTTTTACCAATCCCCTCATTTTTGTGAAGTTTCCTCTTTTGAAGTCAAATGTGACTGTGTTGGATTTTCTTGGCAATTGGCCAGTTACATGTATGTTTAATTTAATAGCACTGTGGTCACTGCTCCCAATCAGTTCAACAACACTTACATCTCGCACCAGGTCCCGGTCCCCACTGAGGATTAAGTCCAGGGTTGCCGTCCCTCTGGTCGGTTCCATGACCAACTGATCTAGGGAATAGTCATTTAGAATATCTAGAAACTTTGCTTCTTTGTCATGACTGGAACACATATGCAGCCAGTCTATGTCCGGGTAGTTGAAGTCACCCATTACTACCACATTTCCTAGTTTGGATGCTTCCTCAATTTCATATCTCATCTCAAGGTCTCCCTGAGCATTTTGATCAGGGGGACGATAGATCGTTCCCAGTATTAAGTCCCTCCTGGGGCACGGTATCACCACCCACAACGACTTAGATCTGTGGGCATCTCAGTAAGGGGGCATATAAAAAGGCTAGGTATGGGCATGACACTAAAAATTGCAATTGAGAACACACTAGCAGATATACCATATGGTATAGTTCCAGACCAGGGCCAGGTGTGTGTGCGTGTAAGGAATCCTAGCGAAACATAAAAACAAAACATTGATTCATTTAAAATACAATTCTGAAATGTGCAGAGAAATGTCTCTCAACAAGACATAAATAAGAGGGGGAGCATATTCATTTTGAGCACATTGATCTTGCCCTATTAAGCAATCCATTATGCATATTGGTTATGGTGGGGCAATTCTCCTATACAGCAGTCACTTTTAATAATGGGTGGAAACGTCCCCTGATTGGGAGTATAAGTAGCTCAACGTCCTCTGATTATTTGGGCTAGTGCTGTGCTCTCTGCTTGGAGCAAAACCAAAATAAACACAGATTTTGGGGCATGAGCAAAGTTCCAGTTGAACTGAGTTTCTGGTAAAAATACCTTTGCTTAAAGTTGCTGATTTGTTTTTTGGAGATGCAAGCCTTCCCTGGCTTGGTAATTCAGGGAGTACTTTACCCTTCCATCCTTCTCCTGAAAAAGCATGCATTCATTCTCTTGCTTTTTTACAAAAGCCTGAGCTCATGCAACCTTTCCTCTAGCTGTGACCCCAGTGAATAAAGTCCAAGCAATCCTTTGTAAAAGGAAAGGATAGGATAGTGCTTCATCATTTAGTGTTATGAGGTTCATTTATTGCTACTGTCAAAGTAGAACTGCAGACTGGTGGCAAGTGAATTCATCACTGAAATAGTATTCAGTTGTGGTAGCTGCTAAATACTTCAGATCATCAGAGCATTTGTGCTGAATTCAGTAAATGTTGTGTTCCTTTTAGGTTAATCTGCATCCGAAATGGTGATAGTGAGCTTGAAATCTGATAGCTTCAGTAGACTTTCTCATAGTTCACCCCATTTATTGTTCATTATAATAATGTATGCTTCACAATTCCGGTCTTCAATAGTCTTTTTTGGCCAGGCTGTGAGTGTTGTTAATGCAAGAGCTGGTACGGTGAGCTGAGTAAACAGAGGTGAAAGAGGCTTGAAACAAAGGCTATGGGCATACTAGTAGCAGTACTCAAGATGAGGCCTAGCCAGTGCCACATAGGGGGAAACTAGTTCTTCACACGATTTGGAAACTATACTTCTGTTAATGCAGCCTAAAATAGCATTTGCCTTTTTTGCAGCCACATCACACTGTTGGCTCATATTCAGGTTGTGATCAACAATTCCAAGCTCCTTCTCGCATATAATATTGCTGAACCAAGTATCCCCCATCTTATAACTGTGTACTTGGATTCTTTTTCCTAGGTGTAGAACTTTGCACTTATCCCTGTTAAATTTAATTCTATTATTTTCAGCTCAATGTGCCAGCCTATCAAGATCACTTTGAATTTTGTTTCTGTCCTCCAAGGTATTAGCTATCCCTCCCAATTTTGTATTATCTGCAAATGTGATAAGCATTCCCTGCACCTCCTCATCCAGGTAATTAATAAAAATGGTGAAGAGCACTGGATCCAGGACTTACTCTATTACATTTTTGCAAGCGTCATGCTACTTGTGAATGCTTCTGCACAGGTGCATGCCTGTGCTGAAGCGTTTACAGTTAGCATGATGCTTATAGATGAGGACAGCAAGGAAAGGCAAACCTTGGCTGCAATGGCATTGCAAGGTAAGAGGCAGTGATGATGAGAGGGATGGGGGGGCTAGTAGGTGGGACCTAGCCAGGCCTTAGCCAAAACCTGGTGAGTGAATGAGCAGCAGCAGCAGCAAGGCCATAATGTAAGTGGGAAGTGGGGGGGGTTTGGAGAGACATGGAGAGGGGAGGTTTGGAGACCTGTAGATGGGGTAGGTTTGAAGACCATTGGAAGGGGAGGGGGAGGTTTGGAGACCTGTGGGGGGTTGTTTTGGAGACAATTGAAGGGGGCAGAGGGAGAGGTTGGAGACCGTTGGAGGGTGAGGGAGAGAGCTTCAGCAACCAGTGTGTGGGGGCTCTGACAATCCATGTGTGCTGAGGTTGGTGAGGGTGGGAAGATGGCTAGGGGTGCCTGGCAGAGGTGCTGGGGGGGTTGTAGGGGATGGCATGGCAGAGAAGATGGAGAGATAGCTAGGTGGCACCTGGCAGAGGGGGCAGGGGGAGGCCTTGCAGGTGCTGTAGTGTGTGGGGTGTAGGTGGGGTTAGTGAGCAAAGTGAGCAGAGGCGGCAGCCCCTAGTATCCCATATAAATTCACTACAGCTCTGTGAAGTAGGTCATTATCAGCTTAGTTTTACAGATGAATAGAAATATAGTGCTGGAGGCCATCTAGTGTGCAAGATGGAAAAACCTTATCTGTCATGCACATTGGACTGCCTCCAGTCCAGCCTAATACAAGACCAATCTGGAACCTGGTGAACTTTTGCCCATTATGCAACTGTTAAAGACATAGAGCCCAGCTGTAAAGAACAAAGGCACCACAGCAAGAGGGCAACATCCCCAACAAATCTCTACAAGTGTCTTGTGTTTCATTATAAAAGGTTCCCAGTTTTTTGGATATAGGCTTTTTCCCCAGTGGAAAGGCTGATGCAAATGTAATAATAATAATAAACTTTATTTCTACCCCGCCCTTTTTCCATTAGGACTCAGAGCGGCTTACAAGTAAAAACAACACCAATTAAAACATACAAAGTATACTATTAAAAAAGAATTAAACTATGAGAAAAATTAAAACCATAAAAAATAGGTTAAAAACAGCGGACAATTTAAAATAATAAAATCATATAATGTAGTCACCAAACCTATGACACTTAATCCTGGTCGTTCTCTATCCCAAATACCTGTATTTAGGTTAGAATACAATTAATTTAAATAATTTTCAGGCCTTCCATTGAAAAAGAGGCTATGCCAAAAATGCATAATCAGGAATTAAACATGACAACCCTATATCTTTGTAAAATGTTTTTGCCCCTGATAAAGTAAACTCTTGTCTGTGAATGCTTATTAAGGCGCCACAGGACTCTTTGCTGTTTTTGCTGCAACACATCTACCCTCTGGAAATTGAGTTAAATGCCCTTTTTATAATTTTACTTGCTTGTTCCTTTTCTATTTGGTAGAGAGAAATGGAAATAGACTGCCTTCAATTCGATTCCGACTTATGGCGACCCTATGAATAGGGTTTTCATGGTACACTTTGGCTATGGGGCGGTATATAAATGTAATAAACTAATAAATAAATAAGTGGTATTCAGAGGTGGTTTACCATTGCCTTCCTCTGAGGCTGAGAGGCAGTGACTGGCCCAAGGTCACCCAGTGAGTTTCATGGCTGTGTGGGGATTCAAACGCTGGTCTCCCAGGTCATAGTCCAACTCTGTGCCACAGAGGGAAGGTCTGCAAAATTTGCAATCTAATAAAGACAAATGCAGCCCATCGAGTACCCACTCTGGCCTGCCAGATGCTAACAACTCCACTATTTTTTTTGCATTCCTAAGCAGACAGCTGAGAGCCAATGTGGTGTAGTGGTTAAGGTGCTGGACCACAACCTGGGAGGCCAGGGTTCGAATCCCCATGCAGCCATGAAGCTGACTGGGTGACCTTGGGCCAGTCACTGCCTCTCAGCCTCAGAGGGAGGCAATGGTAAACCCTCTCTGAATACCGCTTACATTGAAAACCCTATTCATAGATTGCCATAAGTTGGAATCGACTTGAAGGCAGTCCAGGCAGACAGCAAAAACAGGAGTTTATCAGAGCCTTGGTGGACCACTTCTAGGCCAAAAAATTCTTGCTTCATTTTCCCCGCCCCACTGCCCCGCCCCATTCCTGCTGCTCTGTGCCACTGGGAAACAAGCAAGAGGCTGAACCCAGGCTTGTGGTTTTTTTCTCTTATGGTTTGTATAGAGAGAAACTACGAGCTTGTGGCAGCTGTAGAAGTGGAGTGAGAACCTTTGAGCAATGTGCGCCAGCATGCTGCACATTCACCTTAAGCCATAGTTTGCTTTTACGTATGGTTTAATGCAGCGTTACCCAACCTTTTTTGACCTAATGCCCCTTTGCAACATCTTTTTGTGCCCAACGCCCCCCTCAGATTAAGTATATGCCAATGCTTCCTATTATACTTAATATACTTAACAACAAACTTTATGCTAATATCCTCAGTGTTTCTGGAAGGGATCCTAGTAGACATGTACAGATATATTTGTTTAGTTCTGTAATGCCATTTTAAAAATAAGTTTTTTTAAAAATTAAAAGTGGTACTGACAGTACGTAGGTATGAATGAGCACATGGATACATAGTGGTGTCTTAAGGTTTGCAAGTATTAACAATACATAGCTATTAAGCACATGAATTAATGACGTGTGAGCATACGTGGACTGTGGTGTGAAAGTGTGTGAGAAAAAGAACAGTGAATAGCTTACTTTATTTTGAACCGTATGACTTTTGAAGAAGGTTCTTATGTGCTGCTAAGTTATAAGAGCAGTGGGTGATAATGTGCATGTGTGAGCATGAGTAATGGTGTAATGGACCATAGGGATATTTTTTTGTCTTAAGAGATGCTTGTGAATTCAGGACATGATCTAAAATAGTACTTCTAAGACTGTAATCCTAAACACATGTACTAGGGAGTAAGCCTCACTGAACACAGTGTGACTTACTTCTGAGTAATCACACATATGATGTAAAAGTCTCATTCATTAAAATGTGAAAATAAAGCAAGCACTTAACTCTCTCCCATTGAAATAAATGGGATTTACATGTACTTAACTGGCTAAATTGTGCCTCATTTCGAAACTTGGTTCCCTAATAATTTAGTAAAGTTTCTATATGTTTATTGCTGTATTGTGAAAAAGAGAAATTTAGGCTGTTATGTATTATAATATTACAGTAATAATCACCCATACATTAGTTTATTATGTGGGGGGTTATTTGATTTTGTACCTTAAATTTCTGGTTAAGCCACATTTTGTCTGAGAATATGTAATAATTGAGAATGAAATTATTAAAATAAAATCAATTTTGATAATTAGGAATGTCAGTTAATGTGAACCTTTAGTTAATCATCTAGCTAATTAATAAATTAACTAGTTAAAGTTGTTACTGTAACTTCTCATGCAAGAAACTGTAACTTCTCATGCTGACTTGGTGAGCTGGGTATTGGAGGCACTATTTTACAGTGGTTTTGATCCTATCTCCAGGGTCGCTCTCAGAGAATAGCATTGGGTGACTGTCTTTCGGCCCTCTGGCATTTGTGCTCTGGGGTGCTGCAGGGTACCATCTTGTCCCCCATGCTGTTTAACATCTATATGAAGCCCTTGGGAGCGGTCATCAGGAGCTTTGGGGTGAGGTGTCAGCAGTATGCTGATGATACCCAGCTCTATTTCTCCGTAACATCTGAATCGAGAGAGGCGTTGCAAGCCCTGGACCGCTGCCTGAACTCGGTGGTGGGCTGGATGAGGGCCAATAGACTGAGTCTGAATCCTAGCAAGACAGAGGCGCTGTGGGTTGGTGGTTCCCGAGTTCGGATAATTGGTCAGTTGCCTGCTTTGGATGGGGTCGTACTCCCTCTGAAAGAGCAGGTCCGTAGCCTGGGGGTGCTCCTGGATCCATCTTTGTCACTAGAGGCCCTGGTGACCTCAGTGGCTAGGAGTGCCTTTTACCAGCTTCGGCTGGTGAGACAGCTGTGGCCGTTTCTGGACCGGGATAGCCTGACCATTGTTGTCCACGCACTGGTAACTTCCAGGCTGGATTACTGCGATGCGCTCTATGTGGGGCTGCCCTTGAGGTTGGTCCGGAAGCTGCAGCTGATGCAAAATGCAGTGGCAAGACTTCTCACTGGGGCAGGGTATCGCCAACATGTCACCCCGCTGCTGAATGAATTGCACTGGCTGCCCATTTGCTACCAGGCCAGGTTCAAGGTTCTAGCTTTGGTGTACAAAGCCCTGTACAGCTCAGGACCAGGATACCTGAAAGACCGTCTTACCCCTTATATACCCAGTCGATCACTGCACTCTGCAGGTGAGGGCCTCCTGCAGATACCATCTTATCAGGAGGTTCGTTCTACACAATATAGGAAACGGACCTTTAGCGTGGCAGCACCTACCCTGTGGAATTCCCTCCCTTTGAATATTAGGCAGGTACCATCTCTGCTATCTTTTCAGCGCCTTTTCAAGACTTTCAACAAGCCTTTTAGGTTGAGACCTGTCCCAGTCTGCGTCTGTGTTAGAATTGCTTAATATGTTTTTAAATGTTTTTAACCCTTTCTAAAAGTTGTTTTTTTACCATTTTTAACGCTGTTTTGTTTTAACGTATTTTAAGATCTGTTTTTATGATGTTTTAAAGTGTTTTTAGCGCTTTGTTTGCCGCCCTGGGCTCCTGCTGGGAGGAAGGGTGGGATACAAGTTAAATAATAAATAAATAAATAAAAACTATGATGGGGCAGCTCCAATTAAAATCTTCTTAAATTCACATTTTAAATCTGAAATGAATTGATTGAAAGCATTAATCGGTGCTTTCAGAGTAACTGGAATCAGAAAATTTGCATGAAGACAAAATATAGTTATTACCTTAATGTTCTAATATTTGTCAGTTTGTAGAAAGCTCCACTATTTTTGCTTCGGAACTATTTTCTTTAATCATATGTAAATTTAATTGATCTACAGGGAGTGCTGATCAGGTTTGGATATGGGAAATTCATGTTCAAATTCCTACCCAGACATAAAGTTCACAGGGTGGGCTTGAACAAGCAACTGTCTCTCAGCCAAAGAAATCCTATTTCACAGGATTGTTGTGAGCAGTGGAGACTGGTCCATTGGGGATACAGGGCACATTCCGAATGAGAATGTCAAGCAATTGTTCCATTCCTGGGCAAGATCTTGGAACAAGTGGTTGCTGCCCAGCTCCAGGCGCTATTGGATGAAACCGATTATCTAGATCCATTTCAATCGGGTTTTAGGCCCGGTTTTAGCACCGAGACAGCCTTGGTCGCCCTGTACGATGACTTATGTTGGGAGAGGGACGGAGGGAGTGTAACTCTGTTGATTCTCCTTGATCTCTCAGCGGCTTTTGATACCATCGACCATGGTATCCTTCTGGAGAGGCTCGTGGAGTTGGGAGCTGGGGGCACTGCTTGGCAGTGGTTCCGCTCCTACCTGGCGGGTCGTCTCCAGAAGGTAGTGCTTGGGGAACATTGCTCGACACCGTGGGCTCTCCAATGTGGAGTCCCGCAGGGGTCAGTTCTGTCCCCCATGCTTTTTAACATCTAAATGAATCCGCTGAGTGCGGTCATCAGGAGTTTTGGAGTGCGCTGCCACCAGTACGCTGATGACACGCAGCTCTATTTCTCCTTTTCATCTTCCTCAGGTGAGGCTGTCAATGCGCTGAACCGTTGCCTGGCTGCGATAATGGACTGGATGAGAGCTAATAAACTGAGGCTAAATCCAGACAAGACTGAGATGCTGTTGGTGGGTGATTTCTCTGATCAAATGGTGGATATGCACCCTGTTCTGGACAGGGTTACACTCCCCCTGAAGGAACGGGTTCATAGACTGGGAGTACTCTTAGATCCTTCCCTGTCACTTGAGGCTCAAGTAGCCTCGGTGGCACGGAATGCGTTCTACCAACTTCGGTTGGTAGCCCAGCTACGTCCCTATCTGGACAGGGGGGACCTCACCTCAGTTGTCCATGCTCTGGTAACCTCTCGATTGGATTACTGCAATGCGCTCTACGTAGGGCTGCCTTTGAAGACGGTTCGGAAACTACAGCTTGTGCAAAATGCGGCGGCCAGGCTGATAACGAGGACCAGGCGGTCTGAACATATAACACCTGTTCTGGCCCGCTTGCACTGGCTACCTATATGTTTCCGGGCCAGATTCAAAGTGTTGGTTTTAACCTATGAAGTCTTATACGGCACGGGACCACAATACCTCCTGGAACGCCTCTCCCGATATGAACCTGCCCGTACACTACGTTCAACATCGAAGGCCCTCCTCCGAGTTCTGACACATAGAGAGGCTCGGAGGATGGTTACAAGAACCAGGGCCTTCTCAGTGGTGGCCCCCGAATTGTGGAATAGTCTTCCCGTTGAGATGCGCTTGGCGCCGACATTGCTATCTTTTCGGCGCCAAGTTAAAACCTTTCTCTTTGTTTAGGCATTTTAGTTTAATATGTTCAAATTGGTTTTAGATTTGTGGATTTTTATATATATGTGTTTGTACCAATTTATGTGATTTTGTTGTATATACTTTCTGTTGTACACCGCCCAGAGAGCTATGCTAGTGGGGCGGTATAAAAATTTAACAAATAAATAAAATAAAATAAATAAAATTAAAAAAACAAAAAACACCCAAATCTCAAAGCCATATGCTCTTTCTTGTCCACACACATTTTATACTTCTGTTTGAACTCAGAGAAGCTCTCAAACATTTCTTTCAATCTACTGTTCTCTGGCCAATCAGCTCTCTGTACCACTCAACCAATCCTAATTCAAAAGTGTAGCTATGGCAAAGACATCCCTCCCTTTGGCCCACCTGCTTGTCAGTCCTCTTAGGAAGGCTCCTACTCCATCTGTTGTTATGCGGTCTGTCTAACACAGCCACTATAACCAGGGCTGGTTCTAAAGGGCAGCCAGGTGGGACACTGGCCTGAGGGCCCCGGAGCTACAGGCGCCCCTGAGGGGCCCTCCACTCCCCTTCCGTGAGCCGCCCAAGCCACCCACCATCCCCCAGCTTCACCTACCTTTCTCTCTACTGTTTTCTGCAGCGCATGCATTGCTGCCATCAATCAAGATGGTGGCCGAGGTTTCTGTAAGGGGCTGAAGCCTCTGCTGCCATCTTGGTTGATGGCAGCAATGCATGCGCTGCATGCCATCAGCCAAGATGGCAGCAGAGGCTTCAGCCCCTTACGGAAACCTCGGCCGCCGTCTTGATTGATGGCAACCCTGTGTGTGCAGTGCGTGCAGCCGCAAAAATCAGCAGAGAAAGGTAGGTGAAGCGGGGGATGGCCGGTGGCTCGGAAGCTCCTGTCCTGTGATCCGTGGATCGCGAAAGGGGAGCGGAGGGGCCCGGGGCAGGCTGATGCCCAAGGGCCCTGGCATGCCTGGAGTCGGCCCTGACTGTAACAAGTTAAGGAGGAGTCAAGAAAGAGTTCAGGCTGCTTCAAGAGCAGCCCACTTAGCCTATATCAGAATCATACATTAGTTCTGCGCATGCTCAGACCTGTGAGAGTCAAACCCTGAACATAGTGATCAAACGCTGGACATAATGTGAGTGTCTCAGTCTTGTCTTTCACTAATAAGAGATTGTTTGATTTAAAAAAATTGCATTTATTTTGGGGAATGGATGGGTAAACAATTGGGAAGAGAAATGTCAGCCTGCCTCTCTGTGTGTGTGTGCTTTACTTCAATAGCTTGTTTTGCTTGCAGGACTGGTGGGGGAGAGAAAGTGAGTGAGGTTATGCAAAAAAAAAAAAAATTAGCAAGGCTGAGATTTGGTAACTGGCCCAAGACAGGAAGTGAGCAAAAACAATGGGTTAAATTAGTTTAAAATGTTAAACTGCACAAGCTCAGAGTATCTGGGCTTATCCAAACGGAGCGGGATAATCCACGGTTTCCATATTCGGTTTGTCATCTGATAGTCCTCACTTTGCCTTTTAGTTCGCTCTTTCCCAACTTAAAAAAATGCTTTTTTGCACCCGCACACGTAGTGGTAAGACCTCTACATTCTTTTCGCTTTTTCCAAGCTCCACCTCTAAAACCTCCCCCTATCAACCAATTGGTCAGCAAAAAAATTACGTATGCTCCTCTCCCCCTTTGCAACAAAACACAATATGGCTGTAAATAGTTCTCACCTCGGAAGGAAAGGCTGCTGGTCGGTTTCACGCCTGCCTTGTTTGTATTTGCGATATTATGCTTAAATGAATGTATGCTTTTCTGCCTTTATTGATATTTAAGGAGATACACACGCTGGCAATTGCACTTATTTCTCCAAAAAAGCAAGAAACGTGTCATCCCCCCCTCCTTCTCCCTTTCCTTCCCACGGAGAATGAAATTGACTTCCGGAGCAGGCTTGAAACCGACCAGCAGCCCTTTTCTTGTTTGCATTTGCGATATTACACTTAAACAAATGTATGCTTTTCTGATTTGAAGCAAAACCCCCAGCAAGTAGAATGAAATTGACAAAGCTTTTCGGAGGCAGGCTGAAACCGACACCCCCTTTCTCGCTTGCTGTGCATTGCAGATCTCACCCAGAGCGGCCGCCCAGTTTGCAGGCTGACAAAAAATAAAATGCATCTGCGCAGTAGTTGCAGATCCCCCCAACACCCCACCATTGCGATGATTGGTTCAATTTTCCCAGGCTTATTCTTGCATATGCACAAAAGTGCAGATACGTGATTGGCTGGAATGAGGAGAAGGGGCAAGGGGAAACGCCCAAGAACCGCTCATCAGCTGTAAAGTCTGCGGTATTGCATCCTAACTCCTGAAGGCACAGCGGATGATTCCCGATTTTAAACAGCAAATCGCATTTTTGCCGGTATTGCAAGGAGTGGATTTAACCTGCGAAAATGCGTAACAGCGCGAGACGTCATTTGGACGACCGAAAAATAATGAACACACATAGCGGGCGTGTCACACATTTTGCAGTCGTCTGGATGACCCCTCTGTTGTAGCCCATGAAAGCTTATACCATAACAGAGTTGTTATTCTTGAAAACAGCACAAGACTTATTTTGTGATAGCTTATTTCATGTGTTCCTTTGTAGGAGAAAGGGGCCCCTATTTTGGATACTGTACCAGGGCTTGTTTTTTAGGTTGGATTTTTTCATTATTCCAAACCTGCATCCCCACCCCTCCCCCAATTCAAAACCATGGACAAGCAGGCTGGAAATAGATTTTTATTTTGATTATTCCTTGTTTCTTGGTGTTGTTACATATATATCCACTCCACCTTTCCTCCAAGGAGCTCAAAGTAGCATTCATAGGTCTCTCTTTCTCCATTATATCCTCACAACAACCCTATGAGGTACATTAGGCTGAGAAGCAGTGACTGGCCCTAGGCCACACAGTGAATTTCATTGCCAGGTGGTTATTTTAACCTTGTCCTCCCAGGGCCTAGTGCATTTAATTTCCTTGCCTTTTATTCTGCATACTGGAACAATGTAGAAATGAATACACTGGGGGGGGGAGGTGATAATATTTACTCACAGATCTGGAAATATATGGGGGCCCTTGTTAACTGTCCTGTGTGGAACCTTTCAGACTAGCCAGTTCAGGCTACAACCCTATACATACTTACCAGAGAGCAATCCCCATGAAATTCAGTGGGGGCTTATCTTTGAGTAATGTACAGTTATTGTGACATGAATTCACATTAGAAATTGTGACAGCAAGGACCCCTTCCCAACTAAGATATGATACTTAGGTGCTACATATTAATGAAGCCACAATGTTTACGTGTCCACTGTTTCTTTGCAACAAAGGAGGATAGGGAAAGAATCAGAACAGGTGGAGGCCATACAACTTTTTTTTGCAGCAGAGATGCAACTGTGACAGTAGGAACCTCTTCTAAATCAAAGTAAGACATTTTTCAGTAGTTAGGTGGTAACTATCTGTAAAACAGCAATGCTTAAAGTGTGTGTCTACAGTATCTTTGCAATGAAGAATGGGTAGAAAACCAGAAAAACTTGGACATCCCTGTGACCTCTTAGCAGCTGCACCAGACCATGTAAGCCTTTTGGAGCCAAGATACCAATTTTATTCCTCTGTTGTGCTAAAAGGATAATATTATACAGAGTGGCTGTATACTATAGCCAGCGCGGATTTTTCACATTCCACAATGTTAAATTGAAAACACACCCCTTCCCATTCTGATGCTTCCCATAAGCTCATTTGAAAACAAAACCTTACAAAATTTATAGTCCTGAACTCAGAAACGCTTGCTTAACAACCATCAATTCTCCCTGTAAATTTTCATGGTGATACACAAACCAGTCAGAATTGAGAGTTCAAAGTCTAAAAAGAGAGAGAGAAAACCCAGAGCCCTTTTGGACTTTTTTCTCTCAGAGTTGTCATAATCTGTTGAAATTCATTAAAAATCAGCCATGTTCACAGAGTACCTGTAATCCTAACATTGACCTTGCCCCATACTCTGACCTTCATCTTCTGCACTTTAAAAAGTTAAAAAAATGCTTCGCTGATTTTTAATTAAATTAAGAAATTTTGGCTTGAACTCAATGATAGTGTCGGGCATGTTCAGTAAGAACCAACTATCAGTGTTCTAAAAGCCAGACTCACAGCTGCTGGGCTTACCTAATCAGGAGGCCACAACCACACCAGACTTTGATTTCACTTGGGACAGTCATGGCTTACCTCAGAGAATCCTGGGAAGTGTAGTTTGTGAAGGGTGCTGAGAGGAGACTCCTATTCCACTGAAAGAGCTCCAGTGGCCAGAGTGGTTTAACAGTCAGCTGCTCTGATTGAAGGTCTGTGAGTGGAACAGGGCATCTGCTAGCAACTCTCAGCACCCTTCACTAACTACACTTCCCAGGATTCTCTGGGAGAAGCCATGACTGCCTAAACTGAAATAACAGTCCAGTGTGAATGTGGCCAGGGACAGCTTTGGTTTAAATTTGAGTGGGAGGCTACATGTGCCTGCTGTAGAATAAAAAGGTGGGGGAAACGCTGAAAAGCAATGATACTGTTCGCAATGTTTTCCTGTGGGAAAGGAAAGGAGCTTCCTCTCTGCCCAGTGCCCACCCACCCAATCTCCTCCCCCCTTTCCCATGGTCAGTTTTACCTGTCTTAAGCATGATTGCATGGGAGTAAATACCACTGAACTCAATATGCATATGATCAAACCTGATCTCCCCTCCCCCTTCCTTTGCCCCTCCCCCTCCAATCTCCTCTTTCCCCTCCCCCTCCTTCTGCTCCCCTCCTCCCTCCCTTTCTCCTCTCCCCTCCCCCTCCTCCATCCCCATGGTCAGTTTTACCTATCCTAACCATGATTGCATAGGAGTAAATCCCAGTTAACTCAATAAGCATGCAAATGATCAGACCTGGCTTTCTCCTCCTCCTCCTTTTCTCTCCCTCCTCCCCTCCCCTCTTCCTTCTTCCTCCTTCCCTGACCACTCCAGTGCTCCCTCCTTCCCCCCTGGTCAGTTTTACCTATCCAAAGCATGATTGCACAGGAGTCCTTCTCCTCCCCTCCCTCTTCTGCTTGCTCCCCTTCCCCTCCTCCCCTCCCTCCTCTGCCTCCTCCCCTCCCCATCCACTGTGATCAGTTTCACGTAACCTAAGCATGATTGCAGGGAAGTAAATCCCACTGAAATCAATAAGCACGCAAATGATCAATGCATTTTTAGCAAACTTGCACAGGATCCCATTTCTTACCTCCCGGATTAAAAAGCAGGGAAATTCACTAATACGCAAAAAACCTTGTGGTTTAAGAACATACCTATAGCCCACAGAGACTTCTATCAAACTTTAAAAAGCAGGGAAATTGGGCAGCTATAGTGAATGGACCAGGGGAGCAGGAGACCTGACCTCCTCTCTGAGATACTGGACTGCCCTACACATTTGTCAAAATGCAAACACAATTTGGGTTGGTCTTTCACAGTCCAATCCAGTTCCTGTGTAGCTTGGAAGAATTTGGTAGCATGTGCCTCTGAGCATATGGTGGTGGTGGCAACACCTGCAGTCAGCCCAAATAATAGAAAGAAGACATGTGCTGTGCTGATCTTGTTTTAGCAGGGAGGAAGCAACATTATCAAGACAGTTGATATAGTTCAGATAGTCACTTTAAATATGTCTGATTTGCTTTGCAATTTTAGTGAAGTATCCTGTAGGAAATCATTTTCGTTTGTTTCTATTTATGTGAATATGTGAAATACAGCAACACTTTGTAAAATTGACACTAAAAAAAATCCAAACATAATTTTGGATTAATGGCACTGACTACTCTGCAGAATAGTCTCCAGTGGACCTCAGGAGTGTCTCAGTTTACACAAGATAAAACAGTGGGAGGTGAAATATATTCTAGCAAAATTCTAGGTGTGCTCTATGTGTTTAATTGACCATGCCCACCTTGCCTTAAATGAAGTGGTTTAAACATAGCAGGCTGAAAACATGCATCTTGGGCAGGCCAAGTTTGTTTTTTCCAACAGCTAGAGTCATTGCTTAAGTAGCAGCAAATTGTAATCAGTCTGATTTGACATCAAAGTTTCAGATTCAACTGTTAATGCACCCAAAATAGAAATAGAACATAACCTCCAATTTAAAACACAAAAGGCTGTCTTCACCATCATATGACATTCAACAATAAAAAGGGTTTGAAATTAATAAAAATTAATAAAAATAAAAACAAAGGTTTCTAGGATGAATAATGAGGGAAAGAAATTTTTCTACATTAGATTGTTTGTAGAAACAATAGTAACACAGGAAAGAAGCAAAGAATGACACCAACAAACATACAAAAATGTAATTCTCCATCTTTGGAAATGGCAGGTGTTGCCATCACTCGCCATATGCTCAGAGGCACATGTTACCAAATTCTTCCAAGCTACACAGGAAGTGGATTGGGATGTGAAAGACCAACCCAAATTGTGCTTGCTTTTTGACAAATGTGTAGGGCAGTACAATATCTCAGAGAGGAGGTCAGGTTTCCTGCTCTCCTGGTGCATTCACTCTAGCTGCCCAATTTCCCTGCTTTTTAAAGTTTGATAGAAATATCTGTGAGCTATAGGTACGTTCTTAAACCGCAAAGTTTTTTGCCTATTAGTGAATATTTACTATAGCTTGGATCAATTCACGTATTTCAAGATCATTGATTCAATTTAAGAGAGGTTTTCTATGATGTCTTTGGACAATGGAGCAAATATCCTTACATTTATCTATATCTTTAATTTTATACCCACTAGGGGACATCAGTAGGCATAAACCTAAAATGATGTATTGCCAGGGCTACCAAAGTATATAACGTGTGATATGGAAATCTATTATTTTTCCTGGAGTATCTAACCCCAGATACTCAAGTTAAATTTTCTGACTTCAGAATTCCTTTAGGATATATACTTAGGTATATTTTGACTTCACATTTCCTACCATTGTAACTCATGGCTGTTGCTGTTATTCTATGGGAATTCTAAGCTGGCCCCTCTGATCCAAAAGGTGAGCACTGAGCTCTTGGATGTTAATGGGAGACATGGGCCTTCTATAGAGCAGCCTACCAGCAAGGTATTCTATCAGAATTGATGCTTATAACTAGGGTAACTTATGACACTTACTCAGTTGAACAAATTGATTAAAAAGACTTTGAATCAACTAAAAAGATTAATCAGCCAGAAGATTTAAATGATTTTTTAAAAATATACAAGTATTTATTAAAAACTGCAGATGTCAAGCATCAAGGGCATTTTTCCTTTTCTCTTTGATGAGAGAGAATATCTCTTCTAAAATGGTAGCATGCATCTAAAAAAAGTGTGGTTTTTTTGCTTCAGAACTATTGTTTTTACCCATATGCAAACATAAGTGGTGAGTTATTGGACAAACTCATATGATTATTTAACTGGGGGAACCCTACATATAACCCACTATTTGTTTTATGCTTGCTTTGTTAACAAAATAACCAAGCTACAGTCTTCTGCTCACTTACCTTGGAATCAGCCCTGTTGTGTAAACATTCCTAGGGCGTAACTGTTGCATTGACAATTAATAGGTTGTGCTGTTGGAATCAATAGTACATTAATGTGCAAATGTAACACTAGAACAGCTGAACAAAAAAGTACCACATCCAGTTTTCTGTATACAAACGTCAACTGTTGCTTTTCAGTGAGGTGTCTTGGAACTGCTTCAGAACAGTGTCACTTTGCATATGTAAAACTCTCTGACTCATCTCTCAGTGCCTGAGCCAAACTGGAGGAAAGGACAGAAAATTTATTTTAGGCTACATTCTACTATTTTCATTGTTGCATTTTAATCACATTACATCTTAATATTATGTTCTTTGTTCTGTAAGCTGCTCAGAGAACCTGTGTTGATGGGTAGCCATACAAATATGGTAAATAAAGACTATTGAAGATTACATGGTGACTTCTGATAACACAGGCAATAACTAAATCACTCCTGAGTAAGACAGCTGCTTTTCCAGCTGCACTAATGTTGCTTCTTTTGTCACTGCTGGCCCCAGCAGGTGTATCCAATTGGTGTAAATTAGCCATGACACAAGAGTGAACTTTTGCTCGACAGAGCAGCAGCTCTGAAGCTGAGGTTTGCAAGGTAAGTGCTGCTGCTTCCTTGTTTTACTCCCTGTGGCTTTTGAATTTAGTCTCCCATAGGAAGCCATCGGAAGCAATGCATGCCATGTGGGATTCTCATAATAATCAGCATTGAGCAGGCTGGGAAGAGGGACCAGCCAGGGCATGCTGCCCACATTATGTAAGACTCCTAGTAATTTATGGGCGAGTATGACTATGAACCATAGAGCTTTGTTTGCCCACATATCTTGTATCAACTGATTAATCGATATATAGTTATCTCAAATCTTGTGAAAAGATGTGACCCTCCCAACAGCTTGTGACTTAGGCTGCACTGTCTGGATGGTCTACTTGGCCCTTTTTCGCTGCAGCATTTCTACACCTGAAGGGCAAGTGCCAATGCTCCGTTATCCTGGTCTTGAGTTAGATAAGGCATAAATTGAAAAAATGGGAATGGACTGCCTTCAAGTTGATCCCGACTTATGGTTACACTATGAATAGGGTTTTCATGGTAATCGTATTGAGGGGGTTTACCATTGCTAGTCCTCCTCAGCTGGCTAGGGCCTGCTCAGCTTGCCACAGCTGTACAAGCCAGCCCCTTCCTTGTCTGCAACTGCCAGCTGGGAGGCAACTGGGCTCTTTGGGACTATGCAGCTGCACAGGTGGCAGGGCACGTTAACCCGAGCCACTTACTGTGGGGGTGATCTTTAGCTGGCCCTTAACACCCACGAGACACGAGCGGGGATTTGAATTCACAGACTCTGGACTCCCAGCCAGGCTCTCCTCCCCACTGTACTATACCAACTCTTAGGCATAAATTACCCCATACTTAATTGAGATATAGAGTGGGCATAGACAGACTCTCCCCTTCTGATTCACCACATTTGTATTGTTATTACTGCAGGTGTATAGTACATGAGGTTTATTCTTGAGTGCTATGCAGAACACAAAAGTTGTGCAGTTCCTGTCGAATCTACATTCAACAGAGGATGAAGGAAGAAGCAGTCAGTTAGTGATGGCAGTGGGATAGGAGAGAACTAGGTGGCAGTGGAGGAGGAGATAATCTGAGGCTATAGTGTAGGTATGGATGTCCTGCTTGTGGGTTTCCCAGTGGGCACCTGGTTAGCCAGTGTGAGAACAGGACGCTGGAGTAGACGGGCCATTGGCCTGATCCAGCAGGCTCTTCTTATGTTCCTTGGTCCTCTAAATGTTGCTGAACTACAGCTTCCATCAGCCCCAGAAAGCATGGCCAGTGATGATGAGAGTTGTAGTTCAGCAAATTCTGGAGGGCCAAAGGTTCCTCACACCTGCTATAGTGATTCTGAATAAAAGGATTGGCCTTGAAGTGGGAGAAAGAATGGTACTATTTTCATTAGTGACTTCTTGGGACAGGTTTCTGAAATAACCAAGTGTTAATGAGGGCTTATGATGCTGTGCAGATAGCATATGAGGAGCCATGATCTGGATCAACACCACACTGTGGGGGTAAAATACTGACGCCCCCTCCCCCCTCTCACCAGGGTCCTGATCTGAATCAGCCTCTGCACCCCACCATTCTTGCTATTTATGCTTAATAAACCATTAACCATGCTACTAGTGCAAATTGTATTGCATTTAGTTTGGCCCTTAAAATGGCTTTGAAAGGAGACTAGACATTCATAGTTTAACAGTGCTATGATTAGTCAGGATAAAAAAATAGTTAATTCACATTCCGAGGCAAGACAGCTCTTTGTACCAGTTGCTGGGAAGCAAACAGCAGCGATTGCTTATGGGCTTTCTGGAGACTATTGGGAGAAACAGGGTACTGGACTAGATGGATTCTTGGGGTAATCCTGCAGGGCTCTTATGAGAGAAGCTACTGTCTCTTTTCCTTCCTACTCTCTTTTTTTAAATCCAAATCAGTAGATAACAGCTAAATAACAGCTGAAAGTGTGGAAAGGGCAGCTCAACATATTTTGCCATTTTTGCTGGAATTTGGGCCCTGACAACCTGAGTCAGATGCTTTCCTTCTCCATTCTCATTGGAGCTTTGTCCTTGGCTTCACTGGGTGATGTTGCCCTGAGCAATTACTTGCTGAGTTTTGACTGCACATATTATTACACAATGAGTGTACTGAGTAAGGACATTAGATTGCCTTTAATTGGCACAGCTTGACTTCTGTTCCTTTTGGTTGCTTTGGCAACTATAGGCAAGGGAGTCCATGTGTGATAGTTAATGGACATTGCTATTCTCATTTTCTGGTAAAACACTATAGCGTTTCCCATTGTGCCACAAACCCTTTAGCTAATCTCGTCTAGGAGCAATTCCTGATTATGACCTGCAGTATCAGAATGTTCCCAGGTTGAAGAGATCTTTCTTCCAGATTCTCTTGGGGACATGGATCTAAATTTCACCTCTTCTTTACGTGGATCCTCTATTCAGAATTTCTCCCTTATTCTGCAGTTTGCTTCCTGATCCTTACTTCCAGCCTCTGCTAAGTCCCCTTAAGTTTTGCTTTCCTCAAAATGTCCTCTGGCATAATCAAATCCAGTATTTGGGGAAATGTCCCAAATGAAACTTGCATTGTTCATTTCTGTCCTGATACCTGCCATTTTTATTTATTTATTTATTATTTTATTTATACCCCGCCCTTCCTTCCAGCAGGAGCACAGGGTGGCAAACAGAAACACTAAAAACACTTTAAAACATCATAAAAAGACCTTAAAATACATTAAAACAAAACAACATTAAAAACATTAAAAAAAAACTTTAAAAACATCTTTTAAAAAAGTGTTAAAGATATTAAAAGACATATTAAAAGCAATTCTAACACAGACGCAGACTGGGATAGGTCAACTTAAAAGGCTTGTTGGAAGAGGAAAGTATTTTTCTAAGGGGCAGTTTCACAGATTGATAGATACCTATTTTACTCACAAGTAAATGTGTGTATTATATCTAAATATATATTATGCACCCTCAATTACAAATTTATAACAATGGGAGTGACTTACATAGTATAATTCACTAATAGGCAAAAAACCTTGCGGTTTAAGAACGTAACTATAGCCCACGGATATTTCTATCAAACTTTAAAAAACAGAGAAATTGGGCAGCTATAGTGAATGCACCAGGGGAGCAGGAGACCTGACCTCTCTGAGATATTGTAGTGCCCTACATATTTGTCAAAATGCAAACACAATATGGGTTGGTCTTTCACAGTCCAATCCACTTGCTGTGTAGCTTGGAAGAATTGGGTAACGTGCCTCTGAGCATATGGTGAGTGGTGGCAACACCTGCTATCTCCAAAGATAATTATATTTTTGTATGTTTGTTGGTGTTCTTCTTACTTCGCTTCTTTCCTGTGTTACTAATGTTTCTACAGAGAATCTAAACTAGAAAATTTTATTTCCTTCATTATTCATCCTAGAAATCTGTGTCAAATTTATTTTTATTAATTTCAAAGCTTTTTTATAGGTCAATGTCATATGATGGTGAAGATGGTGTTTCAAATTGGAGGTTATGTTCTATTTCAATTTTGGGTGCATTAACAGTTGAATCTGAAACTGCAGTTTGATGTCAAATCTGACTGATTACAATATGTTGATACTTAAGCAATGACGCTAGCTGTTGGAAATAAAGAGGATGCATGTTTTTAGCCTGCTATGTTTAAACCACTTTATTTAAGGCAAGTTGGGCATGGTCAATTAAAAACATAGAGCACACTTAGAATTTTGC
This sequence comes from Rhineura floridana, assembly GCF_030035675.1. Taxonomy (NCBI): domain Eukaryota; kingdom Metazoa; phylum Chordata; class Lepidosauria; order Squamata; family Rhineuridae; genus Rhineura; species Rhineura floridana. The sequence goes on along the minus strand of NC_084485.1, from coordinate 80,928,212 downwards.
TAGAATATATTTCACCTCCCACTGTTTTATCTTGTGCAAACTGAGACACTCCTGAGGTCCACTGGAGACTATTCTGCAGAATAGTTCAGTGCCATTATTCCACAATTATGTTTGGAATTTTTTTAGTGTCAGTTTTACAAAGTGTTGTTGTATTTCACATATTCACATAAATAGAAACAAACGAAAATGATTTCCTTTAGGATAAAAAAGTCAAGGTGTCCCCGCACTTATAGTGCGAGTCGTTTCCGACTCTTAGGGTGACATCTTGCGACGTTTACTAGGCAGACCGTATATATGGGGTGGGATTGCCAGTTCCGTCCCCAGCCTTTCTTTACCCCTCAGCATATGCCGGGTACTCATTTTACCGACCACGGATGGATGGAAGGCTGAGTGGACCTCGACCCCTTTTACCGGAGATTTGACTTCCTCCTTCCGTTGGAATCGAACTCCGGCCGTGAGCGGAGCTTTGGCTGCGTTACTGCCGCTTACCACTCTGCGCCATGGAGGATCTTATAGGATACTTCACTAAAATTGCAAAGCAAATCAGACATATTTAAAGTGACTATCTGAACTATATCAACTGTCTTGATAATGTTGCTTCCTCCCTGCTAAAACGAGATCAGCACAGCACATGTCTTCTTTCTATTATTTGGGCTGACTGCAGGTGTTGCCACCACTCACCATATGCTCAGAGGTGCATGCTACCAAATTCTTCCAAGCTACACAGGAACTGGATTGGACTGTGAAAGACCAACCCAAATTGTATTTGCATTTTGACAAATGTGTAGGGCAGTCCAGTATCTCAGAGAGGAGGTCAAGTCTCCTGCTCCCCTGGTGCATTCACTATAGCTGCCCAATTTCCCTGCTTTTTAAAGTTTGATAGAAGTCTCTGTGGGCTATAGGTATGTTCTTAAACCACAAGGTTTTTTGCGTATTAGTGAATTTCCCTGCTTTTTAATCCGGGAGGTAAGAAATGGGATCCTGTGCAAGTTTGCTAAAAATGCATTGATCATCTGCGTGCTTATTGATTTCAGCGGGATTTACTTCCCTGCAATCATGCTTAGGTTACGTGAAACTGATCACAGTGGATGGGGAGGGGAGGAGGCAGAGGAGGGAGGGGAGGAGAAGAACTCCTGTGCAATCATGCTTTGGATAGGTAAAACTGACCAGGGGGGAAGGAGGGAGCACTGGAGTGGTCAGGGAAGGAGGAAGAAGGAAGAGGGGAGGGGAGGAGGGAGAGAAAAGGAGGAGGAGGAGAAAGCCAGGTCTGATCATTTGCATGCTTATTGAGTTAACTGGGATTTACTCCTATGCAATCATGGTTAGGATAGGTAAAACTGACCATGGGGGTGGAGGAGGGGGAGGGGAGAGGAGAGGGAAGGAGAAAGGGAGGGAGGAGGGGAGCAGAAGGGGGGGAGGGGAAAGAGGAGATTGGAGGGGGAGGAGCAAAGGAAGGGGGAGGGGAGATCAGGTTTGATCATATGCATATTGAGTTCAGTGGTATTTACTCCCATGCAATCATGCTTAAGACAGGTAAAACTGACCATGGGAAAGGGGGGAGGAGATTGGGTGGGTGGGCACTGGGCAGAGAGGAAGCTCCTTTCCTTTCCCACAGGAAAACATTGCGAACAGTATCATTGCTTTTCAGCATTTCCCCCACCTTTTTATTCTACAGCAGGCACATGTAGCCTCCCACTCAAATTTAAACCAAAGCTGTCCCTGGCCACATTCACACTGGACTGTTATTTCAGTTTAGGCAGTCATGGCTTCTCCCAGAGAATCCTGGGAAGTGTAGTTAGTGAAGGGTGCTGAGAGTTGCTAGGAGATGCCCTGTTCCACTCACAGACCTTCAATCAGAGCGGCTGAGTGTTAAACCAGTCTGGCCACTGGAGCTCTTTCAGTGGAACAGGAGTCTCCTCTCAGCACCCTTCACAAACTACACTTCCCAGGATTCTCTGAGGGAAGCCATGTCTCAAGTGAAATCAAAGTCTGGTGTGGTTGTGGCCCCCTGACTAGGCAAGCCCAGCAGCTATGAGTCTGGCTTTTAGAACTCTGACAGTTGGTTCTTATTGAGCATGCCTCGCATTATCATAGGGTGCCAGCCAAAATTTCTTAAATTAATTAAAAATCAGCCAGGCATTTTTTAAACTTTTAAACTGCAGAAGGTGAAGGTCAGAGTATGGGGCAAGGTCAGTATTAGGATTACAGGTACTCTGTGAACATGGCTGATCTTTAATGAATTTCAACAGATTATGAGAACTCTGAGAGAAAAAAGTCCCAAAGGGCTCTGTGTTTCTCCCCTCTTTTTAGACTTTGAACTCTCCGACTGTTTTGTGTATCACCATGAAAATTGAAAGTGTTAAGCAAGCAGTTCTGAGTTCAGGACTATAAATTTTGTAAAGTTTTGTTTTGAAATGAGCTTATGGGATGCATCAGAATGGCACGTGGGGTATTTTCAATTTAACATTGCGGAATGTGAAAAATCCATGCTGGCTATAGTATACAGCCACTCTTGTGGCTGTATAATTTTATCTGTTGTGCAAAACTATTGCAGTAAGGCTGGTAGAAGAACCAATAAAAATGTGTAGGGTACTTATCAGAAGGCTCTCAGCACAGGGAACCATCTGTATCTCTGTGCAGTAATGTCAGTCTGTCATAAGAGAAACATTAAACAGGGAGATCAAGGCCATTCACTATGCAGCCACTGTGTGGCATATCTGCTCATGGCACTTTTAAAGAGTTCATAGATTGATCTTTGAGGTGGGTGAATTAGTCCTGCAGAGGGAAGTTTTTTCTGCAAATAATTGTTCACACAGAGCTCAACTAACAGCCAGCAAGTCAGGGCCTGATCAGATGCTGGTATAATGTGGATCTGATGCTTTTTGCAGATCCTTTTAATTTGGACCGTTTACGTAACGTTTTTGCCAGTGCGAGTGCATTCAGCTGCTTTTGCCTTTAAATCTGGATTAAATCAATGCAACAAAATCCCGAAATTGCTTTTAAAATCCGCACCCACCACGGTGCTCTTCTACCGTGTATTACCTTTTAAGCGCCTTTTTTTGGCTGCGCAGTTTCTTCGCCATTAGATCCTCCCTTTTCTCTGCCCCTTTACCTGGCTCTGGGCATCATTTTGTTTCCTGCGGTTGACGAAGCAACTTCTGGTTGCTCTTGCCTTCCTTTCTCCCGCTTCCCCCTCCAATACATTTCCTCCCCCGCTCCTTTAAACAAAATCACATTCATCCAAATTATTCTCCCTAGAATAGCTAATTCTGTGAAAGCTCTCTGCATGTGATGTGAGTGGTTTCCCTCTCCCCACCCCTTCATTCTCTCTCTTCTGCAGCGACACCAACAACTCCCCGAGGGTAGCAGGGAAGAGCTGGAGCTCAGGAAATTCCTTCCTGGGGAGCTCCTGCTCACCCTGCCACCAGAGAGGGAAACTCCCCTTCAGCCCTGGCCTGCTCTCTCGCTTGAGCTGCGAGGGTTTTTTTTTTTTTGCAAGCCGCTATGTGCCCCTCGCTGGAGCTACACCCAGGCTTGGAGCGCACAAGCCACAGCGAGAGGAGGCTGGCGAAGGCACCACTGGGGTAATTTATAAGCGCCCAAAAGCGCAGGGGAAAGGGGAGCTACCTTCGCATCTCATCCCAGCAACTGCTCTGCTCATCCCACTCACGGAGAGTAGTAATATTAAAAGGTTGATGCTTCCTTTAGTAGCTGCTTTTAATGTCTCTCTAAAGATAATTGTTTGGGGCTTTTTTATGTTTCCCAGAACGCATGCTGAGGCTTGTCCCGGGGTGCCAAAGGCACACCAATCTCGCACAGGGACAGCCTAACAGCTATGGGTGGGAGCAGGGGTGACGGGAGAAAGCCTGCACTGCAGGGAAGGGGGACGGCTGTAGGCAATTCCCCTTCTTTCAAGCACCCATTCCTCCCTTCGTTTAGGGAAACCTCGCCCCTTCCCCGCCTCCGCAGTTAACATTCTAATGTGTGGGCGCAGCAACAAGGAAACACTGATAGCAACAAACGCGCACGTGAGTGAATGCTAAGAAGAAAAACAGCCAATTTATTCATAGCAAGGGCGGAAGTATGTGAACTGTTAAAATCAATCATGATGGGAAAAGCAGCGTTTTTAATGCAGATCTTGGCTGATATGTGAACCAGCCCTCAGTTTACAAGTAGGGAAAATTGACTTGACATTCCAGAGGTATGTCAAACCTTAGAAATTATTATAGTGGAAAGGAAGACCTGCCTTTCTGGAACAGGCTAAAGACTGATTAATTATTCCAAGACACTGGAAGCTACTGCTACTGCTGGCTGATTGTCTTCTTCTCCAGTCATGTATTTCTTGTTTCAATTAGCATAGTAGCTTGCCCTTCACGGTTAGTTTTAAAATAAAGATGGGGAAGCTGTCACCCTCCAGGTGTTGCTGGACTACTGTTCCCATCATCTCTAACCATTGGTATTGCTGGCTTGGGCTGATGGGAGTTGGGTATCTGGAAGGGTATAGTTTTCTCATTCCTGTTTTTAAAATAGTGTCCAAACCCTCTTGATATGGGTTAAGGATTTGACATATGAAAAGCTGTTGTCCCAAACTACTGTTTGGACCCAGGAGTGAGCCGTTAAGAGACAAATATTCAGAGTGCCTCCCTGAGAGGGAAGATGAATACTCCCTTGTTCTTCTGCCACGATGAGATCTTGAACTAAAGCCTTGTAGAGGTGGTGGAAGCAGGCTACTGAGACTTCGCTGTTGCTGTTTTTTTAACCTGTTCAGGTTAGAGGGGCAAGAAGCAATCTCAATATCCAAGTGCAACCAGTCAGATGTTTAATTCACTTCTTCTTCTTTGATTTATATACTGCCCTTCTTCCCAGCAGCAGCCCCTCCCCCAATTCTATAAATAGAAACAGCATGCACCATAAATGTAATTCTCCTAGTTCACATTGCTTGTATTGTAGCTATGGAACGTATGCGCCATTTTACTGAAAGGAAGGCTGTGCTTAGGATGGTCAAAGAATCCAGTATTAAGTGCATACAGCATGTTTATGTATTTACTTCTATAGGACATTATGCTGAGCCAGTCCCAAAGGCTGATGGTATTCTTCTGATGAAACCAGGAGAGCTTTCAGCTTTACCTGATCACCCATTTAGTAGTTTTGCCTCTAAAGTGTGGCAAGCTAGGCACTACTTCTGCAAAGTCTTTTCTTGAATGTGGATCACCACAAACAGAAGCAAACAAAAATACATTTGCTGCCCTTTAACTTTTCTTTTGCTATTTTGTCAGGCTTCTCCTGTGCGCTGCCCCTATGTGCAATATCCATTGCATTGATATTG